>NC_041749.1:87230965-87564663 GCF_004115215.2 Ornithorhynchus anatinus | reverse complement strand
GAAAGGAAGGAGGAGAGGGAAAGGGAAGGAGGGAAGGAGGGAAGGAAGGAGGGAGGAGGGAAAGGGAAAGGAGGAAAGGGAAGGAGGGAAAGGGAAGGAGGGAAAGGGAAGAGGGAAAGGGAAGGAGGGAAAGGAAGGAGGGAAAGGGAAGAGAGGAAAGGGAAGAGGAAGGAAGGAGGGAAAGGGAAGGAGGGAAAGGGAAGGAGGAGGGAGGGAAGGAGGGAAGGGGGAGGAAGAAAGGGAAGGGGGGAGGAGAAAAGGGAGAGAGAGAAAAGGAAGGGGGAGGAGAAAAGGGAGAGAGAGAAAAGGAGGAGGGAGAGAGAGAGAGAGAGAAAAAAGGGAAGGAGGGAGAGAGAGAGAGAGAGAGAAAAAAGGAAGGAGGAGAGAGAGAGAGAGAGAGAGAAAAGGAGAGGAGGAAGAGAGAGAGAGAAAAGAAGGGGGAGAGAGAGAGAGAAGAGAGAAAGGAAGGAGGGAGAGAGAGAGAGAGAGAAAAAGGAAGGGGAGAGAGAGAGAGGAGAGAGAGAAAGGAGGAGGAGAGAGAGAGAGAGAGGAGAGAAAGGAAGGAGGGAGAGAGAGAGAGAGAGAGAGAAAGGAAGGGGAAGAAGGAGAGAGAGAAAAGAAGGAGGGAGGAGAGAGAGAGAGAGAGAAAGGAAGGAGGGAGAGAGAGAGAGGAGAAGAGAAGGAAGGGGAGAGAGAGAGAGAGAGGAGAAAAGGAAGGAGGGAGAGAGAGAAGAGAGAGAGAAAAGGAAGGAGGGAGAGAGAGAGAGAGAGAAGAGAAAGGAAGGAGGAGAGAGAGAGAGAGAGAGAGAGAAAAGGAAGGAGGGAGAGAGAGAGAGAGAGAGAGAAAAGGAAGGAGGAGAGAGAGAGAGAGAGAGAGAAAAGGAAGGGGGAGAGAGAGAGAAGAGAGAGAGAAAAGGAAGGAGGGAGAGAGAGAGAGAGAGAGAGAAAAGGAAGGAGGAAGAGAGAGAGAGAGAGAGAGAAAAGGAAGGAGGGAGAGAGAGAGAGGAGAGAGAGAGGGGAGAGAAAAGGAAGGAGGGAGAGAGAGAAAAGGAAGGAGGGGAGAGAGAGAGAGAGAGAGAAAGGAAGGAGGAGAGAGAGAGAGAGACGGAGAAAAGGAAGGAGGGAGAGAGAGGAGAGAGAAAAGGAAGGAGGGAGAGAGAGAGAGAGAAAAGGAAGGAGGGAGGGATAGGGAGAGAGAAAAGGAAGGAGGGAGAGAGAGAGAGAGAGAGAGAGAGAGAGAGAGAGATACAATGAGGGAGAGAGAGAGAGAGAGAGAAGGAGGGAGAGAGAGAGAGAGAGAGAGAAGGAAGGAGGGAGAGAGAGAGAGAAAAGGAAGGAGGGAGAGAGAGAGAGAGAGAGAGAAAAGGAAGGAGGGAGAGAGAGAGAGAGAGAGAAAAAAGGAAGGAGGGAGAGAGAGAGAGAGAGAGAGAAAAGGAAGGAGGGAGAGAGAGAGAGAAAAGGAAGGAGGGAGAGAGAGAGAGAAAAGGAAGGAGGGAGAGAGAGAGAGAAAAGGAAGGAGGGAGAGAGAGAGAGAAAAGGAGGGAGAGAGAGAGAGAAAAGGAGGGAGAGAGAGAGAGAGAAAAGGAAGGAGGGAGGGAGAGAGCATGAAAAAAGGAAGGAGGGGGGGAGAGAGCGTGAAAAAAGGAAGGAGGGGGGGAGAGAGCGTGAAAAAAGGAAGGAGGGAGGGAGAGAGAGAGAGAGAAAAAAGAAAGGAGGGAGGGAGAGAGAAAAGGAAGGAGGGAGAGAGAGAGAAAAGGAAGGAGGAAGGGGGGAAAAGAGAGAGAAAAAAGGGAGGGAAAGGGAGGAGGGAGAGGGAGTGAGTGAGCTGAGGGAGTGAGATAGGGAGGAAGAGAGGGAGGGAGAAAGAAAGGAAGGCAGAGAGGGAAGCAGGGAGGGAATGAGAAAGGAAGAGAGAAAGGGAGGGAGAGAGAAAGAAAAGGGGGAAGAGAGTGGGGAGAGAGTCCAACCCAGAAAATCCTTTTCAGAGTCACTTTCCAGGACAGTCTTAGAGATGGTGCTTGGGTTTGTGTCTGGATTTAAGGGGGTGAATGCAGATAGAGTCTGTGGCATACTAACCTCCTTCCTGAAAGCAAACTGCCCCTTGCAAAGGGGCTGAGAAGATTCCTCCATTATCCGTTCTGTGAATTAGCCCTTTAGAGACTCAGAATGGGTCCTGCTGGGCTCTATTCTCCCCTCACACCACCATATTGTTATGGGTGAACATTTCAGAAACACTTCACATTTGTCATGTGCTTTATCATTCTTTTATGGGCTGCCATGGGTCTCAGAAGCCCTGTGAGGGAAACTGGCATTATTATTCCTATATTACAGTGACACATTTGAGTGACTCATTGAGGTCAGAACAAGTTGAAGGGGGAGAGAGATTACAGCTAAAGATGAGCGGCAAGGGAGATAGAACATCACCTAGTTCATCCCCCAGTTTCTTGACCTCCCTGCACATAAACCATCCTTGGCCCAAGTCTCTTTATCCTTTTACAGGTTTTCAAGGGAGGCAATTTCACATCATTTTTTGGAAATCTTACCCAGTGTCCTACAACTGGTGTGTCCATTCAGGAAGCCTTTCCTTGGGTCCAACTTGAATCCTTTCTACACAAAAGTGGAATGACCGAGATGGACCTCAGCATGCGATTCTAGAGTAGAGAGATGGATCCCATCCAATCAATCAATGGTATTTGAGTGCTTACTGTGTGCAGAGCACTGTATGAAGCTCTTGGGAGAATAAAATACAACAGACTTGGTAGATAATGATGATGCATTCCCACAGCTTTTCACAAATGACGCTTACTCCCAAATTCCTCCCCTGGAAAACAAAATATGACTATTCTGGTAACCAAACACATCGCTCCTCTTCAGAGATCTCCAATGGCTCCTCATTGCTTCTTTCATAAAACAAAAACTAACCTCTGGCTTCAAGGATCTTCCCTCTAGACTGTAAGCTCCTTAAGGGTGGGGAACATTTCTACCAACTCCGTTGTATTATATTCTCCCAAGCACTTAGTTCAGTTCTCTACACAGTAAGCACTCAATAGATATCATTGATGGATTGACCAGTTTCCTCCCTCTTATCTAACCATTCACTTCCCCAATACCCCACTTGCTCTTCCCATACTAGCCTTCTACCTGTACCTCCCTTGAAACAATGCCATCTGAGACCTATTGCTCACACCTTCCTTCCCCCACAGACCTCCTTTCCTCTTCAAATTCATTCATTCAATCGTATTTATTGAGCACTTACCATGTGCAGAGCACTGCATTTAGCAGTTGGGAAAATACGATACAATAAACTGACACATTCACCCACCAAACTCTTACCCTCCCCACCTTCAGAGCTCTCCTAAAAGACCACCTCCTCCCAGAGGCATTTCCATCCAAGAGGAAAGAGTCCAGGCTTGGGAGTCAGAACATCTGGATTCTAATTCTGACTCGACCACTTGCCTGCTGGGTGATCTTGGGCAAGTCACTTCACTTCTCTGGGCTTCAGTTCTGTTCTCCCTCTAGATGGATTGGATGTGTCCAACCTCATTATCTTGTATTTACCCCAAAGCTGATCCATGCTTGGCACATAGAAAATCACTTAAATACCATAATTATAGTATTATTAATATTCCCTCACTAATCCTCCCACTTTGTTGGTCATATCACCTCATTAGCAACATCACTGCCTATGCACTTGGATCTGTACCCTTTTAATACTTAATATTCAGCCCTACAGCACTTATGTACATATACGTAACTTAATTTAATGTCTGTTTCCCCTCTAGACTGAAAGTTCCCTGTGGGTAGGGACTGTGTCTATCAATTCTGTTGTACTGTATTCTCCTAAGCATTTAGTTCACTGCTCTGCAAATAGTAAGTGCTGAATAAATGCCACTGATTGATTGATCAGCACTCATGTGGGTATCTGTTCACGTAGTTACCTATTGCACTGACTACTTTTGTTTTGTATCATTTGTATCTCTGCTCTAATTACTTTATTTGATAATCTGGGACATTTGACTATGCCACATTAGAATGGAAACTCCTCAAGGTTAGGGACTGTGCTTTTTACTTCTCATAAATGCTTCTGAAGCACCTAGCCTGGTGTCCCACACATTAAAAAGGCACTCAGTCAACCTTAGAGATGCGGATAAGGTAAAGACCCAGGTAGCTGGAGTGCTTGGCCAGGACAAGGGAATCATCAGAAATTGGTGACAGTTCAATAATCATTATTGCGGTATTTGCTAAGCACTTACTCTGGGGTAGATAAGAAAATCACATCAGACAACTGTCCCTGTCCAGCATAGGGTTCCATGGCATTTTTTATTGGGTACTCTCCTGGGCACTTAGCACAGTACTGTGCACGCAGTAAGCATTCAAATACCATCGATGATGCTGATGATGAAAGTACAAAACAGAGTTGGTAGATGCCATCCCTGCCTAAAAGGAGCTTACACTCTACAGGGGGAGACAGACATTCAAGTAGATTAGGGACTACCTGTTTTGTTTAGCTGTCTGTCTCCCCCTTTTAGACTGTGAGCCCATTGTTGGGCAGGGATTTCTCTGTTGTCGAACTGTACATTCCAAGCGCTTAGCACAGTGCTCTGCACAGAGTAAGCACTCAGTAAATACAACTGAATGAATGAATAGTGGAGTTAGAATATTCATTCAATATTCATTCAATAGTATTTATTGAGCGCTTACTATGTGCAGAGCACTGTACTAAGCGCTTGGGATGAACAAGTCGGCAACAGATAGAGACAGTCCCTGCCGTTTGACGGGCTTACAGTCTAATCGGGGGAGACGGACAGACAAGAACAATGGCACTAAACAGCGTCAAGGGGAAGAACATCTCGTAAAAACAATGGCAACTAAATAGAATCAAGGCGATGTACAATTCATTAACAAAATAAATAGGGTAACGAAAATATATACAGTTGAGCGGACGAGTACAGTGCTGTGGGGATGGGAAGGGAGAGGTGGAGGAGCAGAGGGAAAAGGGGAAAATGAGGCTTTAGCTGCGGAGAGGTAAAGGGGGGATGGCAGAGGGAGTAGAGGGGGAAGAGGAGCTCAGTCTGGGAAGGCCTCTTGGAGGAGGTGATTTTTAAGTAAGGTTTTGAAGAGGGAAAGAGAATCAGTTTGGTGGAGGTGAGGAGGGAGGGCGTTCCAGGACCGCGGGAGGACGTGACCCAGGGGTCGACGGCGGGATAGGCGAGACCGAGGGACGGCGAGGAGGTGGGCGGCAGAGGAGCGGAGCGTGCGGGGTGGGTGGTAGAAAGAGAGAAGGGAGGAGAGGTAGGAAAGGGCAAGGTGATGGAGAGCCTTGAAGCCTAGAGTGAGGAGTTTTTGTTTGGAGCGGAGGTCGATAGGCAACCACTGGAGTTGTTTAAGAAGGGGAGTGACATGCCCAGATCGTTTCTGCAGGAAGATGAGCCGGGCAGCGGAGTGAAGAATAGACCGGAGCGGGGCGAGAGAGGAGGAAGGGAGGTCAGAGAGAAAATTACGTGAGTATTGTGGAGCTGGGTTGAATAACAAAGCGTTTAAGGGGAACATGGCCACGCATATGGTCGACACAGAAGGGAGGGCAGATGAAGGAAATAAAGGTAAGACATCTTGAAGATGTGATTTTAGGAGGGTTTTGAAGGTGGGGAGAGTGGTGGTCTATCATATATGAAGGGGAGTGGGGGTTCCAGGCCAGAGAGAGGACATGGGCAAGGGGACAGCAGTGAGATAGATGAGATCAAGGTACAGTGAGTAGGTTGGCATTAGAGAAACAGAGTGTTCGGCCTGGGTTGTAGTAGGAAATCAGTGAGCTGAGGTAGGAGGGAGAGAGCTGATTGAGAATGTTAAAGCTGTAGGTAAGGAATTTCTCTTTGATGCAAAGGTGGACAGGCAACCATTGGACAGGTATTGAATTCTTATTCTACAGAAATTAAGTGACTTGTCCAAGGTCGTACTGCAGGCAAGTGGCAGAACCAGGATTAGAAACATGGGTGAGAAACAGTAGCTGAGGAGAATGCATGCCAATTCCAATGTTCAATGCTTAGAGCAATAAATGTTTAAAAAATATCTTTATCTTTAAAAAAAAAAAAGTTCTGGATACTGGAGTGCTCTGCCAAGGGCCACAGAACCCTTCCCACTAGCTGGAAATGCAGCGTCCCTTTTACTAGGAAATTGGCAATGAGCAAACACCGGAAAAAAGATTCAGCTTAAACACTGATAATGGAAACTAGGCCCCCAGAACCAGCATGGAGCCTTTAGATAAGTAGTTTAATTGCAAATGGAAAGCAGAAGCTGGGAGGGAGGGTATCGAAGCCAAATTAAAAGATTAGAATATATAGGACTTTGCCCCTCCAACAAGCAGAAAAAATGGGAAAAATGGAAGAGTAAATGAAGAGAGAAGAACTGTGAATGACACAGAAATGCATCCATTAGGCCAGCCTTATCACAACATGTCTTTGCCAGTGTTGCCCGCTCTGTGTTTCCATGGCAACAGGTCCTTGTTAACCAAAAATAAAGTGTTTTTGTCAGGGATGGGCCTAAACACGTAGCTCGATTTTGATTCAAGGCCCAAATGATCAACCCAAATCAATTCTGTTGGCACGATAATTACTTCCTCAGCCTTTTCACTTTGGTTTCCTATTGGTGGATGTGGCTTAAATGTCCCAGGATTCCCCGTACCCAAAACATTCCAAATTTCCCACCTGCAACCCTACTCGGCATATAGAACTCACTGACTTGATGGACCTGTCAAGCTAGTCAGTGTTGCCTGTGTTAATCTCTAGCTTTAGGAATGGTGACCAGAATCTTCGTAACTAGTGTAAATCTTCATAGTAGCGATAATCATAAATAAATAGTGTTTGTTAAGCGCTTACTATGTGCCAAGAACTGTACTAAGCTCTGGGGTGGATACAAGATAACCGGGTCCCACATGGACTCATAGTCTAAGTAGGAGGGAGAATAGGTCACCCAGCATACAAGTGGTGGAGCCAGGATTAGACCCCAGGTCCTTTGACTCCCATGCTCAGGCTCTTTCCACTAGGCCATGCTGCTTCTCAGTGCAGCAGCTGTACTTACTGAGCATCTACTTGGTATAGTGCACTGTACCTTGGGTCATCATCATCAGTAATATTTACCGAGTGTTACAATGTAAGAGCCCTTAGTCATCCTTCAATAGGTGGCAGAAAAGGGATCTTGTGTAATCCTGTAAGATTAAGACAAGATCTTCTCCATCATGGCCTAGTTGATAGAGCTCAGGCCTGAGAGTCAGAAGGACCTGGGTTCTAATTCTGGCTCTGCCACTTGTCTGCTGTGTGATCTTGGACAAGTCACTTCACTTTTCTGTGCCTCAATTACCTTATCTGTAAAATGGGGATGAAGACTGTGAGCCCAATGTGGGACAGGGACTGTGTGACCTGATTTGCTTGTATCCATTAGATTGTACTCTCCCAAGCACTTAGTACAGTGCTTTGCATATGGTAAGCACTCAATAAATACGATTGATAATAATCCACCCCAGCACTTAGAACAGTGCCTGGTATGTAGTAAGCGCGTAACAAATGCCACAGTTATTATTGTCACAATGTTCTGTGCACCGTGTTTGCCCAGTACAGGCTTCTCAGGGACTGGCTGTCTGACTGCTTTGGGCAGCTATTGATCCAGAAGAAGTGGGAGGCCCACATTTCTTTCCAAGAATGGGAATTGATCTGTAGAACCAGCTTATCTGAATATAACATTTCTGATGAGGCAGAAAGGAAAAACAAGATTCACCACTGGATTAAGGATGAGGGGTCCTGGGTTAACGGCTGAGTTCTGCTATGAACTAGTGAGATCTTAGAGCTTCAGCTTGCAGACTGTATGCCCCTTGTGGGCAGGAAACGTATCTACCAACTCTTAAATTGTTTTATTGTTCTCTCCCAAGTTCATAGTACAGTGCTCTGCACACAGTAAGGACTCAATAATCAATTTATTGAGTTCCCCTTCTGTAAAAAGAGCAGGGGCAGCGTAACCATTGGAATAACTTGGGGGGGGCTGGGCACTTTGCTTGAGACTGTGTCCAACCTGAATAACATATCTATCCCAGTGCTTAGAACAGTGTTTGGCACATAGTAAGCACTTAAGCACCATAAAATTGATCATAATCATCATTAGAGGGGCTCCCCCCCATTTATAGAGCTCTTTACCCTCCAAAGCAGGGCCCCCTAAGACTAAGAATGAGGCTGAGCATACTCAGATTGTTTGAACATCTGAGGAGCAATGCGGATGAATGGTACACATGCATGGGAAACTGCTGAAAAAGAAAGCTTTGAACACACATGCTCTCCTTCTGGGCCTAAGAGGTATGGAGAATGCTTAGGGCTTTAAGTACCCCCATGCCCCTGTTTTCTCCTTCTTTGATGAACATAAATGTGAAAGTGGTGGAGAGAAGGGAACGGGGAAGGAGGCAGCAATCTGATGAGGATGATTGCACCCCAGGTCCCCAGTGAACACTACACCCGTTTACCCCCTAGATGTCTAAGCTCTAGACTGTTAGCTCGTTGTGGGCAGAGAATGTATCTATCAACTCTGTTGGACTGTACTCTCCCAAGGGCTGAGTACAACACTCTGCAACCCAGTAAGCACTCAGTAAATACCACCCATTGATTGCTGTGGATCAAAAATGGTTGAAACTGTATCTGGGAGGCATATTGAGCAACAGAGATGAACAGTATTAGGTTTTAATAAGACAGGGAAGACAATTCTCTCCTTCAAGCCCAGGAGGGTGCCGCCGAGGGGACCTAACCAGAAGTACCATCGCCAGATCATATCTTCCTACCTTGTTAATGAAACTGCCTTGTAGACAAAAATCAAAAGCTTTATTGAAGTCCAGTTAGATTTCCTCTATTGCTTCCCCTTATCTACAAGGCCTGTCACTCTGATATAGAAAGAAATGAAAATGGTCAGGCCCAATTTTCTCTTCATAAAGTCCTGGAGTTACTGCACAGCAGCTGATGGTTCTCCAAGTGTTTGCAAAGTAAATTGCGTGATGATTTGCTCCCGAGTATCAAAGTTAATCTGATCAGCCTATCATTTCGGGGGTCGGCCGTTTTGCCCTTTTTTAAGGAAAAAATACCTTTGTCCTTTTCTAGCATCATCCTCACCACTCGTAATCACTTCACTGAAAGCCTGTGTGCAGAGCACTCGCTATGATAGACATCCGGGGGGACAGACAGAAGTAGTCCTTGAGGTGTTTACAGTCTAATGGGGGAGACAGCAGTCAGAAACGGATGCTTAGACCATAGTTAAAAGAGCTTGAGAGTAGCTTCATCTTCAAAACTGACAGACAAGCTACACACATTTATACTTCATTCAGACATGGGGTCAAATCCCCACCATTACACAGTTCAAAAAAAAAAAATTGAACAAAAGTGCTGCCACAGGGATAAGCAGGTCTTCCAGCCTTCTCCTTTTGCTGCCTCACTTTACGGTCCCATACCGCATCTCGATACCTGTGGCTTCCTCCAAGACGGTAATCCCTGGCAGCTAAGGGCAGAAAGGGACCTTGGAGATAGGAGTATAGGAAGGCAAGCAAAGACAGAGGAAGACAGAGCGTGACCTAATGTTTACAGCAGGGGACCTTGAGCATCAGGAATCTGCCATGGATTTTAGGATGTCATCACCCTCCCAGGGGATCTAAAGGCAGTAGACTGTTGCTCGATTCTAATTCCTGCAGGGTGGAATATCATTTGCACAAGCCTGCTCTGTCTGCCACAGACTCTTAAGAGGCTTATAATTACACCACCTTTACCGAGAGCTCTGCACCAATCTCCTCGGCCTCCTGACCATCAATTACTTGCCCTCTCCCTTGGTCCTTCTGGAGCACTAGAAACAGGGAAGCCTTTCAAGTAACTTTATCTTGGTGGCACACAGAGATTAAAACCTGCATGGTGGGTAGTATTATGTGGCATATTGCTGAGTTTGTAATGACTGCTGCTTTTTGCATGAATGACTCCTGTGGGTGACAGGTATATAATTCATGGCTTTGTAAAAGGCTTTGAGAGGAAGTGTTTGAAATCTACTATATAAATGTCAATACACTATACACTTTTAAGACTGGGGCTTGAGTGAGTTTGGTAGCAGAAAGTGGAAGGCGGGGAGGGCTCCAAAGGAAAGAGCAGGGTTCGCACAGAGATCGAAGCCCAGCGAATGCTCAGCCTTCAGCACCTTCCCCTGTGCCTCAGTTTTCTCAACTATAAAATGGGGATTCAATACCCGTTCTCCCTCCTACTTAGACTGTGAGCCCCAGGCAGGAGGAGGGACTATGTCTGACCTGATTAACTTGTATCTATTCCAGTACTTAGTACAGTGCTTGGCACTTAGTAAGCGCTTAATAAATACCACAATTGTGATTATCATCATCATCATCATCATTTCCCTCTTCACTACAAACTCCTGGCTCCTTTTGAAACAGGACAGAAAACAGAGCCGCCACTGGTAGAAATTGAGTATTCTGGGATGCTGAGGAGTGACGTTGACATTAGGATAGAGCCATGACTGAGAAGGGATTGGAGTGGAGAGGATCACGTGCCATTTGCACTGTTGACAACAATGATCTACTCACAATCACCTTCATCACCAGGATTGCCTGATGATCTACGGTGTCCAGAGGACTGTATCAGGCACTTGAGAGACATACAGGAGTCCCTGGCCTCAAGAAGCTTTCAGTCTAATTAATCAATCAATAGTATTTATTGAGCACTTACTGTGTGCACAGCACTGTACTAAGCACTTGGGAGAGTACAGTATAATAGAGTTGGTAGACATGTGCTTTGACCACAACGGGAGTTAGGATATATAATATAGGAGCTGGTGTCCTAATATCACCTGGTCAGATACATGTAAAATCTCCAGAAAAAGAGACAGAGGGAGAATAAAAAAATCCATAACCACATTCAGTAGCACGCTTGGCTGTTGTAGGACATTCTTATGTTTAACCCGAATCCCTCCTGCTGCAGTTTCAGCTCATTTGCTCTTTTTATTTCCTCAGGGAAAATGGAGAACAGTTGGTTAAACTTTTTCTTCATTAGCGGTGGTAGTGAAGTCTTGAGCTTGCTAAGAAAACCCCAAACCCACCCAGTTCTTTAAGTTGGCACTGTAATCTAATCATAGTGTAAACATTTGGAAAGGAGGGGGTCCAGGAGGAGAGACAGGGGAGGGTGTGGAAATGGAAAGGAATAGAGAGGTCAAAGGTGGGTAGAGGAGAGGGGTTGGAAGGGGGAGAGGAGACTGGACAGGGAGGGATGGGGGGGGGGGGAGTGGGTGGGTGTGTGTGCGCGTGCGTTGGGGGGAGTGGGGGCATGGGGGAGAGAAGATTTGACTCCTAAAAGAGGAATCCTCTTTGTTCAAAGTCCCAGACCTGTTTTTCCAAAATTCTAGACTAGGATTTGTTGCTGATTAGCAGTTCCTAAAGATTTAATATGATCAGATGTCTCCAAATGGGTGGGGTGGTCATGACTCTTGGGGGTGTCATCCTGTCACCCTAAAAACATAAACATCCTAAGATAGGGCTCGTTAGGGTCCTGTTTTCAATCAGGTGTCCTGAGGAGTTCTTTGGAGGCAGCAGCAACAGCCACTGTTCCCATCATCACCACCACCATTGAATTAGAAAGCAGGGTGGCCTAGTGGAAAGAACATGGGCCTGGGGGTCAGAAGGAGCTGGGTTCTAATCCTGACTCCTCCACTTTGCTGTGTGACTTTGAGCAAGTCACTTCACTTCTCTGTGCCTCAATTCCCTCATCTGCAAAACAGGGATTAGACTGTGAGGCCCTTGTGGGACAGGAACTATGCTCCAACCTGATAAACTCACTTAACAGATACCCTAAAGAAAAAAATAAAAAGATAAAACTGGCCCACCCTGGGGATATGCCTGGGAATTTCTAGGGCCCTAGCTGAACACTCACAACCCATTTCAGGCTGCTGCAGTGTCCACCCAGGTGGTGGTGGAAGGGGAGGCAGGCACTTTCCTTCTCTCCTCTCTCCCCTTTGCTTTGCTCCCCCCATTTCTAGCCTTATCCCTATCCCACCAAAAGCAACCCCAAATCTGGTCACCTTCCCAGTGGCTGTCTGAAGGGAAAAAGAGGTTGTTAAGCCCTCACGGAACCAATATCCTTGTTTGCCTCAGGCAAATCTTACATCAGTGAGAAATCCCACTCTCCAACTTCAACTTTACCTCAGTCCCACTATGGTAATTCACTTGACAAAACCGTTTTTGATTTTTAAAGTCCAACATATTTGCTTTCCCCTCCCTTCATCAGGAAATCCTCCCTGGATCTTCCAAAATGTTCTGGTTTCTGGGAAAGATTTTTTGCTCTTTGATAAACCCTTGGGGCAGGGCTTCACGGTACCAAAGGGAAGGGAAGGTTGTGGAAACCGTCAATCTGGATAATGCCTGACTCCCTCTCTCCAACACCCCCCTCCAAAAAAAAAAAAAAGAAAAAAAGAAAAGAGCTACAGGCCTCCTCTCAAGTTGCAGAAAAAGAAAAAGATTATGAAACTATTACCTGGAGAATACATGCCACAAAATACATTTTGGTCTCCATTATCTGGATCTCTCAGGCGAAGGTGTCTTTTGGGCCTCAATTACTGAAAGAATTGACTTCACTTTGCCGGTGGAGATTCGGCTGTGGAGGGGCCCAAACCGGACACCAGTCCCATAGGAAATGAGAGTTTCCAGATTCTCATGTCGTTCACTCCCCTGGCAGAGACGCAATCCAATTAGCTCATCTGCATTCAACAGCTCATACCCACACATGACCCTCTCCTTTAGGGGAGCGACGGCTGAGAGCTCATTTCATCCTGGACGAGAAGCTAGAATCTGCCCTCTTTTCCTGTATTTTCTCTCTCGCTTCCCTAACTCCATTTTTCCGTACCTCATGTTTGCTATAGTTTTGGGTCTGAGAATTTATCATCCTTTTCTCTTCCTGCCCTCCTAGTGTTTCATTACTGTCATCTCCTTTCCCAGCCACCGAACCCTTGATGTGGTTCTAATTGACAGACGGGGTTTAAAAGCCCATTCGAAGGCGCCTGTCTTTTTAAATAGACTCCTGTCTCATCAAAAGATGTACAGCAACATTCCATTAAAGCACATCATTGGAAAATAGATTGGGCTTTTAGCAATTGCAGTGGTACTTTATCGGACAACTAGTCAGCCACCTTTTTTCCCTCTCTTTCTCTCTTCTTAGGGTAAAGAAAGAGCACATTAAAGAAAGATTAAGGGTTGTTTAAAAAAAGAAGAAAAACCTTCCATAGGATTATTCATTCTGCACATTGCCAGATAGAAATGGTTATGAACCTCATGCAGCCATAGGAAAGGAAGAGAAAATGGGTTGAGAACAGCTGGGCCCACAGGGGTTTCTCATTTATTCCTTTTATTTAAATGTTCCCTGGGAGATTGGATGGGGCGGGGGGGGGGGGGGGGGGGGTCTGTAGGACCATCTTGCTATGCTGCTCCCACGTGTGACAGACTGGCTCTGGAGACTGTAGATACATGTAGAATAGGCACAGGGTGTTAGAGTGAACAGAGTCACTTCCCCAAACGATGGTGGTTGCTTGTTTTTATCATCACCACTATTACTATCATTATTATTGTATTTGTTAAGCTCTTGAAAGCACAGTTCTAAGCGCTGGGGTAGACACAAGTTAGACATTTGAGCCCTCCACTCCATTCAGGTCTATTTCTCCCCCTCACCCCAACCACCACCACCACCAGTCCCAGCCTCAAGTAAGGATAGGGCTCACGGTTTCTGCAGCCTGTACTTTCCAAGCGCTTAGTACAGTGCTCTGCATACAGTAAGCGCTCAATAAATATGACTGAATGTATGTGATCCAATCAACCAGTCATCTTCACTGAGCGCTTACTATGTGCAGAGCACTGTACTAAGCACTTGAGAGCATACAGTATAACAGAGTTGGCAGACACGTTCCCTGACCACAGTAAGCTTTTACATTCTAGAGGGGGAAGACAGAAATTAATATAAATGACTAATTTATCCTATATAATTTATAGATATGTACATAAATGCTGTGTGGCTGAGGGTGGGGTGAATATCAAATGCCCAAAGATCACAGATCCAAGTGCACAGATGATGAAGGGAGAGGGAGCCGGAGAAAAGAGTGCTTGATCTGGGAAGAAGATCCAACCAACCCAGTGGGAACGCTCATTCATGACAGCAGGATGAATGGGTAGGAGGGTTCAGAGTTGGTGTCGTTCATTTTCCTCTCCCAACAGCTACCCATCAGCCTCCTCATCCCCAGGATTGATAGAGGATCTTGGGTAATGCGGAGCACTCTGCTGGCCACTGAACAATTCTCTCCTGTCCTAGGCTAGACCAAGGGGCGAGGACTAAAGACAGAAGCTGGGACAGTCTCGAGCACGGGCTGGGGAGCCAGAGAGCATGGGTTCAAATCCCAGCTCCGTTGCTTGCCAGCTGTGTGACTTTGGGCAAGTCACTTCACTTCTCTGTGCCTCAGTTCCCTCATCTGTAAAATGGGCATTAAGACTGTGAGCCCCACGTGGGACAATCTGATAACCTTGTATCGCCCCAGCGCTTACAACAGTGCCTGGCACATGGTAAGCACTCAACAAATGCCATCATTATTTTTTTTTTCACCTTCACAATAACACCAAGATCCACCCTTTCCTCTCCATCCAAACTGCTACCATGCTGGTACAAGCTCTCATAATATCCTGACTGGATTACTGTGATAGCCTCCTCTGTGATCTCCCTTCCTCCTGCCTCTCCCCACTCCAGTCTATTCTTCATTCCACTGCCCGGATCATCTTCCTACAGAAAACGCTCTGGGCATGTCACGCCTCTCCTCAAAAACCTCCAGTGGTTGCCTATCAACCTTCGCACGAAACAAAAACTCCTCACTCTAGGCTTCAAAGCTCTCCATCACCTTGCCCCCTCCTACCTCACCTCCCTTCTCTCTTTCTACTGCCCACCCTGCACACTCCGCTCCTCTGCCACTCACCTCCTCATGGTCCCCCATTCACGCCTATCCTGCCATCGACCCCTGGCCCACGTCCTACCGCTATCCTGGAATGCCCTCCCTCTTCACACCTGCCAAACTCTCGTCCCCTCTTCAAAGCCCTACTGAGAGCTCACCTCCTCCAAGAGGCTCTCAGACTGAGCCCCCCCTTTCCCGCTGCTCCTCCTCCCCTCCCCTAAGCACTGTGCATATTTGTATGTATTATTTCTCTATTTTGTTAATGATGATGTGTATATATCTATGAGTCTATTTATCCTGATGATGTTGTTTTGCTTTGTTCTGCTTTGCTGTCCGTCTCCTCCGTTTAGACTGTGAACCCATTATTGGGTAGGGATTGTCTCTGTTGCCAAATTGTACATTCCAAGCACTTAGTACAGTGCTCTGCACATAGTAAGCACTCAACAAATACTATTGAATGAGTGAATTAACCTCACCTTCACACCCTACTGGGCTTAAAGGGCAAAAAAGAGACCCCAACAATAGCTTTTTGGGTGTTTCTTTTTTAAAAAATAAGATGTTAAGCAATCCCATTCTGCCACTGTCTCCAGTCATGCCAACAGGATGCTTGGAAGAATTTAGATGGCACCCTCCTTGACCTCCTCCTTCTTGATTGGGGATACACAGTAAAGGTTAGAACTGTAAATGCTGCAATGTAAGGGGTTATTTGGGGGTGGGAGAAAGCAGGGCACACAACAGTTAGGGGAACTTTCAATACCAATTTAATGATGGATTTATACAGGGAAAGAACAACAACAACAGGAAATGGCTGAAAATGACAGGAAATACTTTTTTTTCCCCCCCAAAGCCAGCAGGTAACTCTTTCCATATTCAATGCCATCCTGGAATCCCATCTGCTCTAGCAAATCTGCCCTAATTGTTTCCCAGAATCTAGAATTGCCTAGCATGGCCTAGTGGAAAGACCACAGTCACTTCGACTGCAAGTCACTTAGAGCATGGGTCTGGGACTCAGAAGGACCTGGGTTCTAATCCTGGCTCTGCCGCTTGTTGTGTGACCTCATCTGTAAAGTGGGGATTAGGACTGTGAGCCCCTTGTTGGACAGTGACTGCATCCAATCTAATTTGCTTGTATCCACCCCAGCATTTTAGTACAGTGCCTGCACACTGTACACTGTATAGTACAGTAAAGTAAGCGCTTAAATACCACTATCATTATTATTAACTTCTGTGCCTTAATTTTCTCAACTGTAAAATCGTGATGAAATGACTGTTTTCTCTCTTACATAGACTGTGAACTCTATGTGGGACAGGGACTGTGTTCTACTTGATTAACTTTCCAAGTTTTATAAACACCTCAGCCATCTCTGGAACTTGTGTATTTATTTATAGCCATCTTCAACACTTACATATAGGTGTTGAATCAACTGGTATGATCATTCTGCTTGTATCTATGCTTATTAGTGTGTAAGCACCTTTGTGGACAGGGAATGTGACACTTTTGTCTTGTTCTTCCCCAGCATGTAGTACAGTGCATTATACCAATGGGCACTCAATAAATGCTACTATAACAGCATGATGTACTGGATAGAGCACAGGCCTGGGAGTCAGAAGGTCATGGATTCTAATCCCAGCTCCGCTACATATCTGCTGTGAGACCATGGGCAAGTCATTCAGTTACCTCATCTGTAAAATGGGAATTGAGACTGTGAGCCCCATGTGGGACAGGGACTGTGTCCAATCTAATTTGCTTGTACCCACCCCAGTGCTTACTGCAGTGCCTGGCATATCAATACTTAAATACCAATATTACTATTATTATTAGAGCTGTGTTGCTGGTTATTATTTTGTAGCTGTCATCAATTCTATTTTTACAGGTTAGGAAACTGAGGACCAGAGAGGTAAAGTGGCTCATCCAAGATCAGGAGGAGGTGTGGCTTAGTGGAAAGCACACAAGCCTGGTAGTCAGAGAAGTGGGGTTCTAATCCCAGCTCTGCCACCTGCCTGTTGTGTGACCTCAGGAAAGTCATTTAACCTCTCTGTGCCTCAGTTTTCTCATCCATAAAATGGGATTTCAATACCCATACTCCTACTTAGACCATGAGACCACCCCCCAAGAAGGACAGAGACTGTGTCTGACCTGATTACCTTTTATCTACCCCAGCACTTAGTACAGTGCTTGACATGTGATAAGTGCTTAACAAATACCTCTATTATTATATGTCACGCAGCAGGGCAGTGGTAGAGCTGGAATTAGAACCCAGGTCTCCTGACTCCCAGACAGACCCATGCTCTAACCACAGTAAATGCTCAATAAATACAATTGACTGACCCAATCACACTGCCTCCCACCGAAGGGAAGGTGGGGAAATAATTTTGCTTGATTGGGAGAATGAAAATCTGACAGCGGGGGGGCAAGAAGAGGGCTATTTCCAAAGGGCTATTTGTTGGGCAAATTCAAATATTCTTTACCCCTGCTGGACCTTAAACCTGGATTGCTAAAGCAGTGAAAGAGGTAGCATTTAGCATTCAGATGGGCACACCATCGCTGTCAGAAATGGAAGAGACCTGAGAATCCATCTAATCCATTCTCCCTGAACATCCCCATGGAACAGATACCTAGGAATGACATGCAACGGCAGATGACTTGATAATTCTTGTTTACTGGCAGTTGTGAGAGATGGATTATTGTGTACAAGACTTGGTCATTGTGCCAGGAAATGCCCGGGTACCTCCAGAGAGTGTTACTTCATTTTGGATAATTTGTGTAATTACCCCACACAAAAGATAAGCATTTCATTTGGTTATCCAAAAACTTAACATCTCGAGTTTAAATTTGAAGGAATATTTTTTTGATTGTCTTTTCATCCCATCACAATCTTCCTTTTCCTTTTGAAAAACTGTTTCAGCTTGAATGAGTACCTTCATCATCATCATCATCTCTGCATCAGGCAGTAACTTTAAGGCTTACTATGTGCTAGGCCCTGTACTAAGCACAGGGGTAGATACAAAACAATCAGGTTAGACATAGTCCATATCCCACATGAGGCTCACTTGCTTAATTCCCCATTTTACAGTAAATTGGACCATAGAGAAGTTAAGCGACTTGCCCAAGGACACAAGGCAGACAAGTGTGGGCAGGGAATGTGCCTGTTGTATTGTACTCTCCCAAGCACTTAGTACAGTGCTCTGCACACAGTAAGTGTTCAATAAATTCAATTAACTGACAAGTGACGGAGCAGAATTAGAACTCAGGTCCTTCTGACTCCCATGCACTAGGCCATACTGCTTCTCACAGTTGGATATAAGCCTTTCCACCAACTCACCTCATCATCCAGATCCACTCCCTTCATCTGCTATTTCCCAACTCACTCTCTTCATTCCTCCCAAACCAACCTTCTACCTGTATCCTGCTCATGTCTTGCCCACCTCCAAACCCTTGCTTATACTGTCCCCACCCACTACTTCACCTGTGCCAGGCCACAGCTCTCCCCATGTTCAAAAGTGCCCTGAACTCTCACCTCCACCAAGCCTTCCCAGATCAACTCCCATTTTGGCATTTCACTACTTCTCACTGCACTTTTGTTGATTAAGCAATTACAAGTGATTAAGCGATTAGACTGTGAGCCCCACCTGGGACAGGGACTGTGTCTAACCTGATTATCTTCTATCTACTCCAGTGCTTAGTACATAATAAGCGCTTAACAAGTACCATTATTTATTACAAAGGACCCAGCTCTGTGTTAAGCACTGGGTAGATAAGGTAATCAGGCCAAACACAGAGGCTCATGAAGAGATAGAGCATAAAGCAGATATCTTATTCCCATTTTACAGATGAGGATCCTGAAGATCAGATTTCCCCGGAGTCACTCAGTAGGACAGTGGCAAGGGGGAAAAGCAACTTTAGTCCATAGAATTTAGGTTTCTGGCCTCCTAAATCCATGCTCTTTTCCCCTCCATCAGGAGGCCTCAAATTACTATTGACTATAATCACTATCGCTTGTTTGAGTCAAGTTTAGCCCTCAGCTCTGATTCCCATTTAGGCAAACTCCTTCCCTCTTCTCCCTTCACCCTGTTCAGATTAACCTAATCCCTCCCTTCCCAGGCAGGAAAACTCCTCTGCTCAGTTGCAGTCCTTTTCTACTTTAATAATGTTGGTATTTGTTAAGCGCTTACTATGTGCAGAGCACTGTTCTAAGCGCTGGGGGAGATACAGGGTCATCAGGTTGTCCCACATGAGGGTCACAGTTAATCCTCATTTTACAGATGAGGTAACTGAGGCACAGAGAAGTGAAGTGACTTGCCCACAGTCACACAGCTGACAAGTGGCAGAGCCGGGATTCAAACTCATGACCTCTGGCTCCCAAGCCCGTGCTCTTTCCACTGAGCGACGCTGCTTCTCCCAACAGTGACAGAGGGCACTGAACTCAGATGCTTCAGGAGGAGTAAAATGCGAGAGGCTCACCAGCATCAACCAAAAGACCTGTTGGTAACCCTAATCTGCCATTCCGGAACCAGAGCCGGGTTCACTTCCAGCACTGGTTCCTAGTCCGTTATACACTGTAAACTCGTGAGCAGGGAACGTATCTACTGACTCTGATATATTGTACTCTTCCAAGTGCTTAGTACAGAGCTCTGCACACACTAAGCACTCAAATATGATTGCACACAGTAAATGCTCAATAAATACAATTAACTGATTGGAGGGGAAAAAATACTTAATCTTTCTGTGCTTCTGTTTCCTCACTGCTAAAATAGATACGGTCTCTATTTTCCTCTTCTAGAAACCATGAGGAACCACCCGTTCAGGAATTTATCCAAGCTCCTCTTGAACCTATTGATATTTTCAGTTTGCACAATTTCCTGTGGGAATGAATTCTATGTGTTTATTACCTTCCAGCACTTCAGGATCAGATTGGCCCATGCAGGGCTTTCATGAGGCCAGGAATAGGATTAGTTTCCCATTCTAAGGAGAGAATGGTTAGGTGATTTTTTAAAATTATTATTATGGTATTTGTTAAGCACTTACATGTGTCAAGCACTAGTTGAAGGGCTGGGATAAATACTAGTTAATCAGGTTGGACACACAGTACCTGTTTCACATAGGGCTCACAGTCTACATAGGAGGGAGTAGGATTTAATCCCCATTTTTACAGTTGAGGAAACTGAGGCACAGAGAAGTTTAGTGACTTGCCCAAGGTAACTCAGCAAGCAATTGGTAGAGGCGGGATTAGAACCCAAGTCCGAGGTCTTTCCACTAAGCCATGCTGCTTCTCAAAGTCAAACAGACCTCCGTCTGCACAGCGCAGTGGGGGTAGCGTGTGTGTCTGGGGAGGGAGGGAAGGGAAGGAGAGAGAACTTAAACAGTTGGACTCTGTATACATCTTAACACCCTGAGGTTTAGTAATAAACTGGGGGGCTGGGGCAGGGGTGTCGAGGTACCTGTTCTCTTATTCCATAGTGTTACGTGCTCATTACAGTGTTCTCCACACAGTAAGTGCTCAGTAAATACCACTGAGTGATTGAGTGTTTGAAACGTAAAGACTTTTAGTCCAGAGAGCCAGCCTATTGACTTTAGCTTCTGGATTTGCTTCCTGATTTTCTAGAATCCTGACTGATTTCTGGACCACATTTACCAGTCATATCACCTGGCACAAGTCGGCCTGCCCTGACCCCATTATATCTTCTGCCACCCACCCTACTTCATTGCCCTAGTCTCAATCACTGGCTACACCAGAGGGGTTCCCGTATCTCAGCCACCTGAAGGGTAACTGGGAATCTCACCAGCCACCTGATCACCTCGAGTGACCCACCTGATGCTCATGTGAGCTTTCTAAATCAATAATAAACTCATTGTGGGCAGGGAATGTGGCTGTCAGCTCTCTTGTATTATACTCTGCCAAGACCTTAGTAAGCAGCAGCAAAGCAGCATGACCTAGTGATGAGCACGGACTTGAGAGCCCGAGGACATGAGTTCTAATCCCAGCTCCACCATTTGTCTGCTATATAATAATAATAAAATAATGTTGGTATTTGTTAAGCACTTACTATGTGCAGAGCACTGTTCTAAGCGCTGGGGTAGACACAGGGGAATCAGGTTGTCCCACATGGAGCTCACAGTCTTAATCCCCATTTTACAGATGAGGTAATTGAGGCACAGAGAAGTGACTTGCCCACAGTCACACAGCTGACAAGTGGCAGAGCTGGGATTTGAACTCATGACTTCTGACGCCAAAGCCCATGCTCTTTCCACTGAGCCATGCTGCTTCTCTATAATATTGGTATTTGTTAAGTGCTTACTATGTGCAGAGCACTGTTCTAAGCGCTGGGGGAGATACAGGGTAATCAGGTCGTCCCACATGAGGCTAACAGTTAATCCCCATTTAACAGATGAGGTAACTGAGGCACAGAGAAGTTAAGTGGCACAGAGAAGCTGACAAGTGGCAGAGCCGGGAGTCAAACCCATGCTATATGATCTTGGGCAAGTCACTTCACTTCTCTGTGCCTCAGTTACCTCATCTGTAAAATGGGGATTAAGACCGTGAGCCTCACATGGGACAACCTGATTGCCTTGTAACCACCCCAGCGCTCAGTACAGTGCCTGGCACATAGTAAGCACTTAAATATCATAATTACTATTATTAAGCACTCAGTTCAGCAATGGGGCTCTTAGGAGCAGTGTGGCTTAGTGGAAAGAGCCTGGGCTTGGGAGTAGTAGGTCGTGAGTTCTAAACCCAGCTCTGCCACTTTCAGCTGTGTGACTCTGGGCAAGGCAGTTAACTTTGTGCTTCAGTTACCTCATCTGTACAATGGGGATTAAGACTGTGAGCCCCATGTGGGACACCCTGATTACCTTGTATCTACCCCAGCACTTAGAACAGTGCTTGGCACATAGTAAGCACTTAAATACCACCATTATTATTAAATACCATTGATTAATGGTTCACATTCACTCATCTCAGGAGGCAGGATTGATTCCCTCTCACTATTAAGCTAACAGTCTGAGGCTCCCATTCATTCGATCTTATTTATTGAGCACTTTCTGGGTGCAGAACACTGTACTAAGTACTTGGAAAGAATACAGCAATAAAGAGAGACAATCCCTACCCACAGCAGGCTCACAGTCGAGAGTGACTCCCAGTTAGTCATGTGGCTGGGAATAGCCCATCTGATAAGTCACCTGATCAGGGACATTCTCTATACGGTGGGGAGTACAGAAGGACCAGAAACTGGGTCCGGAGCAGCAAAGGAGTTGGGGAGGAAGGTTGGGAATCAGAATCAGAAGGTGGGGGGAAGCAGGGGGCAGAGCCTGGGACAGAAATAGAACAGGGAACTATCTGTTACCAGGTCTGTAGCCACAAAGAGTTGGTACTAGTTTTACACGTGGATATGTGAGCCAAGAGCTCACATATGCCTCAGCTCAAGGAATTGTTGGTTGACTGAGAGCTTGGAGTGCTTACCTTGTATAGGTCATGAAACCAACACTAGAACCACTGAGAAATTGATGGTGTTAAAAGATATGAACACTGGAGGCACAAACCCATAAACGAAAAAGCCCAAAAAGGGAGAGGAAAAAAATAAATCCAATTCTTACCCTTCAGTAAGCTTTCTTGATCTGAACAGGTGCTTGAGACTAAATACTTTCAGCTCCAACACATGAAGGATTCAGCACAACAGGCCCCAACAGCAGTGAAAATGCAAGCACCCCGCCCTTGGATTTTAAAGCTTTGCTGAGCCTCCTATTGGCTGCCCCATCCCCTCTCCGCCCCCATCAACCTGAAGTTTCAATCAGCCAGACAATTCTGGGAAATGTAGTCATTTGGACTCCTTGGAAACAGTTCCCAGAATCTGTCAATCAATGGTATTTAGTGTGTCCTTACTGTATGCAGAGCACTGTATGAAGCACTTGGAAGAGAGCAATATAACAGAGTTGGTAGACATGTTCTCGGCCCACAAGCAGCTTACGGTTTAGAGGACAGTGTTAAAGGAATAAGCTTCCCCCTCCTCTTTCGGGTCCTTTTGGTGACAGTTCCGCCTAAATATTTACACAGCTGAGTTGTGCCAGGTCCCGGTCACTTGTGTTTTTCTCAGGACACTTTGATAGAGGAAGATTATGGGGTGCTGTTGGGACCCTAAAGATGCTTCCTGACCACTGTGTGGATCAAGGGGAGAGAGGTCCAGGAGGGCTAGTTGAACTAGCCATTCTCTCCCTGTATAAGGCATATTTGAGTCTGTACTTGGCTCTGACAATGGAAATATAACAAGGAGTAAAAAATGCAAGAGGGGCTGCCACTTGTCAGCTAAGCTTTTATGCTAGAAGAAGTGAAAATATAAAAATAATGTCTGGCTTTCTCCCTCTCTTTTTCATCTAATATTGCTCTAGAGCAAGATCAGATTAAGAAATAAATTTTGACAGCGAATCAGGCCATAATGTGGAACAGTCGCTTCAGGTGTTTGACAGAAATATTGCAAATCACCTTTTTTTTGTGGTATTTGTTAAGTGCTTACTTTGTGCCAGGCACTGTACTAAGAACTGGGTGGATGCAAGCTAATCGGGTTGGACACAATCCCTGTCCCACATAGTACTGGCTCAGTCTTAATCCTCATGCTGTAGATGAGGTAACTGAGGCCCAGAGAAGTGAAGTGACTTGCCCAAGGTCACAGAGCAAACAATTGACAGAGCCAGGATTAGAACCCAGGTCGTTCTGACTCCCAGGTCCGTGCTCTATCCACTAAGCCATGCTGCTTCTCATCTAGATATTTTACTCTAGATTGTCCCTTGTGCAGGCAAGATAAAAAAAATTAATTATTTAGGTATATTAATGTCTGTCTCCCCCTCTACCCTGTGAGCTCATTGTGGGCAGAGAATGTGTCTGTTTATTGTCATGTTGTACTCTCTCAAGCGCTCAGTACAGTGCTGGGCAAAGAGTAAGTACTCAAATATAAATGAATGAATAATGTGAGCACACCTTTCCAGTGAAGTTTCTTCTGGATTTTGAACAACCCAAGCAGCTACTGTTGGTTGGGGCAGCTACAGGATGATGAGCGCCATGAGTCAAGGGTCCAGATGGCCATCCCCCATCACAAGTCATGATGACGTCAGGCGGCAGCACTGTGTGATGTCCTCACATTACATCACCCACGTGGCAAATCAGGGAAGCGGGCCCTGGATCCCTGAGCTAACCCGGGTGACTTCCTCGGGTCCAAGCCGTCCACTGAGCCCTGGGAGGACAGGAAGGGGGGACAGTGCCGGGGATCTGGCGTGGCTCCCTCCGTGCCAGATCGCAGGGTGACCCAGCTTTCTGGCTCATCTCCCACTATGCCCACAAGTAGCTGGGCTGCGGGCTTGGGGAGGAAGACAGTGGTCAGGGCAGAACAGTCCCCAAGCCTCCTCCCCCTAGCCCCTCAGTGTGGTTGGATATCTCCACCCTCTGAGGCATTGGTCCCCTGTGGGCCTTTCCCTGGCTCCCCCTCTACCCCCATGCACTGCCCACCACTTTCTTGGCTCTGGGCACTGTAAGTTGGCAGTTTTCCTCTAAGTTAGCCTTCTAGCTCTAACTTGGTCTTGACTCTCCCACCTCTGCCCTCTCACTCATGCTATTCCCCAAATTTGGGAGTCCCTCCCTCCCATGCTCCTTTCCTCCCTAAATCCAAGAGACCACAACTATCTTCACATTCAAAGACCTACTAAAATCCCACTTCTTCCCAACAAATCCTCCCAAGACATATAAATCTATCAGCCATGTCTAGCACTTATGAAACCCATCCTGAAGACATTGGTATAGATGTGTGTTCAATTATACATTCAGTACAGGTAGTAAACAGGAGGCAAACAGTCTGGAAGAGAAAGCAGGTGCCTAGAAAGTCGAGGCTGTCAATGAGCAGGGCGTCTTGCCCCAGAGCAAGCAGGTGAGTACATTTCTAGCCTCTCTTTTGCCACTGCGAAGTTCCTTCCTCATGGCAGCAGAATGGGTTCTCTTCCTAATGTCACTTCCTCTCTATTTTGCCCCCTCCACCTCTCACCTTCTCTTCCTTTGAGAACCACCTCTCCAACTCAACGCTGGTGGGAAACAGCTTGGCCTAGTGGAAAGAGCCCAAGTCTGGGAGTCAGAGGGCCTGAGTTCTAATCCCGGCTCTGAAACTTGTCTCTGTGTGACCTTGGGGAAGTCACTTTACTATGGGCTTCAGCTCCCTCATTTGTAAAATGGGGATTAAGACTGTGAGCCAGCCTTATATGGGATAAGGATTGCATCCAGCTCAATTACCTTCTATCTACCCCAGCACTTAGTACAGTGACTGGCATATAGTTAGAGCTTAATCAATACCATTAAATGTTATTTATTTTATTGATTTTGACTATTCTACTTTAAAATGTTTTTAGGTCAGCCTTCCCCTTATGGCATGTAAGCTCCTTGTGGGCAGAGAACATGACATTTCCTTGTTTTGTACTTCCCAAGGACTTAGCTTAGAATGGTGCACTGTACCCACTGGGCACACAATTAACCACTACTTACAATCAAATGGGGGCCACAAGCAGATACAAATTACATACATACTATTGGAGCATGGAAAAAGCTGAGTGACTCTGGGAAAGTGCCTCATTTGAAACTCTGGGCTCAGGGGAAGACTGCAAAATCAGTCAATCAATCAATCCTGGGTATTTATTGAGCACTTACTAAGTGCTTGGGAGAGTATAGTACAGCAGAGTTGGTAGACACGTTCCAATCAAGTAGAAGCAGCATGGTCTAGTGGGAAGAGCACAGGCCTGGGAGTCAGAAGGACCTGGGTTCTAATCCCAGCTCTGCCACTGGCCTGATGTATGACCTTGGGCAAGTCACTTCACTTCTCTGTGCCTCAGTTACCTCATCTGTAAAATCAGGATTAAGACTGTGGAACAGGGACTGCCTCATGTGGGACAGGGACTATGTCCAATCTGATTAGCTTGTATCTACCTCAGCATTTAGTACAGTGCCCGACACATAGTAAGCACTTAAAAAATGCCATTTAAAAAAAAATCAATCAATGGTATTTATCTATTGCTTACTGTGGGCAGAGCATTTTGCTAAGTGCTTGCGAGAGTACACTATAACAGAGTTGGTAGACACATTCCCTGCCCACAGGAGCTTACAGTCTAGAGGGGAAGACAGACATTAATATGAGTAAATAATTGATAATATATAATTTATAGATATGTATCTAAGTGTTGTGGGATTGAGGGAAGGGCAAAGCCAAAAGGCCAAAGGCAAACAGGTCCTCTTGATTCCCCCAAGTAGGCTTTTTCCTTTCCTCCCATCCTACTCTCTCCTTTCAGCTACAGATTCAAGGAGGGGATATGGTCCCAGAGCATTGTCAAGGCTACAGATTTGGGCTTTGGGACCATTCCCTCTATTTATGTGGATGTGCATCTCTTGCCTCCCCTGTTTGACTGCTAGCTCCTTAATGTAGAGACCTTTTCTAGTTCTTTCTTTAACACTTCCCAGCCTGGAGAGTCCAGTCTTTACACAATTGGGAAGTTGCAGTTGTTGAGGTTGCCTTTGACTGCTGGCTTCCTACCACAGTTGCTCACTTCTGCCCATTACTGCTCCCTTCAATTGCCCAGCTCTGGTGGGTGGGGTAGGGTGGGGGGTGGGGGTTGGCAGTAGCATTAGTGGTTATTGGCAATGGAAGCTGGGTGGCAGCAGAGAATAGAAATAATACCAGTGGCAGTGGAGTAGGAGGAAAGACTCCCTATTCCTTGCATTCCTCTCTCCCTTTTCCCATCTTTCCCCATCTCCCCTTTCCCTTACCCTACTCCCCTCTTTGCTCGCCTCCCATTCTCCTCTCCCCTTCCTCTTTGCTCCTCCTTTTCCATTTTTTCCTCCCTCCTGCTTTCCATTTGCTTTCTCCCCCTCTCTCCACACCTTCTGACTTTACCCCTTTTAAACATTGCCCTCCTTTAACACTGTGACCGTCTGCCTGGACTACTCAGGACAGCGGAAGGGGAAATTGCAGCCTTTCTGCCACTTTGCTGAGGGGAGACTCATTTACATCCCTCTTGGAGTGGCCAGATCACCTGGAAACATCTACTGGAGATCAACCAATTCAAGCAGAAGAATGAGAAAGAGGAGGTCGGAAGAAGAGGTTATAAGGGGAGACAGAGAACAGAGAGCAGAGAAGCCCTCTCTCGCTTCTTCATTCTGAATTAAAGCAGTTAGCCCCATGCCTTTCAGGTCAAAAAAGAAGCTTTGTGTGGAAGCTTCCCGAGAGGAGAAAAGATAAGTGGATATTGCTAGTATTGGGATAGTCCAGGTTAAGTTAAGGACCAGGGTCTGTCTGAGGTTAAGCTAAGATTTTGGTTTAACGTTTCTACTAATTACGGTTGCTGTTAGATTACTTATTTCCGCTTAAGGGAGACACAGTATTCTCACTAATATTTTGTTTCTATAGAGGTGTTTTCTGTCGTGAACCCATTACCTTAGGAAGATCATTCTATAGCTTTGGAGAGAGAATAGGTGTTAGAGTGGCTGACATTGAGATTGAGTGGGGGGTGGGGGGGAGGGGCATGCGGCCATTACATAAAAAGTTTGGAGTACTCAATGTATGGAGGCGTACTGGAAGGAGCGGGAGGATGGGGTGGGGCAGTTAGTAGCTGGCAACTGCGCAGCGATAAATAAAACACAAGGAGGATGGGATTAGGACATTTATAGGCACAAGGGAGGAGGACAGTGGGACATTAACAGGAACAGATAATCCTACCATCTCCAAGAGGGTTACTGAAAATCTGTGGCTCTGCCACTTGTCAGTTGTGTGACTGTGGGCAAGTCACTTAACTTCTCTGTGCCTCAGTTACCTCATCTGTAAAATGGGGATTAACTGTGAGCCTCACGTGGGACAACCTGATTACCCTGTGTCTCCCCCAGCGCTTAGAACAGTGCTCTGCACATAGTAAGCACTTAACAAATACCAACATTATTATTATTATTTCAGGAAAGCCCCAGGCAGCCCGGAGTGACATCAGATGGGAGGGAGCCTACCTGCAGAAGGGCAAGGGATGTTGGAGGGGGAGAAAGAAGGATCATGGGGCAATAATCTTGGCTCTACAGCTGGAGTCCACTGGTCTGGGCACCAGAGTAGGGAGAACCAATCAACTGCATCATTTTGGCCCTTTTGCTGTTTCTTCACGCTCTTGGCTGGGTGATTATGCTGAGGTGATGGATGAATTTTTTCCCCTTTTGGCCAGGGAGGGTGGGGAGATTCCTTACAGTAACACCAGTACGTTGTCTCTAGGAGGCGGTTGTCATCAACGATAGCCAATTGGCTTTCATCCCCAGTAGGCTGCTGAGTCTTCTGGGTACAGGACTGGCAGCAGATTCCCTGAAAACTTTCAATGCCTCTTGGAATTCAAAATCCATCAAATCATAGGATGGTGGCAGGAAATTACCTGGGCACTAGTGGGGTGCCCTAGCTGGAATTCTTCTGGTTGGGAGGTGAAGGCGGAGCAATCAGGGGTCCTCCCTTTCTCTGGGATGGTTCTGATTGAGGAAGTCTGGCTGCACAGATGGCAGCAATCTGGCTTACATGGTGCATGGAGGTTTGGGTTGCAGCACTCCAGCTGTGCCCTGGTCAGTCCCACGAGCAGCAGGCCAGCAGCATCTGGCCCCAAACCCTCCCTGGCTGGTGGCCGCAAAATGCGGCCAACATATAACCCGAGTTCCAGTGTGGAGCAGATCTCCTCAAAGAGAGATGTGCAATGTTGTAAGCCTTGTCCCATTCCACCTAAGATAGCCTGAAATCTAGTCATTTTAGGTGGAATGCGGAGCCAGGATGCTTGAAGAACAGTGTGATGGTTGCCCTGATTGGCCACCGTCCAACATCCCCCAATTTTCCTACTTGTAACCCATGATAGATCACTCACCCATGAATGTATCCACTCCACATCCTTACCACCTGCTCTGTGAAAAAATGTCTCTTTTTGGTTGGTTTGAACCTATCGCCTTCAAGCTTCAGTGTGTGTACCCTCATCCCGATGGTATGAGATTTAGTGAGCAACAATTCTGGATTCATCCTGTCCACTCCCTCCTGTAAACAGAGACCACGACCCAGCTCGGTCTTGATCTTTTCAAACTAAAGATTCCTAATATTTTCTGTCTGTTTTCCTGTGGATGCTAGCAACTCCATCCCTCTGATTATTTTGGTTGATCCTACCTGTACTTTCTCTGACTCTATTACGAGCATTAGTTTCTGATTTAAGTTGAGGGTGTGGGCTGGACCTGGGGGCGGGGAAGCAGAATGGAGGAAGTGGTCATGGAAAAGAGGTGGAGGCCTGGGATTTGGCCTAGTTGCAACATTTGGCCATGATCACAGACCCACAGATCCAGCCAATAGGCCAGAGACTCTGCTGTTTGAAAAATTTAATAACCCAGGAGCTTATTGATATTGCTGTCCCCCAAAGCAGAAATATCCCAGGAACACACATAGTGAAGATAAATCATTCTCTCCCCCTGTGTAAATCCACAGAAGGCTTCCCTCTGTGGTTTTATGATAGCTTGTTCTCTCCTGTCCCCCCATGCAGTTCGGGGGGGAGAGGTGGGCTCAAAGTTATTATTTTTCAAAAAATGTGTGTTTTTCTTTAAGCCTCTGAAATTTGCTCCTGAGCAGAGGAGTTATCTGAAGGGTCCATCTTCTCAGCACAGATGAGGCTTTGAAACAGGAGAGCCTAGAAGGAATGATGACATCAACTTAGCTGGTGCCAACTGTAGGAAGCTTACCTACAGAGATACCTTCTTCTGGGGTGCTGAAAGACAATAGATCAATTAATCAATCAGTGGTATTAGTTGAACCCCGACTGTATGCAGAGGGCTGTGCTAAATGCTTTGGAGAGTAACAGCATTAATATTCCTAGAGTCGGTTGTTCCGGGATTTGGGGACCGTGGTTCTGTGACTTCTAGATGTTTATTTTTTACAAAATATCTAGAGAAGCAGGGCTGGTATTGAACCAATAAAGCAGACCGACCGACCTCTGAAAGAAGAATGAGACCAAGGCAGGTATGTGTTCAGTTCTTCGATCGGTAGAGGTTTGGCTAATGAAACTGTAACAACAAGTGGTTCATAACTAGACTTCCTTCCTGCCCATCCCTCTTTTCTTTCCACTTGTCATTTGCGAAAATGGCTCACTAGAGAAAGCAATTCCTAGCTGAGTTCCCCGAGAACATGGAGTTAAAGGGACATCTCACGTGCAAGAGTAATCCAGGAAATTATGTGCTGGAATCTGGGTGTGTAATTGAGCAACTGATCATCAACATACAGGCTCTCACTCAGGAAGCTCAAAGCTCCTTTCAGTCCTGATTTTAGCAGTCACTCCAAGGACCACCCCTACCATACTCTTCAGAGAGCTTATTATGGGGCTCCTGCACAAGGAAGGTGTTCAATAAATAGTATTCACTGAGTCAGTCAATCGCATTTATTGAGCACTTACTGTGTGAAAAGCACTCTACTAAGCACTTGGGAGAGTACAACAACAAACAGACACATTCCCTGCCCACAACGAGTGCATAGTCTAGAGGGGGAGACAGACATTAATATACATATTAAATGAATACATAAATAAATAGATTACAAATATATACATATGTGCTGTGGGGCTGGGAGGGAGGATGAATTAAGGGAGCAAGTCAGGGAGATGCAGCAGGGAATGGGAGAAAAGGAGAGGAGGGCTTAATCAGGGAAGGCTTCTTGGAGGAGATGTACCTTCAATAAGGCTTTGAAGTGGGGGAGGGAGGGTGTTCCAGGCCAGTGGCGGGATGTGGGTAAGAGGTCGGTGGTGACATAGGTGAGATCGAGGTACAGTGAATAGTACTTATCCACAGTACTTATCGATGGGCCAGGGAGCGAACCATGAAGTGAAGCTTTAGGGCTTTATCTAGGGACTCACAAGCCTGAGGGAGGTTGAGAAATCTTAGTACTCCTCTGTCCGCCCTCTCCTATCGGTCCTCATCTGAATCCAACAGACTAACTCACCACTCTTCACCACATTTCTTCCTATCTCTCCCCCACTTAGATCCCAGCTTCCCTCAGCTCCATCCAGGAGCTACTCTAATTGGTAGCAAAGGCAGTAGTGTGATGGGTAAAATAGCTGCTCCCACAGAGGCCCAAACCCAGAAACGCGACTTGGCCCAAACAGATATAATGGCCCTAGGAACTCTATCCCCCACCGGCCAATAGTAGCCACCTCACATTCATTTTCAAAGGTTCCACATCCAGATGAAAGCCCCTGGTCCATTCAATCCCTCTTCGGCAAGGCTCTGCAGGGTCGTGTAACAGACAAAGATTATTTGCTGTACCAGATGAAGGACTCTAGCAACCTAAGAATCAGATGGTCCCTCAAACTTTGAATCATCTGGGAGGACATAATAATAATAATAATAGTAATAATAATAATTGTGGCATTTGTTAAGTACTTACTGTGTGCCAAGCACTGTATGAAGCCCTGGGGTCGATACAAGATCACCAGATTAGACACAGTCCCTGTCCCACATGGGCCTCACAGTCTAAGTGGGAGGAAGAACAGGTATTGAATCCCCATTTTACAGGTGAGGAAAGTGAGTCCCAGAGAAGTTAAGTGAATTGCCCAAAGTCACACAATGGGTAAGTGGCAGAGTTAGGATTTAGAACCCAGAAATTCTGACTTCCAGACCTGTGGTGTCTCCACTAGGCCATGCTGCTTCCCACATCTTAGCCAACTTTTCCACATTGTCTCCCCAGGGTAATTTTAAATCCCATCCCTGTTTCCAGGGTTGGACTATCTCAGTGGAAATCTGAACATTTCCCTATCAGTGAGGTAATCCACCCTACAGCCCTCTTGACTATAAGCTGCTTGTGGGCAGGAAATGATTCCACCAACTCTGTTGCATTTTACTCTCCCCAATGCTTAGTGCAGTGTTCTGCACACAGTAAATTCATTAATTCATATTTATGGAGCACTTACTCTGTGCAAAATACTGTACTAAGCACTTGGGAGCATATAATATAGCAATAAATGGACAAATTTCCTTCCCACAGTGAGCTTACAGTCTAAGGGGGAGACAGACACTAATATAAAGGCTCAGTAACAATAATAATAATGATGGTATTTGTTAAGCACTTACTATGTGAAGAGCACTGATCTAAGCACTGGGGTAGATACAAGGTAATCAGGTTGTCCCACGCTGGGCTCACAGTCTTAATCCCCATTTTACAGATGAGGTAACTGAGGCACAGAGAAGTTAAGTGGCTCACCCAAGGTCACTCAGCAGCCAAGTGGCGGAGCCGGGATTAGAACCCACATCCTCTGACTCCCAAGCCCGTGCTCTTTCCACTAAGCCGTGCAAATCTCTAATAATGGTATTTGTTAAGTGCTTACTAGGTGCCAGGCATTGTCCTAAGCACTGGGGTGGATACAAGCAAATCAAGTTGGACACAGTCCCTGTCCCACGTGAGGCTCACAGTCTCGATCCCCATATTTCAGAGGAGGTAACTGATGGATTGATTGATTTTAGGGGAGGTGGGGTAAGGTCCCAAAGTCTAGTGATGAAGCCAATCATTTTATCCTCACCTCTAATTTTAAGATTCAACAGAAAAGGTTAGCTTTTTGAACGTTTAGTAAAAGGCCAGAGATTCTCTTCTTGACAGACCTAAAATGTTGACCCTAATTATGTTTGAAAACCATGCCGAAGTGGTTCAATTTGACACAATAGCTGAATCTAACAATCACAGAAATACAGCCCTACTCCACTGCTCACCAGAAATACAAACATTTGTTACAGAAATACAAATATTTATCCTGCTCATTCTCATCATCATCACTAGGATTGACTGAGTGCTTCAAGTGTGCAGAGCACTATATTAGGCAGTTGGGGGACACATAGAAGTACATCCAGTTCCTGCTATGTTCCATGTTCCATGAGTTCGAATCCCAGCTCTGCCACTTGTCAGCTGTGTGACTGTGGTCAAGTCACTTAACTTCTCTGTGCCTCAGTTCCCTCATCTGTAAAATGGGGATTAAGACTGTGAGCCCCACGTGGGACAACCTGATTCCCCTGTGTTTACCCCAGCGCTTAGAACAGTGCTCTGCACATAGTAAGCGCTTAACAAATACCGACATTATTATTATTATTATTGCTATACCCCACGTTTTCACTACACAGTTTAGGCATAACCAGATGGAAGAATGAGAACATTGGTCCCACAACAATGGAAGACATGGTTATGCATATGCACGTGACATCACACCCAACCACCGCTTCTTCCTTAATGTACTGTACTATACGGTTCTTTGTGTTTGTGTTTTTGCAATTTCACAGTATTTGATGCAGCAGATAACAATGATGGACAGCTCATAAAGGCAAGTCAATCAATCATTCAATCGAGACTACTTATTGAGCACCTACTGTATGCAGTGCACTGTACTAAACACTAGGGAGAATACAGTGGAATTAGTAGACTTGACCCCTGCCCTCAAGGAGTCTACAATCTAGCAGGAAAGACACTAAAGTATATTGTAAATAGGAAGACGCAATAGAGTACACCAGACGGGTATCTAAGTGTAACAGAAGAGTGCAGACGTGCTGAGGTGGTGCTAAAGTGCTGATATGATCGTTGGGGGATAGAAGGTGAGGAGATTGGACAGTAATCAGGGAAGGCTTCTTGGAGGAGCTGTGGTTTCAGAAGGGATTTCGAGATGATGAGAGCAGTGGTCTGTTGGATAAGAAGCGGGGAGGGAGTTCCAAGCAGGGGGAGACATGGGTAAGGGGTCAACAGGGCTAGAAAAAAGAACGAGTCACAGTGAGTCGATTGTCTTGAGAGGAACCAAGTGTAAGCTGGGAAAGAGTGGGAGAAAAGAGTGGATAGAAGCAGCATGGCCCAGTGGAAAAAACATGGGCCTGTGAGTCAGAGGACCTGGGTTCCAATTTTGACTCCGCCACTTGACTGCTGTATGATCTTGGGCAAGTTACTTAACTTCTCTGGGCCTCAGTTTTCTCATCTGTAAAATGGGGATTCATTACTTATTCTTCCTCCAACTTTAGATTGCCAGCCCCAAGTGGGATGGGAATTTTGTTCAACCTGACAAACTAGTATCAATGCGTGTATCAATATCTTCAGAGCAGGTATTAATTGGAGTACCCGTTCAAGCTCTGCCAGTCCAACTCCTCCCCTTTTTCAAAGCCCACATCAAAAGCCACGTAGTAAGTGCTTAATAAATACTGCAGTTATTATTATAATTATTGTTATTGTTATTATTGCTACTAACAAGGGGGGAGAGAGTTGGCCATTAGTGACAGGTTTCTTGAGTATGAATACCCATATAGTCCATAATATGATTTTCTCCTGACCCAGGCTTCTTCAAGAACCCGACTCCCAAGTTACAGAAGAATTCTTTATAAATGACATGATCCTGGTTTAAATGGGGAGACTAATTTGATAGAAATTGACAAATATAGAATTGATTTTTGTGGGTTTTTATGGTATTTATTAAGAGCTTAGTATCTGTCATAGACTGTTCTAAGCACTAAGGCTGAACACAGTCCCTATCCTGCATGGGGCTCACAGTCTAAGTAGGAGGAAGAACAGGAGAACTGAGGCACAAAGAAGTCAAGCGACTTGCCCAAAGTCACACAGCAAGAAATTGGCAGAGCTGGGATTAGAACCCAGATCCTCTAACTCCCAAGCCTGTGCTCTTCCCACTAGGCCATGCTGCTTCTCGCAGTATTTGAAAGTGTGTGGGTAGATGTAATCGATTGCAAGTAAGTAACTAGACAAAAACATCAAAGTGCTGAGGTGGCTGATGTTGGGGGGCTAACCAGACCATACCTCCTGGAGGAGGCTTTTGATGAGGGCTTTGAAAAAGGGCAGAGCTGAACGGGTACTCCAATTAATACCTGCTCCGAAGTATTCCCTGCCAAGGGTGGGAGAAAGGGCCAGAATATCACTGCGTGATTCCTGTGGGGTATGTTGGCCCAACGCGATTATACTGCCGAAGAAAGAAGCCCATTGCAGTGAAGCACCCTCCCCAAGATTCCAAACATAGGTTGGAATTCCAACCGCCAAAGGCAGATTTTTGGCAGGTGCTGAATGATATTTCCTGAGTCCTTATTGGGTGCAGAGCCCTTAGGGGAATACTATACAACAGAGTTGGTAGATATGAACCCTGCCCCTCAGGAGTTTAGAATTTCAGGGGCGAGAAAAACATTCAAATAAATGATAGGGAAAGTAGCAGAGTATAAGGATAAGTACATAAGTACTGTGGGAATGGCAGTGGAGTGAGTATCCAGGTGCCTGAGAGGGTACAGACCCACGTAAAATAGTTGATACAGAAGGGAGAGAGAATATGATGAGGAGATGAGAGCTTAGTCAGGGAAGGCTTCTTGGAGGAGATTAGATGTTAGTAGGACTTTGAAGATGGGGAAAGAGGTGGTCTGTCAGATGTGGGGAAGCCGCGCGGCCTAGGGGAAAGAGCAAGGGCTTGGGAGTCAGAAGTCCCGGGTACTAATCCCAACTCTGCCCCTTGTCTTCTGTGTGACCTTGGACAAGTCATTTAACTTCTCTGTGCCCCAGTTACCTCATCTGTAAAATGGGGAATAAAACTGTGAGCCCCATGTGGGAAATGGACTGTGTCCAACCTGATTAGTTTGTATCTACCTCAGCGCTTACTATAGTGCCTGGCACATAGTAAGCGCTTACGCTTACTATAGTGCCTGGCATATAGTAAGTGCTTAACAAATGCCACAATTATTATTATTATTACTATTATTAAATACCACATTAAAAAATAAAAGGGAAGGGAGTTCCGCACGGGAAGGAGGATGTGAGGAAAGGGTCGGCGGTGAGAGAGCTGAGATCGAAGTAAATTAAGTAGGTTGATGTTAGGGGAGTGAAGTGTGCAGGCTGGGTTGTAGTAGATCGCCAAGGTAAGGTCCGGGGGAGAGCTGATTAAATACCGTAAAGCCAGTGGCCGATTTGATACAAGAGTATGTTTGTAAGCAGTGGGAAAAAGCTATTAGAGAGTAAACTGTTGAAGGTGACAGGGAGGGAAAAAGGGAAGTGGCAAGTGTTTTGATGAGGTGAAAAGGGATGGATCGGAGGCACAGATGGAAGGGGTAGATTTTGAAAGAAGGTGTGAAATCCCAGATACTGCTGGGAAAGATGGGAGAATTGCTCTTACTAGCCTCATGTCTACTGCTCTGAATCCTTTCATTACATCTTTTAGGTTAAAAAAGCCAAACAAGAAATGCACACATTCTACCTATTTTCCTGAGTACAAATAACCCTCTGGGGAAACGGCAATAGCAAATACTGTATATGCACCAAGCCGACCCCTCCCCACTTGCCACCCACCCCAGGCTTTCTATCTCTCTCCAGCCTGTGTGCAAGAACAGGAAACCCCAACTCTACCTTGGCATTTAACTGCCTTTTTATTTATTTTGAAGAGACCAAAACGGCTGGTGCTGCTTCTGAGATGGTTCTGTCTGCTTTGAACCTTATCAGCAGGGGCCCTGTGATGTGTGTGATTTTCTCTCCTTCCCTTTCTCCCTCTTTTCTAACTTTTGAAGCAAAACATTTACGTGCAGGGAATGTCGGAACATGTAGCCTGTGAGAAAATCGCAGTTTAGAGTGAAAAGAGGGAGGGAGCGGGAAGAAGGAGAGATGGTTTGGAGAGGAGAGAGGTAAAGGGGAGCTTGTTTTTCAGCAGAGAGAAAGCAGGGAGAAATGGCACGTGCCGATGGCTTTTTCTTTTCCTAACAAGGCTCAAGAACTGTGTGTGGTTTGGAATCAGGAAGCTAGTTTGGGAGACAAAGCCAGAGGAGGGATAGATCACATAGGGTTTTGTGGGAGGACGGAAGGCGGTTGAGAAAGAAGACAAGTGGAGGATGCTAAACTGCTGAGCAAAAATCCCGGATTCCCCAGTTGCACATTCCCCGTTTTTGGTATGGGGGTGGGGAGGGACATCCAGGGAGTGGGAGCTTCTGGGTTTCAACACCATAGATAATGTGCACTGATCTGTGGTTTGTTTTTTTTCCCCTAATGTCTGTAAGTTGACTGTTGTGTCCCCACTAGACCGAGAGCTCTGTGTGGGCCAAGAACATGTCTACCAATGCTGTTGTTATTGTTCTCTCCCAAGCGTGTAGTGCAGTGCTCTTCACACAGTAAGCACTCAGTAGATACCACCGATTGATTCAAGTATCTTTTCAGGTCATCTCAGTAAAGCTGTTTGAGGTCCGTTTTCTGAGTTAGCCTTCATCCATATTCAAAGGGCCACTTTTCCCTATCTCCTTTTGCTTCCAGAAATAATAACAAATGACTCTGCAGTAATGGCAACCAGTTTCTCTCCCATAGGCCATAGGCTGCATGGCATTGAGACCAGAAAGGGCTCAGGTCCCAATCAATCGATCATTCAAGTAGCAGTATGTATTGAGTGCATTCTGTGTGCATAGCACTTTACTAGGCACTTTGGCAAGTATAGTTTAATTGAGTTGGTAGACACGATCCTTGCCCACAATTAGCCTGCAGTCTAGGTACTCTGGTTGCTGAGGGTGATGCAACGGGGCTTAGAGTTGGCCACAATCTCATCATCTCCTTGCCCTTGACAATAATTGATTTTAATGTCTGTCTCCCCCTGAAGACTCTAAGTTCCTTGTGGACAGGGATCCTGTCTACCCCTTCTATTGTACTGTACTCTTCCAAGTACTTAGCACAGTGTTCTGCACACAGTAAATGCTGAGTAAATATCATTGATTGATTTATTAACATATTCAGAGACGTCTGACCTTTTCAGTTCATGGATTTATGATTATGATTATCATTGGTCTTAGGGCTCCTCACATTTATTAAGCCCTTCCAGAACTGGGGGAATTACAAGGGCATGGATTAAGACACAATCCTTGATCCACAAGGGCCTCACAATCTAAGTGGGGGAGGATGAATAGAACAAAGAATATCTTGTGAAGGATCAAAAGGAGGGGAAATTCAGCAATAAAAATGTGATGATTTTATGCCACCTGGCCACTCCAGGCAAACCATCCTTGCTTGGCAGGTGCTGTCCCCTTGCCAATGTAGGAAAAGGCGGGGCTTCCACAAGGTTGGGTGGGAACAGGGAGATTGTCCCAGTCATCAGCTAACTCCCTGAGGCCCCAGAGACCGGGTGGCATGGATTTAGTATTCTGCTGTGATATCTCTCCCCTCATACACACCCTACCTTGCAGACAGATAATCCCTAGTCAATCCCCAGTCAAAAGGAAAACCGGTTCTGAGTATTCAATTCTGACCCTCCTTTTCCAGGAACCACTGCCTGATCCAGGAGCCACTGCCTGATTGCGACTCGGAGAGCCCTTGAGAGGTTGTGTATGCAAATCAAGCTGTGTGGCAGGTTGCTAACTCCTTGGTATTCCTGCCTATTCTGGATGCTATCTGATTCTAGGCACTTAGCAACTAATTGAGTTGTCATTGGATGAGAGGATGAGGCAACAACTCCTAGAGCTGCATCCCAGCCAGTTTAATTAATAAACAGCCCAAGAAAACAAATCCTTGTGGGAGACCAGTTTATTGCTTTGGAGGGCACTGGAGGCAGGAGAAGCGGAAAATAAGTGCTCTCTGCTCCCTAAGCTAAAAGGATAGCAGGGATACAGGACCCTGAGAAACACCTGAAGTCCGCAGGCCTTTATCAGATTGTGATTTAATATGCACCCTAAGAGTATGCCCAGAGAGCAAGGGCCTGGTAGTCAGAAGGACCTGGGTTCTGATCCCAGCTCCGCCACTTGTCTGTTGAGTGACCTTGAGCAAGTCACTTCAGTTCTCTGGGCTTCAATTAACTCATCTGTAAAATGGGGATTAAGAGTGTGACCCCTAAGTGGGAAAGGGACTGTGTCCAACCTGATTAACTTGCATCTACCGCAGTTCTTAGTACAGTGCCTGGCACATAGTAAGCGCTTAATAAATACTATTGAAAAAAGCAAAAAACATCTTCTCTGGCTAAGACCTCTGACTCCTCCCCTCTCTCCAAAGCCTTGGCATTCCCCTCATGGGTCCGTAAAGACAGATGCTCCTTCGATGCAGGAGGATCTGGTAGTAAGGACCCAGGTAGAGGGAGGCTGGAAGCTTAAAATGAAAAGACTGGATATAAAGGTGCCCCATGTCCTGGCTCAGGTGGCCAGCTACCCTGTTTTCTACCCAGCAGTCTGTTTCCCAGCACTTAGAACAGTGCTTGGCACGTAGTAAACGCTTAACAAATACCATCATTATTATTATTATTCCAGCTGGCCTGTTCCTCTGCCCATTTTCTGCAGTTTAGCTCCATGACTCGGACACCACCCACTATCTTGGGTGGAAACCACAAGGGCTTGGGGGCAAGTAGGAGTTTCCAGGTCAATCAATTGATCATATTTACTGAGCGCTTACTGCATGCAGAGCACTATACTAAGCTCTCGGGAGAGTACAGTATAACAGAGTTGGCAGTCACATTCCCAGCTCAGATAGTCCCTCTACCAAACACGTGGAATCCAGATTCATCCCCAAAATGGCATCTGGGATAGCCACATGTATACTGTGTGTCTGGAGTAATGCATGGATGTCACATGCATCTCCTTGTCCGGTATACAGGAGGGCCGTCAGTAGTCACCCTACTATCAGATGGGGGCAGACCAGCTTTCACAGAATGATACGTGGATTAGATTGCACTCCTGTGGTGTGGACTGTTGACCCAGAGAATTTGGAAAACTCAGAAAAAATAATATAACAGGGAAGAAGTTGAGAGAAAGAAGCTTCACATGCCTTGTGGAACAGCAGACTCCTGCTTGACCCTAGTAATAATAATAATAATAATAATGGTATTTGTTAAGCACTTACTATGTGCCAGGTATTGTTCTAAGCACTGGAGTAGAAACGAGCTACTCAGGTTGGACAAAGTATCTGTCCCACATGGTGCTCACATTCTTAATCCCCACTTTACAGATAACTGAGGCACAGAGAAGTGAAGTGCTTTGCCTAAGGTCACACAGCAGACAAGCAGTGGAGCTGGAATTAGAACCCAGGTCCTTCTGACTCCCAGGCCCATACTCTATCCACTAGGCCATGCTGATTCCCATAGCCCAGGGCATAAACTACCTCTCCAAAAACTCACTCACCTCCTGCCACTTTTCCTCGCCACCACTGGCCCGAGTAGTGGTGAGCAAAAGTATGAAGTAAGGAGTTGGAGACCTGCTGGAGGGATGATTTGAGCCCCAGAACCCTGCTTCCCTTCTGCCCCCCAGGACTGGAGACAGTTAGTCAATTAATCAATTAGTGGTATTTATTGAAAGCTTACAGTGTGCAGAGCAGTAGACTAAGCACTTGGAAAAGTACAATAAAATAGAGTTGGTAGACACAATTCCTGCCCACAATGAGTTTACCATCTAGTGGGGGAAACAGACATTAAACTAAATTTCAGGTAAAGGAAGCAATGGAGTCCTGTTGGGTGGGTATGGGGTGAATATCAAAGTGGTTAGTGGGTTCAGACTTAAGTGCATAGGCAATACAGAAGGGAGAATAGGACAGGGAAATGAGAGATTAGTCAGGGAAGGCTTCCTGGAGAAGTTATGATTTTCTAGCTTGTAAACTCTTTGTGGGCAGGGAATGTGTCTTCCAACTCTGTTGTACTGTACTCTCCCAAGTGCTTAGAACAGTGCTCCGCACATAGTAATCACTCAATAAATATGATTCATTGATTGATCAATTGATAGTAGGGTTTTGACAGTGGGGAAAATGGCTGACTGTCAACAGTGAAGGTGGGGGGGATTTCCAGCCGGGAGGGAGGACATGAGCAAGATTAGCTTGGGAGGACCATTGTGGGACCTTGGGTAAGTCATTTCATTTCTCTGTGCCTCAGTTACCTCATCAGTAAAACGGGGATTAAGATTGTGAGCCCTCTGTGGGACAGGGACCGTGTCCGATTATCTTGCATTTACCCCAGGGCTTAGTACGGTGCGTGGCACATAGTAAGCACTTAACACATACCATTAAAAATAACCAAAACTAAAAAAAACCCCACAGGGTGTCATTATTCATACTCTTATGGCCTTATTTTCAGCATCTCTGCTGGGCTAGGGCACTTCACTACTGTGGTTGCTGGAGCACAGAACTGGGAGGGACCATTTATTTCCCATTAAGACTCTTTCTCTTTTTTTGTAAATGACTTACCATTCAGGAATAGATTGACTCTAGAGGCAATTTGTCATGTCACCTTCAATAAAATTTCAAACAAAAAATGGAGAGATTAATGGGAAGCAAAAATTCCATAGCTTTTATGCATTTCAAGTTGTCCAATATAAATCAGGATGGGTTTTTTGGGGGTGTGGAGGAGGGGAGAGAGTTTGGTTCAAAACCATCAAAATACACTGATAAAATTGGGGGATTTCTGATATACTGTGTGGAATTTGATTTTTAATTTCTCTCGTCAGGCCCGAAGATAGACTGTGAAAACAACACTATTGACACCGGTAAATTCCATTTATCTGGAATGGGTTGGGATGAATGGGATTGTTTGGGGAAGTGGATTTCCAGGGAAAGTCACCTTCCCAAGACCGGAGATCTCCATGCACAGACAAACAACAGTTGGAGCAGAGAACAGAGCAAACACTGCAATCCTGGAGGCTGTATAGGGGATTTCCAGAGAAAATGCATTCTAGATAAGTGGGATTTGACTGTACTTTGAATTCTACACAGCGACCTTTATTTTCCAAAGCCCTTTCAGAACAGTTGTCTCATTTGTCCAAACAAAATGTCTGTGATGTAAGAGTGGGTGTTTTCAGCCCCATTATAAAGATGGGAGACTGGGCAAAGAGAAAGCAAGTGACTACTTCACAGTCAAATAGTTGGACAGTGATAAAGCCGGGATTAGAATGTGGACTCACTACCTATTTTGTCCTGGGAAATCCACAGTGGGAGAAGGAAATCCACCTCCCTGGCTAGAGGATCTCTGAGATATTACCCTACAGGCTGTTGCTCACTCAGGCTCTGACTTGGGAACCGATAATTATTTCAGCCCAATTCCTTCACCACATTTAGAATGTCACGCTCTCATACGACTGGGAACTAGAAGTTGGTGAGGATAGAAATGATACCCTGACCAGTGATGATGAGGTCTAGAGTGTGCTCAGGATTGGGAGAGAGCCCAGACAATTAGGTTTAATGTTTCTTCCACAGAATTTCCAGGATCTGCCTCTTCCTCACCATTCCAATGGCCATTGTGCTGGTCCAAGCACAGAAGAAACCCAGTTAGTCTTTCAAGTCAAAATTTGAAATTTTCTCTCCATCTTTCTCTCTTCTCTCTCTTCTCCAGGTGTGATCCTGATTACGATATCTGGTGCTCTCTGAGTCCTTGGCACCCCTGTTGTTCCCTTTGCTCAAAATGAAGAATTGGTGCATTCATGCATTCAATCATATTTATTGAGTACTTACTGTGTGCAGAGCACTGTACTGAGCGCTTGGAAAGTACAAGTCAGCAAAATATAGAGACAATCCCTACCCAACAATGGGCTCACAGTCTAGAAGGGGTAGACAGACAACAAAACAAAACAAGTAGACAGGCATCAATAGCATCAAAATAGATAAATAGAATTATAGATATATATACATCATTAATGAATAGAATAATAAATATGCGCAAATACACACAAGTGCTCTGGGGCGGGGAAGGGAGTAGAGCAGAAGGAGGGAGTAGGGGTGATGGGGAGCAGAAGAAAAGGGTGGCTCAGTCTGGGAAGGCCTCCTAGAGGAGGTGAGCTCTTAGCAGGGCTTTGAAGGGGGGAAGAGTCTCTGGAGCACACATCTGTCCCTCCACCCAGTGCTGCCGCGGCTGTTTTTAACCTAGGAAAAATGGCAGTGGAATAGACAAGAGGGGAGGGATGCTGTAGGGATAGCTGCTTGGGCCCCAGCTCCAAGAGGGATAAGCCCCCAGCTAAGCCCGGATCCCATCAAAGCTTTCACCAGGCTTCCGAAGCTGTTTGTGCGTGTTCCCCAGAGGAGAAATTTGGAACCTTGTTGCCATGCTTGGCTACATTTGCATTTGCACAGCAGATAAAAGGGACAAATTTTCTAATTCTATGACTTTGCAAAGGAAAAAAAAACTTCTTTACCAACGACAGGCCAAGAACTGATCGCTGCTGGAGGCTGGATGGCTGGCCTTAGCTTCCTAAGAAAAGGTTCACCCACTACCACCAGTAAAGTACCAATGCAGTAGGCAGACTCTGATTGACCTGGCTCAGCAATGACAAGGAAAAATAGCTTCTTGAGACCTGCCCCTAGGCAGGCCTCTCCTTTTTGTCTTACTCTTTTCCTCCTTGCCTGCTTGGTGAGGTGAGAGCCAAAGGGAGGTCTGCCAGGAACTGCAGGGATGCAAGGGAACTCCAGGAGCTTCTGCTCCTGCTCTGACTTGGTGGCACACATCACCACCACCCTCTTTCCTCCCTCACGTCGGAGGTGGAATCAAGTCGACTGATAACGAGGCAAAGTAGGGACAGAGGGGGGTGGTGCGCAGAAGGAGGTCTTCTCGGAGGCTCAGAAGAGAAATGAATTAAGTCATTCTTCCTCACCCAAATGGCTAATAAGATTTTTCTTCCCCAAGAGCATTAGAAAGATGATTTATCTTTGATGATCAAATGAGCAATCCAGAAATGTCCCAGCACCTTTCCAATTCTGGGCAGGTGCCTCATGCCTCATCTCTCTAATGCTCTTGGGGAAGAAAAATCATTTAGCCACTGGGGTAACACAAGAGGTATCTTACCAGTAGGATTTTAATGTGGGCGTTAGTTGGGAGAAAGAAATGGAAAGCCATATTGAGAGACTGAGAGCAGCTCCACCCAGGTCCTACCCATGGTAGGTTGGAGGAGGGGGAATTGTGCATTTTTTTTGGCATGTGAATTCGTGAAGCTGACAGGTCCTTGAGGATGGAAATGGACCTTCTTTCCCTAGCTAAGGCCTGCAAAGCAAAAAGCCCAGGACAGCTCTCTATGGGGAAGGCTTATCTGTTGCCTTTCATTGCTTCCAATATTTTCTTTGAAAAAAGAATCCCCTCTATTGCCTAAACTGACTGTGCTCCAGACATTTTTCACCAACTGGATATAATTGCTGTTTAAAATATCATTTCTTAATCCATGCCATGTCACTATCTTAAAGGAGAGTTAAAGCTTAAACAGCTTACCCCAGAAGTACCTGCATGTGCATGCTCTCTCTCTCTCTCTCACCCACCACCCCCACACACAATCACTCCACCTTTCTCTCTTTCTCTGACTTTCCCATTGAGCTCCCCTTTTATTGGGTTCCTTTCAATGCACCACTACTGGGTTCCCTGCCAGCGGCATTTGGATGATTAAAGGAAGATAATTTAGTAGTGGATGTTTGCAGGGAAATATCTCTGTCTCCAAAAACATGTGGAAAGAGCAATGACTGGACCCCCTACTGTCATGACTACTGCCAAAAGTAACTCAAGTATGTGTCCTGCCCCTTTCAATAATTTGGGTCCAAGCAGTGTTCACCACTCGATTTGCAACGGGCCAGAAAAGGTGCTTCTGTATGACTATATTTTCATGTACATAGTGCAAATGTTGCAGGAGACTCTCATTGACACACATTCATCCACACATTCACTCCAAGAGAAGCAGCATGGCGTAGTGGATAGCACATGGGCCCGGGAGTGAGAAGGACCTGGGTTCTAATCCCAGATCTGCCACTTGTCTGCTGTGTGACCTTGGAAAAGTCACTTCACTTCTCTGCGTCTCAGTTCCCTCATCTGTAAAATGGGGATCAAGTCTATGAGCCCCATGTGGGACAGGGGCTGTGTCCAAACTGATTAGCTTGTATCTGTGCCAGGGCTTAGAACAGTGCCTGGCACATAGTAAAAGCAGCATGGCTCAGTGGAAAGAGCATGGGCTTGGGAGTCAGAGGTCATGGGTTCAAATTCCTGCTCTGCCACTTGTCAGCTGTGTGACTGTGGGCAAGTCACTTAACTTCTCTGTGCCTCAGTTACCTCATCTGTAAAATGGGGATTAAGACTGTGAGCCTCATGTGGGACAACCTGATTACCCTGTATACCCCAGCGCTTAGAACAATGCTCTGCACATAGTAAGCGCTTAACAAATACCAACATTAAATGTTTAACAGTATCACATTTATTATTACTATTATTATTATTACCCATCAGCAGCAACTTCTTCAAACCAAAGTCCAACCTCACACTACACTGAGTGCAGAGCAATGAACTCAATGCCAGGTGGATATAAGGGAAAATATTAGACAAAATCTCTCCCATTCTATTATATTCTCCCAAGCATTTAATACAGTGCTCTGCACACAAGAAATGTTCAATAAATACCACTGATTGATTGAGGAGCCTATAGTCAAATGGGCTAAGAGGAAAGATATGCTAATCTGGTCAGTATATTCTTCCCCTTGACTCTATTTATTGCCATTGTTCTTGTCTGTCCATCTCCCCCGATTAGACTGTAAGCCCGTCAAACGGCAGGGACTGTCTCTATCTGTTGCCGACTTGTTCATCCCAAGCACCTTAGTACAGTGCTCTGCACATAGTAAGCGCTCAATAAATACTATGGAATGAATGAATGAATATGTACGCAGGTGAGATTCTCTCTAGCAAGGAGACAGTTACGACCCAGAGTAGCTAGAGTCTCTTCATTGCTCTTGAGTAAGTAGGATGCAAAATGGTCATGGCCAAGAGTGAGGTAGATAGGAAGGGGCTGAGTCAGTCAAGACATCAGTCTTGTAAATCTCCAATCAATAAATCAGTCCATCAGTGGTATTCATTGAGCACTTACTATGTGCAAAGCACCATATTCAGTGTTTTGGAGAGGTCAATACAATAGAATGGGTAGACATAATCCCTGCTCACAAGGAGTTTACAGTCTACACTGGGGGAGACAGATATTAGAGTCAATTAATAATGATTGAGGTATTAAAGTGCTTATCATGTGGCGAGCACTGTACTAAGTGCTGGGGTAGATAAGAGACATTCGGATCTCACATGGGGCTCACAGACGAAGTAGGAGGGAGAACAGCTATTGAATCCCCATTTTGCAGATGAGGGAACTGAGGCATAGAGAAGTGAAGTGACTTGCCAAGGTCACACAGCAGGTGTGCGAAGGAGCCAGGATTATAATCCATGTTCTCTGACTCCCAGGCCTGGCCTCTTTCTACTACGCTACACTGATTTCCTTTACAAATGGGGGAAAAGGGGGAGCTAGCAGTGTCCACCTATTCCTCAATGACTGACTACTGCAGCAGATCACCTTTGCCGGAAGTGGTTCTGTTACAATCATTTAATAATATATATTGAATGCCTACTGTGCGCAGAGCACTGTATTAAGCCCTTGGAAAGTACAATACAGCAATAGAGAGACAATCCCTGCCCACAAAGGGCTCACAGTCTAGGGGGGGGGAGACAGACATCAATACAGGTAAACAGACATCAATATAAATAAATTAAGTTATAGATGTACACATATATGCATAAGTGCTGTGGAGTGGGGAGAGGGGGGGAAGAGCAAAGGGAGCAAGCCAGGGTGAGATGGAAGGGAGGGGGAGCTGAGGAAAAGTGGAGCTTAGACTGGGAAGACCTCTTGGAGGAGGTACACCTTCAGTAGGGCTTTGAAGGGGGGAAGAATGATTGTCTGGCAGACTTGAGGAAGGAGGGCGTTCCAGGCCAGAGGTAGGACGTGGGCCAGGGATCAGCGGTGAGACAAGTGAGATCAAGGCACAGTGAGAACAATAATAATAATGATATTGGTATTTGTTAAGCGCTTACTATGTGCAGAGCACTGTTCTAAGTGCTGGGGTAGATACAAGGTAATCAGGTTGTCCCACGTGAGGCTCACGGTCTTAATTCCCGATTTACAGATGAGGTAACTGAGGCACAGAGAAGTTAAGTGACTCTCCCACAGTCACACAGGTTAGCACCAGAGGAGCAGAGTGTGTGCGTTGGGATGTAGAAGGATAGAAGGGAGGTGAGGTAGGAGGGGTCAAGGTGACGGAGAGCTTTAAAGCCAATAGTGAGGAGTTTTTGTTTGGTATGGGGGTGGATGGGCAACCACTGGAGATTTTTGAGGAGGCCGGTGACACGCCCTGAACGCTTCTGTAGAAAGATAATCTGGGCAGCGGAGTGAAGTATGGACTGAAGTGGGGAGAGGCAGGAGGTTGGGAGGTCAGAAAGGAGGTTGATGCAATAATCTAAGTGGAGCAGGATGAGTGATTGTACTAATGTGGTAGCAGTTTGGATGGAGAGGAAAGGGTGGATCTTGGCGATGTTGTGAAGGTGAAGCCGACAGGATTTGGTTATTGGTATGATATCATTATCGTATTTGGTATTTGTTAAGCACTTATCATCTGCCAAGCACTATGCCAAGCGCTGGGATAGATACAAAGTAATCCGATGGACACAGCCTCTATCCCACATGGGACTCACAGTCTAAGTTAGGGGGAGAACAGACATTAAATTCCCACTTTACAGATGAGGAAACTGAGTCACAGAGAAGTGAAGTGATTCACCCAAGGTCATACAGCAGGCAAGTGGCCGAACTGGGATTAGAACTCAAGGCCTTTGACTCTCGGGCCTGTGCTCTCTCCACTAGGCCATGCTAAGCATTTGGGGGAGTACAATCGAGGTAAACAACACAATTCCTACCCTCAAAGAGCTTCTATTCAAAAGGCCCATCCATCCTGGCATTAGGGAACCTGTGCACCCATTTGCTGATGCACAGGGCAGGAGAGTGCCCATTTTCCATCACTGCCTTCTCCTCCAAGACAGTTTCAGATTCAGTGTTTGTGAAGGGTGTGTCTCACCTTATGCCGTCAAGTCATCTCTGACCCATAGTGACGCCATGGACACATCTCTCCCAAAATGCCCCACCTCCATCTGCAATCATTCTAGTAGTGGATCCAAGAAGTTTTCTAATTAAAAATACAGAAGTGGTTTACCACTGCCTCCTTGTGCGCAGTAAACATGAGTCTCCACCCTTCACTCTCCCAGGAGTCCTGGGTTATTATCCTGATTCTCTCAATATCCCTCTGTGTGACCTTGGACAGATCACTTAATTTCTCAGTGCTTCAAGTGCTTAGTAAAATGCTTGGTACACAGTAAGAGCTCAGTCAATACCCTTGATTGATAGATAGATTCAAGGTGCCCTTCTGTAAAATGGGGAGGAAATCCCTGCCCCTCTCTCCATCCCAGGGATGCTATAAGGATAAAGAAAAAGAAGTGAAAGCGCTTTGGAAAATAAATTCATAGTATCATTATTCTAGGAAATCCTTGAGGAAGAAAGATGCTATATAAATGTAAATGATTATAATATCATCATTACTATCATGCCTTCAAAATCTCAACAAAACAATTTAGTGTTCACGGTATCTCCTCATTATCAAAGGCTAACCCTGGTTCCTGCCAGTAGATCTTATTTTTCCTGGCCTTTTTGTCTTCGTTTCAACTATTATTACTGAGTTGGTGTTTTTTTTTTTTTTCATTTCAGTGGAACACTGAACTACATGTCTGTGATCTGCAGAGATAAGGCCTGCTGGCTAGTAGAAGAAGACGTATGGCTCAGACAAACTTGGAAGGCTTATCATTGAAAGGTTCCACCACCAACTAACTCGGGTCTAGTAGAAAATGGAGAGGAAAATGACAGAGGAAAGAAATGAGCAGGTTTTCAGCACCTCGACCGAGGCTCCTGGCCAGAGGAGGAGACGGCACGCTCGACTCTGGACACAATGTGTTGTTACTGCTGTGAGACACACTTTGTGAAAAATCTCAATACTTCTCAAGGGCCAGAAGAATGAGAGATATCAGTGGGGGAGAAAGGAGAAATGGTCTTATCATTTGGAACGTGGTTTTCTCTTATTATCTCCCGGCAACAATATCACTATTCCATTGCCACTGCTAAATCATTATGTTCTCTGACAAATGGGGCCCTCATCTTTTTTTTTTCCCCCTACCTTCTTATTTGGGGAAGGGAGAGATGCCCAGAGTGCATCTCTATGGGATGCATCTGATGAAAGGATTGTGCTGGATTCAAGCTGCATGGGCCTCGGGGATGCTAGCTGGCTCCATAGACATTCCAGATTACTGGTTGAATTGGAGCAGGTACCTGAGACCCCTGACTGTCTTTTCTAAGGCGCCAGAAGGTGACTTGGCAAGGAAAGCCAGGATGAGTTTCAGGTTCACTCAGGAGGGTAGTGATAGGTAGCCAGGGGGTGCTGGTGAAAAGGAGCAGGGCTGGTCATCCCACAACTGGGACTAGTCTCAGCTCGGCTGTGGATCTATGTGTGGTACTTGTGAAGTGCTTATTATGTGCCAAGCACTGTTCTAAGCCTGAGGTAGGTACAAGTTAATCAGGTCGGGCACAATCTCTGTCCCACGTGGGGCTCACACTCTTAATCCCCATTTTACAGATGAGGTAACTGAGGCTCAAAGAAGTTGTGACTTGACCAAAGATACACAGCAGACATGCAGAGGAGCTGGGATTAGAACCCAGGTCATTCTGACTCCTAAGTCCGTGCTCTATTTTCTCTCAACCCCTTGGGTCTGCTGCATCACCCTTAAATCTAAGCCCCTGAACTCACCAGGGATTGGCAAGGGGGCAGGGTGCCAACCAATGGCCTCAGTTTTTCTCCTTCAGCAGTAAGTGACGTGTTCCTAATGGGCCCACGGATGGAATGAAATTGAGTTTATCTCATAGCTATCTAAAAGGCCAGTGCTCAAAACTGTGTTTTCCCAGGAACCCTAAAAGTAAAACAGTCAGTCAGTACCTGCACACAGTCAGCGCTTAATAAACACGGTCGAATGAATGAATGATTCCCTAACTAAGGAGGGCAATCATCCCACAGTTCCTCCCAGCATGTGATGGAGGTAGAATCCTGGGCTACATGAACTATCGGTTTGACCCAGCAACGGCGTGGCGCATGGGTTTATGTTCTATATTAACCTCAGTCAATTAAATAGGCCCCTGTTTTCACATGCTTCCTAGCTCACCTCTCTAAGAGGACAGGACTCAGAGAGACCCTAGCAGTGAGAGAAATGCAGTGATGCTGAATTAGCTCTGAGGAACAGTATCCACCCTTCCTCCCCCAAGACACGTCTCCACCACCAATCACCACCTTCCCATCTTTTTTCTGGAGCTGGCTGATGGGGAAAATACCCAGCTCACAAAGCCCTCAATCTCTCCTTGGAATGGAACCATCTGGAGCCTGGGGACCTTCCTGACTTGCATCCTACAAGCCTCTCACTCACACCCCTGCTGTCAACGGAGGGTTTCTCACTCCTGGTTGCCACATTTCATTTTTATTTCAAAGCTCAGCGTGCTGGTGAGCTATGAATCTGCAATGACTTAAGAGCGATCCCTGTGCTGTCTTGCTTTCTTACCCTCCAACACCTCCCCAGCTGGTCTAGCTAGCCATCTCATTCCTTCCTCTCCCCCAATCTAAATTCACAGTAGGCTGGGCTTGCTTTTCCCTCAGCTGGGCTCAGCGGGGTGAGATCTTTCTTTTTTCTTTTCAATCTCAAATCTCCAACTGCAAAGAGAACAATCAACTGGAAATGTCTAGGGGTTGAGTTAGGGACTGGAGAAAGAGAGGTCTAAAGCTCTGGATGACGATCTGACTCTTACATGCTGTGCGACATTGGGTAAGTCACGTAACTTCTCTGTGACTCAGTTACCTCAGCTGTAAAATGAGGATTAAGACTGTGAGCCCCATGTGGGACAACCTGATTACCTTCTATCTACCCCAGCACTTAGAACAGTGCTTGGCACATAGCAAGCATTTAACAAATACCATTATTATTATTTCTCTGGGCCTCAATTCCCTCATCTGCAAAATGGGGATGCAATATCTGTTCTCCCTCCTGCTTACTCTGTGACATTCATTTGGCACCTGACTTTTTGTATCTGCCCCAGAACTTAGTACAGTGCTTGGCACATAGTAAGGGCTTAATAAATACTATTATTATTATCATTATTATTATTATGAGGAACCCCTGGTGGTACAGAGCCTCTCACCATCAAGCAACATTGCCCCGGGCTCTGTCCACGCACCTCACTCTGGCCTCTGTTCAGGATTATGGCCGGCCCCGCTGGCTTTTGGCTACGATGAGAGGGGATGGCCCTTCAATCCCAGTGGTGATGGCAGAGGGGGCTACCACTGACCTTCCAACACAAGCAGAACTGAGGCTGCAGTCAGGCAGCAGAGGAGGAAGTGGAGGAGAAGGAAGAGGAGGTTAATCCTATTCCTTTAAATCTCCACACTCCCCCTTTTCCCAACCTCTCTCCCAATCTTCCCCTCTTTCCTCTCCTCTTTTCCCCTCTAGTAGCGGTTTTTGTTAAGCACTGGCTAAATGCCCAAGTCCTGGGGTACTGCCCACATGAGGCTCACAATTTAATTGGTAGGGAGACCTGTTAAGTGCTTACTATGTGCCAAGCACTGTACTAAGCACTGAGGAAGATGTATTATAAGCAGATCAATCACAGTCCCTGCCCCACATGGGGCTCACACTGTAAAAAGGAAGCAATGAGGAAATTAAGGCACAGAGAAGTTAAGTGACTGACCCAAGGTTATATGGCAGGCACAGGATTAGAACCCAGGTCCTCTGACTCCCAGACCTGGGCTCTTTCCACTAGGCCAGGTTGTTTCCTCTTTGCACCCCAGCGCCCACCCCCTCCAACCCAACACACACACACACTCCTTCACTTATTTCCATTCCCTCGCCTTTCCTTTACCCTTCTCTCTCTTTCCAGCTCCCTATTTTCTTTTAAATGATACTGTTAAGCTTTTAGTATGTGCTAGGCACTGAGCTAAATGCTGGGGCAGATATAAGATATCAGGTTGGACACAGTTCATGTCCCATGTGGAGCTCATAATATTAATCCCCATTTCACAGATGAGGCACCTGTGGCACAGAAAAGAGAAGCAGCGTGGCTTAGTGGAAAGAGCCTGGGCTTGGGAGTCAGAGGTCATGAGTTTGAATCCCAGCTCTGTCACTTGTCAGCTGTGTGACTGTGGGCAAGTCACTTAACTTCTCTGTGCCTCAGTTCCCTCATCTGTAAAATGGGGATTAACTGTGAGCCTCATGTGGGACAACCTGATGACCCTGTATCTCCCCCAGTGCTTAGAACAGTGCTCTGCACATACTAAGCACTTAACAAATACCAACATTATTACTATTATTATTATTATTATTAAAAGTGAAGCGACTTGCCCAAGATCACACAGCAGACAAGTGGTGGAGCCGGTATTAGATCCCAAGTCCTCTGACTCCCAGGCCCGTGTTCATTCCCCTAGGTCTAGCTGATTTTCCCTTCTTCTACGTCTCTCTCTCCCCCATCTCTTTCTTTCCTTTTTTAAAGGCATTTGTTAAGCGCTTACTATGTGTCAGGCACTGTACTAAGTGCTGGGGTAGCTACTAGCTAATCAAGTTGAACACAGTCCATGTCCCACAAGGGGCTCCCAGTCTTAATCCCCATTTTCCAGATGAGGGAACTGAGGCACTGAGAAGTGAAGTGACTTGCCCAAGGTCACACAGCAGACAAGTGGCAGAAGGGGGATTAGAACCCAGGGCCTCTGACTTTCAGGACCATGCTCTTTCTCTTCCACCCTTGGGCTTTTCTATCCTTTTTCTCTTGGACTGAAAAGGGGTTCCTACCAGGAGGGAGCAGCACCCTGGGGTTAGAGGAGGCAGCCACCTGAGGTGGAAGGTCCAGTCCGTGCCAGAGTGATCCGTGAAGTCTCCTACCTCCAGAGACCACTGAATGTTGACAAGAAGATTTTGAGGGGGAATGGGGCCCGCTGGAAGCTAGTGAATCGACTGCATTCTCAATTGCTGCTGCCAAGGTCATATAGTTAAGGTTGAAGAGCTCAAGGGGAAACAGCAAAGTCACTTTGGGGGGATATCTATCCTAGAGCCGGCTGGAATATGCTTGGAGCGGGGTGTGCCTGGCCACCACCTCAGAGACCGCTGCAGCCTGGACCTGGGGTCCCAGGAAGCTTCCTGGAAGCTTTTGGTAGAACTCTGAGCTCAATTCTACTTACCTAAAGGAAAATTTGAAGCAGATTCTTCCAGAAAGACCTACCCGGCAGCGTGGCTCAGTGGAAAGAGCACGGGCTTTGGAGTCAGGGCTCATGAGTTCGAATCCCAGCTCTGCCACTTGTCGGCTGTGTGACTGTGGGCAAGTCTCTTCACTTCTCTGTGCCTCAGTTCCCTCATCTGTAAAATGGGGATTAAGACTGTGAGCCCCACGTGGGACAACCTGATTCCCCTATGTCTACCCCAGCGCTTAGAACAGTGCTCGGCACATAGTAAGCGCTTAACAAATACCAACATTATTATTACTATTATTCGATAAGCATAGCCTCTGTCTGCAGGGGGCAAACCTAATAGCAGGTCAAAAACAGGCCAGAATCTGTGTTTGAGTTAACAAGGTGAACAATGCCTTGGCTGATTAGATAGCTGAAATCAGGGGACAATTGCTAGTAGTATTTTTTATTCCCATTTAACATGAAAAATCCATAAGAGGATAGACACGAGAAGACAGGGTATTTTGTCTCTTGCATGTTTCCTGATTAATCTGGAAGCCCACCCAACTGGCTACAGTGCCCACGGGGGCTGATGACTCTGAGGACCCCTCCTCCACCCGAGAATAGAAGGAGACCTTGCTAAACAAAACAGCTCTGTAACCACAGTTTTCCTCTCAGGGGAAACAGCAACCATTAGGCCTCTCCCTTCTTCCCCTTTCTTCTGTCCCTCACCCTCACCCATAAATGTGAGATTGGTGCAGACTCTGTGAAGTGTGGCTCAAAAATGCTGTCGATGGCCAAGTGGATAAAATAGGGGCCTGGGAGTCGGAAGGTCATGGGTTCTAATCCCAGCTCCGCCACTGGTCTGCTCTGTGGCCTTGGGCAAGTCACTTCACTTCTCTGTGCCTCAGTTCCCTCATCTGTAAAATAGGGATTTAACACTGTGAGCTCCAGGCGGGACGGGGACTGCCTCCCCGCTTCTAGACTGTGAGCCCATTGTTGGGTAGGGATTGTCTCTATTTGTTGCCGAATTGTACTTTCCAAGCGCTTAGTACAGTGCTCTGCACACAGTAAGCACTCAATAAATATGATTGAATGAAGTGTCCAACCCTGTTTGCTTGTATCCACCCCAGTCCTTAGTACAGTGTCTGGCACATAGAAAGTGCTTAAGAGATACCCCAATTATTATCATTATTATTATTACTGATGAAACTATTCAGGGAGAAAAAAACATGAAATGGAAAGAACACGGGCTTGGGAGTCAGAGAACGTGGGTTCTAATCCCGGCTCCACCACTTGTCTGCTGTGTGACCTTGGGCAAGCCACTTAACTTCTTGGGGCCTCAGTTACCTTATCTGTAAAATGGGGATTAAGACAGTGAGCCCCATGTGGGACAACCTGATTACCCTGTATCTACCCCAGTGCTTAGAACAGTGCTTGGCACATAGTAATCGCTTAACAAATACCATTATTATTATTATAATTGTTATTATTATGAAATGTCCAAGAAGTCACCTAGGTGGCTGGGTATAATCTTTTATAACAATAATTCATTTTGGTCTGCAGCTGGAGGACTCATTAGAATCAACACTGTCTGCCTTGCACAATTTCCAGAGAACATACACTCCGTTCTTCCATAATGCACCCTTTCACTCTGCATTTTGATGCATTTTGATGTCGCTAGGGAATTAGGGAATGTTCTTCCAATGAGAGAACCTGCGTTATCAGAACAAACTACGTATGTATATGGACTCAGTGCTAGAACGGGTGAATGCTATAGTGTAAGCTTTCTTGAATGCGTAGTCCTGAAAGAATGCAATCCTTGCATTTTAGGAGAACTGGGTTTACTGGTGTTTGGGTCTGGTTTTCTATTTTTTTCTTTCTGTGCATTGTGGGATAGTGTACTACGTGGGTAGAATTCAGAGACAGATATTATTTTTGCTTTGCCAATAAAACTCAACCAGCGATAAACAAATTGAAATAATAACAGCACTCACGTAAACTCCAGTTTATCCAAAGCAATTAACCAGAATTCAATTATCCAGCTTAAATACAGTGAAGAGTAAAACCATAGCTCAAATGGTTATAACTAAGCACTCCTTTCCCCTTCTCCCATTCCCTTCCACATTGCCTTGACTTGCTCCCTTTATTCATCCCCACTCCCAGCCCCACAGCATTTGCCTACATTCGTGTAATTTTATTTATTTGTATTTATGGCTATCTCCCTCTCTAGACGTTGAGCACTTTGTGGGTAAGGAATGTGCCTGTTATACTGTTATACTCTCCCAGGTGCTTAGTACAGTGCTCTGCACACAGTAAGTGCTCAGTAAATATGATTGATTAAAGGAGAGTCTCTTACCATGGCTATATCCTTTTGAACTCTTATTTCCAGGATTGATTGACTGGAAGGGTTAGTTTAACTACTTTTATGAGTGTAGCCCTATGAAAGGTATTCTCGTTCTTGTATTTTTCAAATATTTTTACCCATAAAGGAATGTCAGATGTCATAGCCGTGTTTTAGTAGATGATCCATCCCTAGTCACAGTAAGTGCTCAATAAATGCCATTGATTGATTGATTATTATTACTATTATTATAGTGTCAATCAATCATATTTATTGAGCGCTTATTGTGTACAATAATACAGAGTTTGTAGACATGTTCCCTGCCCACAAGGAACTTTCAGGAACTTGCAGTCTAGAGGAGGAGCTTACAGTCTACCTGCTAAGCACCCACTCCATGCCAAGCATTGTATTAAATGCTGGGGTAGATACAAGATAATCAGATTGGACAGAATCCCTGCCCACACAGGACTCACAGACTAAGTAAGATTGATTAATTGATCGATTATCCAAGAGGGTGGATCTCAATGAGGGCAACCAGAGAAGCAGCATGGCCTGGGAGTCAGAGGGTCATAGGTTCTATTCCCAGCTCCACCACTTGTCTGTTGTCTGACCTTGGGCAAGTCACTTCACCTCTCTGTGCCTCAGTTACGTCATCTGGAAAAAGGGGATTGAGACTGTGAGCCCCACATGAATCAGGGACTGTGTCCAACCCAATTTGCTTGGATCCACCCCAGTGCTTAGCACAGTGATTGGCACACAGTAAGTACTTAACAGATACCACAATTATAATTCTTCTTATTAATAACCAGCATATGTTTCTTCCAGATGTCCTGTTGTCACCACTGGAGACAGAATCCTAGCCTGGATGGAACCCAGGTTAGACCCAATTAATGGTTTGCTTTAGCGTCTTACAGTGTTTTACAGTGCTAATCTGCAGTCCAAGGGAGTGCATTTGTTACTAGGTAACAAATGAGGGATGATTTGACCTTGGTTTTATTCAGACTGCTTGGTGAAATGAATCAAACCCTCCAAGTCAAATTCTTATCTTCAGCTTGCTTTGTCTGATTGCTGAATATAAATGCCTCCTGAATTACTGATGAGAGACTCCCAGGTTCTAATCAATCAATCAATCGTATTTATTGAGTGCTCACTGAGTGTAGACTACTGTACTAAGTGCTTGGGAGAGTACGATATAACAGAGATGGTAGACATGATCCCTTCCCACAGTGAGCTTACAGTCTAGAAGGCGAGACAGATATTAAAATAAACTACAGATAGGGGAAAAGGCAGAGTGTTGCCAGTGGCAATGTGTTGTACCGATATGTCCAAGTGCTGTGGGGCTGAGGGTGGGATGAATATCAAGTGCTTAAGGGGTACAGCTCCAACTCCATGGGTGCCATAGAGGGGAGACTTTGGTCAGGGAGGATGCATAAACATCTCAGCCATTTTTTTTAAAAAAAGGAACAGCATTCTGTAAGTTTTTGATTTCATGGCACCATGTCAGTCAATCCTAGTAATATTAATACAGATATGGTTCCTCAACTGCTTCTTAGGAGAAATCCAGCATTCTCCACCCCCAATTGAGTGTCCTTCCTCTTCACCATGCCAAGGTTCCTGGGGGCCCTAGGTGTGGTGGTCAATCCAACTAGCTCCCACTTTCAGGAGGGGGAAGAGGAACTCAGGACATGGCCTCCTGGGTGTCCCTTCCTGAGACGTTACTAATGCCTTATGTGACATTAACTAGGAACCAAGCCAGGATTGGGAAGAACATAGGAGGGGCAGGTAGTTGGGGAAGAAAACTTGAAGCTGATTTTTGGTGAGAGGTTGGAGCCGTGATCCTGGGAGGGTAGGACAGTGGGAGGCTCAGAACTGTCACCCTGGAAGGACAGAGATCCGAGATGTGATCCTGGAGGATGAGGATATCCGGAGTCCAGAGATTAGAACTCTGAAGGTGCTAGGCTCCTGCCCTTGGAAGGAAGAAACAGCACAGCAGTGCCCTGGCATTTGAAGAACTCAGAGAGGGTGAGACGGGAACCTGGGCTGCCCTGAGATAAGAGGCGAAAAGACTGGTGTACTAAATGCTTAGTACAGTACTTTGCACACAGTAAGTACTCAATAAATCCGATTGAATGAATAAATGAATGACCACGAGAACATGAGCTCAGGGCTGCCTACAGGAAAGTCTAGACTCCAGGACTGAAAAATAGTAGATCTAGGGAAAGGAGGTTTGGCCCTGAATTCTGTTTGTTTTTTACCTGATTATTGGTAAGTTAAGAATGCTTGCAAAAAGATTATTCAACATCACAATATCTTCACAACATAGCCAAGATCCGCCCTTTCCTCTCCATTCAAACCCCTACCACGTTAGTACTCATCCTATCCCGAGTTGTCTGATCTCCCTTCTGATCTCCCAACCTCCTGCCTCTTTCTGCTTCAGTCCATACTTCACTCTGCTGCCTGGATTATCTTTCTACAGAAACATTTAGGGCAGTCACTCTTCTCAAAAATCTCCAGTGGTTGCCTATCCACCTCTGTATTAAACAAAAACTCCTCACTATTGGCTTCAAAGCTCTCCATCACCTTGCCCCCTCCTTCCTCACCTCCCTTCTAACCTTCTACATCCCAGCCTGCACACTCCACTCCTCTGGAGTTAATCTTCTCACTGTGCCTCAATCTCGCCTGTCTCATCGCCGACCCCTGGCCCACATCCTACCTCTGGCTTTGGAATGCCTTCCTTCCTCAAATGTGCCAATCACTTTTCCCCTCTTCAAAGCCCTACTGAAGGTGCACCTCCTCTAAGAGGCATCCCCAGACTAAGCCCCACTTTTCCTCACCTCCCACTCCCTTCTGCGTCACCACAACTCTCTCCCTTTGCTCTTCCCCCTTCTCCCCACTCCACAGCACTTATGTATATATGTGTATATCTATAATTTTATTTATTTATATTGATGCCTGTTTACTTGTATTGATGACTCTCTCCCCCCATCTAGATTGTGAGCCCTCTGTGGGCAGGGATTGTCTCCCTTTATTGCTGTACTGTATTTTCCAAGTGCTTAGTACAGTGCTTTGCCCACAGTAAACGCTCAATATATACGATTGATTTAATGATTATTGAGATCTCTGATTTGGGGTGAGAGTAGCTTAGTGGAAAGAGCACAGGCTGGGGAGTCAGAGGTCATGGGTTCTAATTCTGGCTCTGCCACTTGTTAGCTATGTGACTTTGGGCATGTCACAACTTCTTCGTGCCTCAGTTTCCTCATCCGTAAAATGCGGATTAAAACTGTGAGTTTACAACCTGATAACCTCGAATCTACCCCAGGGCTTAGAACAGTGCTTGGCACATAGTAAGCGTTTAACAAATGCCATCATCATTATTATTATTAGAAGAACTCTGCCCCCTCTTAGCAGGCCAGGGACTTGATGGGGAGGTAGGGAGAAAAGTCCAGACTCTGCCAGCTAAAGTGGAAACCACTTGAGACAACCACTACCGTAGACCTAACCCAAGGGGCAGCCCCTTTCCCCAGATCCACAAAGGCACATGTTCTGACACAAAGGTGAGACTCGAGCAAAACATTCATCAGGCCACCGCAGTCAAAGGATCAGTAGAGTTTACCCAGCAGAGGCTGAGAGCAGCTTCAGAAAATTGCTGGGGACCCAGTTGACGAGATTCCATGCCAGGTTGCACTTTCTGCATTTTATCTTCAGGAAAGCCTTGGAAATGGATAGTGGAAGTCTGTATTTTAGAAATAGTGTGGACCCTGCTTTCTGTTTGGCCCCCTCACAACAGTGATTTACCAACTTTTTGTGTTTTCGAAACTGGATTTATTTCACAAATAGACTTGACCTCTGTGTCAGCCTCTTTGCTGGCCTTGCTGCCTCCTCTCTCTCCTGGCTCCAGTCAATATTTCACTGAGTCAGGTTTTCCCTCTTCTCAAGAACCTCCAGTGGTTGCCTATCCACCTCCACATCAAATAGAAAATCCTTTCCACAGGCTTTAAAGCACTCAATCACCTTGCCCCTTCTTACTTCACCTCTCTGATTTCCTACGACAACCCAGCACACTCACTTCACTCTAACAGCAACCGACTCACTCATTCATTCATTCAATCGTATTTGTTGGGTGTTTAGAGTGTGCAGAGATCTCACCTATCTCACCACCAGCCCCTTGCCCATGTCCTGCCTCTGGCCTGGAACTCCCTCCCCCTTCATATCCGACAGACAATCACTCTCCCCACTTTCATAGCCTTATTGAAATCACGTCTCCTCCAAGAGGCCTTCCCCAACTGAGCCCTCGGTGTCTTTTCTCCCACTCCCTTCTGTGTCGACCTTGCTCCACCCTCAGCCCCACAGCACATCTGTACATATCCATAATTTATTTTAATGTGGGTCTCCCTGTCTAGACTGTAAGGTTATTGTGGGAAGGGAACATGTCTACCAACACTTTATACTGTATTCTCCCAGGTGCTTAGTACAGTGGTCTGCACACAGTAAGCTCTCAATAAATATGATTGATTGATAAGGGAAAACAAAACTGGCTCTTGGTTAAGGTGGGTGGGTTATGGAGGGGGCAAGAGGACACAAGGCCAGGGGCTCCATGATTGTGGCTTCCAGGGAGGGTGGTGATCAAAAGAGAAGGGGGAGAGACATATGTCTGGACCCCAGGCCCCCGCAAGGATGCAGCATGACCTAGTGGAAAGAGCATGGGCCTGGAGTCAGAAAGTCCTGGGTTCTAATCCCAGCTCTGCCATTTTCCTGCTATGTGACCCTGAGCAAGTCACTTCACTTCTCTGCTCCTCCTCATCTGTAAAATGGGGATTCGATACCCCTTTAGAATGTGAGCCCTGCTTAGGACAAGGGCTGTATCCAACCTAATTGTCTTCATTTGGCCCCATCTTTTAGTACAGAGCTTGGGATATAGTAAGCACTTGACAAATACTATAAGGATTACTATTAATAATGTTGGTATTTGTTAAGTGCTTACTATGTGCACAGCACTGTTCTAAGAGCTGGGGTAGATACAGGGTAATCAAGTTGCCCCACATGAGATTCACAGTTAATCCCCATTTTACAGATGAGGTAACTGAGGCACAGAGAAGTTAAATGACTTGCCCACAATCACACAGCTGACAAGAGGCAGAGCCAGGATTCAAACCCACGACCTCTGACTCCCAAGCCCGGGTTCTTTCCACTGAGCCATGCTGCTTCTCTATAATAATTATGGTATTTGTTAAGCTCTATGTGCAGAGCACTGTTCTAAGTGCTGGGGTAGATACAGGGAATCAGATTGTCCCACATGGGGCTCACATTTTCTAATCCCCATTTTTACAGATGAGGTAACTGAGGCACAGAGAAGTTAAGTGACTTGCCCAAGGTCACACAGCAGACAAGTGCCGGAGCCGGGATTAGAACCCACGACCTCTGACTCCCAAGCCCTTGCTCTTTCCACTGAGCAACGCTACTTCTATTAGGGATCCTCTGGAGACCATCAGCATCCCAAACCGCTAATTCCCGTCCAGACCTCAATGGGGTCCCCTCTCAGAGTGCCTGCCTGAGCCCTGGTCCCCCGGGTCCCACTCAGAGGGTGTGGGCATGCAAACTAGGACTGCGGGTGCCAGTACCTGCCCTTCATGTCAGATCTCCCATCCTTCTCTTCTCTTTCTCCCAGACCCACATCCCCTGCCAAGGGTGAGAACTGTGAGCCCATGTGGGACTGTATCTCCCTCCTCACATCACCCCTCTCATCTCAGCTGTTTGTTTTTTTTCTGGTAAGCTCTCAAAACCATGCTCTGAAAAGCCTCAAGTTATGCCCTCCCTCCCCACTCAAAACTGAAGAGACTGGCAGATCAGACCTCTAACTCTCAGGACTGTCCTGCTGAAATGGAAACATCTGGCCACCTTATCCTTAGTAAAGAAAGGTTTATGTGTACATAGGGAAGAACCTTTTTATCTTGCAAAATATGCATTACTTCCTATTATGATAAACAGTCCGCTCATTCACTGTGAAAATAGCTATCCATATACATTTCAATTACATATTCATTTGACTTTATATTACACACACAAGTCAATTTGGATAAATATCTCAAGCCCAGGAATACATTAGGATTGAAACTAAGGTTCTTTTCTTGCCCTTCCCTATTGTGTTAGAAAGATTTGCATTTTATAGTTGCACATTAACAAATATGCAGATTTCATTACCGCTTTAGATTAAAAGGTTATCATCTCCACTCCCCATTAGTAATAAACAAACAATCTTCTCTGGCAATGCATTCTCTGAGCCCAGCTGGGTTGCTCATTAGGGCAATCAATCAATCAATGCTATTTATTGAGCGCTAACTCTGTGCAGATCACTGGACTAAGCGTTTGGGAGACTACAATATAAAAGGATTAGTAGACATGTTCCCTGACCACAAGGAGCTTACAGTCTAGAGGGGGAGACAAACATGAAAATATATTGCCAATATGTACATAAGTGGGGTGGAGAATGTGATGAATCGGGTGGCCTTTCTGAAGGGACAGGATGTTGACTCAGTGGCCCTCCTTAGGTAGACTTCCTCCCAAAAAACTTTGGTGGCACCCCTCTTCCCCCCGAATACCTGTGACCATGATAATAATAATAATGCCATTTGTTAAGCACTTACTACGTGCTAGGCACTATACTAAGCACTGGGATGGATGCAAGCAAATCGAGTTGGACACAGTCCCTGTCCCACATGGGGCACACAGTCTTAATCCCCATTTTACACATGAGATAACTGTGGCACAGAGAAGTGAACTAACTTGCCCAAGGTCCCATAGCAGAGCCGGGATTAGGACCCAAGACCTTCTGACTCCCAGGCCCGTGCTCTATCCTCTATACCATGCTGCTTCTCTGTCGATGGCTCAGTCCAAATGTGCTGGGCACCCAGAAAGTGGTGGGGCTGTAACCTTACTTCATGTGTGTAGGAAATGAGTGAGTGGGCAAGACTACAGGGAGGCAGCACTGAGACAGAGAGAAAAAAAAAAAACCTCAAGAAACAGATGGCAGCAGGAGAGATACAGGCAAAAGTCCCTGAGGAAACAAGAGGTAGTGGGAAAGGTTAATGGCAAGATTTTATAACAACACCAACCTGACAAGCAGGAGGGTGACTGTGGGATTGGGTACTGTTTTATGAGAGGGGGCGGCTGGCTGGGCCTGGCCCCTCATCATAATAATAATCGCAGTGTTTGTTAAACACTATTTTTGTACCAAGCACTGTTCTAAGAACTACAGTAGATACAAGATAATCAGGACAGATACAGGCCCTGTCTCACATGAGGTTCGCATTGTAAGAAGGAGGGAGAACAGGCAATGTATCCCTGGTTTACAGATAAGGGAACTGAAACTCAGAGAAGTTAAGGGAAGTGCCCAAGGTCATACAGCAGGCAAGTGACAGAGAAGGAATTAGAACCCAGGTCCACTGACTTCCACGCCCAAACTCATTCTGCTGCTCTAATTTTAGTGTTTTTTCATCTTCGATGGTATTTCCTACAGTACTCCCTCACTTTCAGCTACTGTGATGAATTTTACCTTAGCTTCTACACTCCCCTCCCCTCCCCTTCCCCCTAAAACGTTTAAGTATTTTGACTGAATAAAGTGATAAAGCCCATTTCAATTTAGCATCAGATAAAGACAGCTCTGTTTGGCATATCAAGTCTCTGATGTGTTAGCACAAGGTTCCTTTATGCTTAATAGAATGCAAAAGATAACACTTAGAAAATTATGGATTTATATATGGTATGCAAATAAAAAGATCTAATTCAAAGATTTTTCTTTTGTTACATATTTACTTTGCTATAAGATTGTAATTATGCATTTTTAATATGGTCGTTTTGTTAATCATGTCTTTATAATTATTGTAATATGTATTTATATTGTTTTATTCAATTTATTTTGGATCTTGGGAAATTGGTTTTACATTAGTTCTGATGGGAAACGATACTTTGTTGAATGCTTTTCACTTAATGCTCTATTTTCATGGAACCTGTTAAGAGCCCTGACCGAGATACAGTAATGGCTTTAATGGGATTTGATGAATCACTTTATATAGAATAAATCTAGGGTTAAGGAGCAGTTCAAGAAGAAGTGATGCCTTGGATCAAAATCACTGGTAAAGAAGGACTCAGTTATTGAAAGGCAAGTAAGTCAGCAACAAGTCGAAACAATGAAATAGCACCTCCCAAGATATTTCTTGACGTCTTGCTTTACACTGTATGATGCACTTTATCCAAAGAAAATAAAAGCATGTAGTGAAGGAAGTCACGCTTAGGTAATTCTCATTTCTAAGACAACAGTGAACAACATGTTTGACGCTTTCAAACAACTGAACTGAGAAATCTTTTAGTGATGATCTTTCCAAAAGCTCCTTTTCTATTCAAATTGACATGATTCGTGCCATAGGTAGATTTGTTTTTTCATTAGTACTAAGACTTGTCAGGGTCTGATATGAACAACGATTTTAAAGTGAAATACTAAGAAAAAATGTGAGGCAGAGATCCCTGCAGACAGTCTCAAGACAAATCATGTGATTTGGGACAGGATGGTTAAATGGTAGCACCTTCAAACAAAAAGAACTGTTAGAGGAGTTTCCAACCTCATTGAAAATAAAATCATTCCACCTCATCTTTCTTTGAAGCTATTCCCATGATTTTAATTTGGTAATCATATAGATTACAGGAGTGTCAGAAGAGGCTAAGTCACTCTTTGGATTTTAAAATTTCTCTGCTGCAATTTAAAAAGAATTACACTTATCTGGGCATTATGAGGAACACAATAGAAAACAAACGAAAAGGTAGATTTTTGTCACAGATAAAAGCAAAAGTTGCCCACACCAGGAACATTGCGTGTTGTTCTGGAGGCCCCATCTTAAGCGACCAATTAATCAATCAATGATAAGCAGTGTGGCCTAGTGGAAAAAGTATGGGCCTGGAAGTCAGAGGACCTGGGTTCTAATTTCAACTCTGCCATTTGTTTGCTGTATAACCTTGGGCAAGTCACTTAATTTATCTATGCCTCAGTTTTCTCAGCTGTAAAATGAGGATTCAATACCGTTTCTACCTTCTACTTAGGCTGTGAGTCACATGTAGTGTGTCCAACCTGATTAACTTAGATTAACAAGCACTTAGGACAGTGCTTGACACATAGTAAGCTCTTAAATTCCATAATTATTATCATTATTTACTGAGTTTCTACTGTGTGCAGAGCATTGTACTAAATGCTTGGGAGAACATAATACAATAGAGTTGGTAGACATGATCCCTGCCTTCAAGAATCATACAGTCTAATGGGGCAGACGGAAAATAAAATAAATTACAAAGGGGAGGCAACAATTAGGGCGTGGTGAGGAGTGGGGAGACATGTGCAGGATGCCATTTTTGAAAAATGATCCAGGCAGCAAGGTGAAATATAGACAGGAGAGGGTAGAGACGGGAGATAGGGAGACCAGTGAAAAGGCTGATGCAGTATTCCAGGATATGACAAGTTCCTGGACCAGCATGGTGGCAGTTTGAATGGGGAGAAGGGGCGGATTCTAGAAATGTTGTGGAGAAAGAACTGATGGGATTCAGCAACAGAATGAATAGGGGGGTTTAAAGAGAGGGAGGAGTCATGGATAATGCCACAGTTGCAGACTTGAGAGATTGGAAGGATGGTGCCTTGAACTGCGATGGGAAAGTGACACGGAGGAGATGATTTGGAAGGGAAAAGAGGAGTTCGGTTTCGGACATTTTGAGCTTGAGGTGCTGGCTCCCCCTCTAGAACATAAGCTCGATATGGGCAGTCTGCTAACTCTGTTGTATTGTACTCTCCCATGCACCCAACATAGTGCTTTACACCTAACAAGTGTTCAATAAATACCACTGATTGATGAACTAATAGGCAGGATTTCCATGAAGAGATATCCTGGAGACAGGAGGAAATTTGAGATTGCAGAGAAGGAGAGGGGGCAGAGCTAGTGAGGTAGGCACAATCATGGCACAATCGAGGAACAATCGATAATAGTGCCACAATAATAATAACTCAGTAAATACCATTGATTGGTTGACTGATTATATGCCTTATGAATTACGATTTGGTGTGTATTGGCTGGCGACTCCCTCTCAGAGGGGCAACAAAGTTTGCTCTAAAGAGGGAATTTGGGGAAATGTATTGGGGGATTTTAAAGTCATCTAGTTCATTATTGTGGCAGTAATGGAAACTCTGAATAGCTCAAGTTCCCATGCAGAGGATTTGTATTCAATTCCACATAGGTCTAGGATGCAAAAACTATGCATATCTGAAATCTGAATTACTACTCTTTCGTTTTAAAAAAATCATAAAATCTTAGAATTCACCAGGCAGAAGAATGACAAGACTGCCAACCACATAACAATAATAATAATAATAATGGTATTTAAGCACTTATTATGTGGCAGGCACTGTACTAAGGGATGGATACAAGCAAATCGGGTTAGACACAGTCCCCGACCCACGTGGGGCTCACGGTCTCAATCCCTGTGGCTCAGTGGAAAGAGCCTGGGCTTGGGAGTCAGAGGTCATGGGTTCTAATCCCGGTTCTGCCACTGGTCAGCTGTGTGACTTTGGACCAGTCACTTAACTTCTCTGGGCCTCAGTTACCTCATCTGTAAAATGGGGATTAAAACTGTGAGCCCCACGTGGGACAGGGACTGTGTCCAACCCGATCTGCTCATATCCACCCCAGCGCTTAGTACAGTGCCTGGCACATAGTTAAGTGCTTAACAAATACCATAATTATTTATTATTATTATTATCCCCATTTTACAGATGAGGTAACTGAGGCCCAGAGAGGCGAAGTGACATGACCTTCTGAATTCCAGGCCTGTGCTCTATCCACTACACCAGGCTGCTTCTCATAAGACTGCCCGTCAGTCAGGGAGTGGCATGTACTAAGTGCTTACTGTGTGCACAGAACTGTACTAAGCACTTGGGAGAGTACAATGCATCAAAGTGGGTAGGCACAATCCTGGCCCTCAAGGAGTTTACCATTTAGCGGGGGAGTCAGACATTAAAAGAAATTACAGGTAGGGGAAGAAACAGAGTATAAAGATCTGTACATGCATACTTGTGACTGTTGGGGAGAGGTGAGTATCAGAGGGCTAATGGGGTATGGACCCAAGTACAGAGGTGATGCAGAACAGAGGGAGAATAAATAGAGTAAGGAGATGAGAGGTTAATCAGGGAAGGATTCCTGGAGGAGACAGGGATTTCGTAGGGCTTTGAAGATGGTGATTGTGGTGGTCTGGAGGATGTGAAGGGGGACGGAGTCTGTCCGTTCTTTCTCTATCTCTAGTGTTGAAAAACCTCACGGCTTTGAAAGTGTTTGCAGACGTGGCATTGAACGTTACCAGCACTGGTAAGAGTAAATGAGAGCATAAGGCAGGGCTCAGTGAAGACATAAAATAGATAGTTCTGTAAAAACAGCTCTTCAACTCCAAAAACAGTCAGTGCATAAACAATGATGGTATTTATTTTTGATAATTATGGTATTTATTAAGTTCTTACTATGAGCCAAGCACTGTACTAAGCGCTGGATAAGATACAAGGTAATCAGATTGGGTGCAGTCCCTGCCCACGTGAGGCTCACAGTTTTAGTAGGAGGGAGGATTTAATCCCCATTTTATAGCTGAGGAAACTGAGGCACAGAAATGTTAAATGACTTGCCCAAGGACACACAGCAGGCAAATGGCAAAGCTGGGATTAGAAACCAGTTCCTCTGACTCCCAGACCCATTCTCTGTCCAATAAGCCATACTGATTCTCATTACTCTGTAAAATTTACCACCCTTTAATTTTGTATTTAATTTTTATAAGGCACATATGATTCAATAAACCATATTTAAAGAGAAAAATTTCAAATATCCAGTGTAACCATCTCCCTCCAACTTGAGCAAAAATTCCTCATATTTAGTTGCAAGGCTCTCCTCCATATTATCATCTCTCTTCCCCCACTACATCCCAGCTTGCACTCTTTGCTCTCCCTCTAACTGTATTTAGCTTTCCACTCAAACACCTCTGACCCCTCTCTCTCTCACTGTTCCCTGGCCTGGAACTCTTTCTCCACCTCAACACTTATATTCATCTCTATATTTTTATTTATATATTCAATTATTGATTCACTTATTTCATGCTGATTTATAATAATAATAATGACATCTGTTAAGCCCTTATTGTGTGACAAGCACTGGTGTAGATGCAAGATAATCAGGTCTGACACAGTCCATGTCCCTCATGGAGCTCACAGTCTAAGAGGAAAAACAGGTATTTCATCCCAATTTTACAGATGGAGAAACTAAGATCCAGAGAAGTGAAGTGACTTGGGTCACCCAGCAGGCAAGCGGCAGGTCTGGGATTAGAACCCAGGCCCTTTACCTTCCAACCGCGAGCTCTTTCCTCAAGACCACAGTGCTTCTCATCTATTTGAACTAGTTCTTGCAACATCCTTGTTCGTCCAGCTCTATTTTTAAATCATTTGTGTCTGCCTGTTTCCCCTATTAGATAGTAATCTCCTCGAAGGCAGGAAATGACTGCTGCCAGTAATATACCCTTTTATATTAACTCCAAGAGCCTAACAAGTTTGTAAGATCAAAATTGCCACATGATTCCCCTTACAGATACCACATCACATAATTTTTTTCTTTAATTTCTGCTGGACCATTACAAGAACCCATAGTTGAAATAGGTCCTGGGAATCCTCGGAATTAGACACTCGGGTTCCAGTCCCAGTCTGTCATCTGCTTGCTATGTGACCTTGAGCGAGTCACTTTAATTATTTGTGCCTCAGTTTCTTCATCTATAAAAAGGGGATAAAATACCTGTTCTCCCTCACTCTTAGGCTGTGAATTGTGAGTGGGTGATGGACTGTGTCTGATCTGATTATCTTGTATCTACCCTAACACTTAGCAAGCACTTATTAAATAACATCAACATCATCATCATTACTGCTGTACTCTCCGAAGGACTTATACAGTGCTTCACATTCAGTAGGTGCTCAATAAACGCCACTGAATGATTAACTGATTGATTGATTGCTTTGTTTATGGTATATGTTAAGCACTTACTTTGTTCCAGGCACTGTACTAAGCCCTGGGGTAAATATGCAATAATCAAATTTGATTCACTCCATGTCCTACATGGGGCTCACGGTCTTAATCCCCATTTGGGATTGGCACAGAGAAGCCAAGGGACTTGCTCAAGGTTACACCTTGTATCTACCCCAGTGCTTAGAACAGTGCTTGGCACATGGTAAGCACTTAACAAATACCATTATTATTATTATTACACAGCAGTCAAGTGTCAGAGCTGTTCGGTTCTTGGTCCCCTTCTATTCTCCATCTACACTCACTCCCTTGGAGAACTTATTCGCTCCCACAGCTTCAACTATCATCTCTGTGGAAATGACACCCAAATCTATATCTCCTCCCCTGTTCTCTCTCCCTCCCTCCAGGCTCACATCTCCCCCTGCCTTCAGGACATCGCCACTTGGATGTCCTCCCACCACCTCAAATTCAACATGTCCAAGACAGAGCTCCTTATTTTCCCTCCCAAACCCTGTCCTCTCCCGAACCTTCCCATCAATGTGGACAGTACAGCCATTCTTCCCGTCTCATAAGCTCGCAATCTTGGTGTCATCCTTGACTCCCCTCTCTCATTCACCCCACATATCCAATCCATCACTAAATCCTGCCGATCTCACCTTCACAACATCGCCAAGATCCGTCTTTTCCTCTCCATCCAAACCGCTACCATGTTACTACAATCACTCATCCAATCCCTACTGGATTACTGCATCAGCCTCCTTTCTGACCTCCCAACCTCCTGCCTCTCCCCACTCCAGTCCATACCTCACTCCACTGACTGGATTGTCTTTCTACAGAAACGTTTAGGGCACGTCTCCCCCCTCCTCAAAAATCTCCAGTGGTTGCCTATCCACTTCTGTATCAAACAAAAACTCCTCACTATTGGCTTTAAAGCTCTCCATCACCTAACCCCTTCTTACCTCACCTCCCTTCTCTCCTTCTACTTTACAGCCCACACACTCCACTCCTCTGGTGCTAACCTTCTCAATGAGCCTCAATCTTGCCCATCTCACTGCTGACCCTGGCCCACATCCTACCTCTGGCCTGGAATGCCCGCCTTCCTCAAATCCACAAAACAAGCACTCTTCCCCACTTCAAAGCCCTGCTGAAGACGCACCTCCTCCAAGAGGCCTTCCCAAACTAAGCCCCCTCTTCCTCGGCTCACCCTCCCTTCCATCTCAACTCGACTCACTCCCTTTGCTCTCCCACCCCCCTGCCCCACAGCACTTATGTATATATGTATAGATCTATAATTCTATTTATTTCTATTGATGACTGTTTACTTGTTTTGATGTCTGTCTCCCTGCCCTCTAGACTCTAAGTCTGTTGTGGGCAGGGATTATCTCTCTTTATTGCTATATTGTGCTTTCCAAATGCTTAGTAAAGTGCTCTGCCCACAGTAAGTGCTCAATAAATACGATTGAATGAATGAATGAATGAATGAATGAATGAATGAAGCCAGGTCCATCTGACTCATTCATTCATTCAATAGTATTTATTGAGCGCTTACTATGTGCAGAGCACTGTACTAAGCGCTTGGAATGAACAAGTCGACAACAGATACAGTCCCTGCCGTTTGACGGGCTTACAGTCTAATCGGGGGAGACAGACAGACAAGAACAATGGCAATAAATAGAGTCAAGGGGAAGAACATCTCGTAAAAACAATGGCAACTAAATAGAATCAAGGCGATGTACATTTCATTAACAAAATAAATAGGGTAATGAAAATACATACAGTTGAGCAGACGAATACAGTGCTGAGGGGATGGGAAGGGAGAGGGGGAGGAGCAGAGGGAAATGGGGGGAAAAGAGGGTTAAGCTGCGGAGAGGTGAAGGGGGGATGGTAGAGGGAGTAGAGGGAGAAGAGGAGCTCAGTCTGGGAAGGCCTCTTGGAGGAGGTGAGTTTTAAGTAGGGTTTTGAAGAGGGGAAGAGAATCAGTTTGGCGGAGGTGAGGAGGGAGGGCGTTCCGGGACCGCGGGAGGACGAGCCCCGGGGTCGACGGCGGGATAGGCGAGACCGAGGGACGGTGAGGAGGTGGGCGGCAGAGGAGCGGAGCATGCGGGGTGGGCGGTAGAAAGAGAGAAGGGAAGAGAAGTAGGAAGGGGCAAGGTGATGTAGAGCCTTGAAGCCTAGAGTGAGGAGTTTTTGTTTGGAGCGGAGGTTGATAGGCAACCACTGGAGTTGTTTAAGAAGGGGAGTGACATGCCCAGATTGTTTCTGCAGGAAGATGAGCCGGGCAGCGGAGTGAAGAATAGACTGGAGCGGGGCGAGAGAGGAGGAAGGGAGATCAGAGAGAAGGCTGACACAGTAGTCTAGCCGGGATATAATGAGAGCCCGTAGCAGTAAGGTAGCCGTTTGGGTGGAGAGGAAAGGGCGGATCTTGGCCATATTGTAAAGGTGAAACCGGCAGGTCTTGGTAACGGATAGGATGTGTGGGGTGAACGAGAGAGACGAGTCAAGGATGACACCGAGATTGCGGGCCTGAGAGACGGGAAGGATGGTCGTGCCATCCACGGTGATAAGGAAGTCTGGGAGAGGATCAGGTTTGGGAGGGAAGATGAGGAGCTCAGTCTTGCTCATGTTGAGTTTTAGGTGGCGGGCCGACATCCAGGTGGAGACGTCCCGGAGGCAGGAGGAGATGCGAGCCTGAAGGGAGGGGGAGAGGACAGGAGCGGAGATGTAGATCTGCATGTCATCTGCGTAGAGATGGTAGTCAAAGCCGTGAGAGCGGATGAGTTCACCAAGGGAGTGAGTGTAAATGGAGAACAGAAGAGGGCCAAGAACTGACCCTTGAGGAACTCCAACAGTTAAAGGATGGGAGGAGGAGGAGGCGCCAGCGAAGGAGACCGAGAATGACCAGCCAGAGAGGTAAGAGGAGAACCAGGAGAGGATGGAGTCCATGAAGCCAAGGTGAGATAAGGTATGGAGGAGGAGGGGATGGTCGACAGTGTCAAAGGCAGCAGAGAGGTCAAGGAGGATTAGAATGGAGTAGGAGCCATTGGATTTGGCAAGAAGGAGGTCACGGGTGACCTTAGAGAGAGCAGTCTCGGTAGAGTGGAGGGGACGGAAGCCAGATTGGAGGGGGTCTAGGAGAGAATGGGAGTTAAGGAATTCTAAGCAGCGATTGTAGACGACTCGTTCTAGGATTTTGGACTCCCAGGGCCGTGCTCTTTCCACTAGGCCTTGTACAGCCTATCCCTCTGTCTCACCCAGCCTCTCACCTAACTCCTATGCAAGCACTAAGTTATTTTCACCCAGCATGATTTTAGCTATATTTTGAAGGCATGGTTTAAGCATCACATAAAGCACGATAGTGTTGGAAGTATCAGAGAAACAGCTTATCTAGCACAATCAATCAACCAAGCAATAGTATTTGTTGAATACTTACTGTGTCCAGAGCACTGTACTAAGGGCTTGGGAAAGTGCACTACAATAGAGTTGGTAGATGCAATCTTGCCCACAAGGAGCTCTCAGTCTACTGGGAGAGACAGACATTATAATAAATTGCAGCTAGGGGAAATCGTAGAGTACTAGGAGATGCACATAAGAACGCACCTCTCAGGGTCGCACCTGGAGAGTTTCCAGTACTCTACCAGTCTCGACTATGTGGGGGAGAGTCAAGCAGAGACATATCCATTCCATCCCTAGCTTGAGCAGTGGCTAGTGAGTGGAAGGCAATCTGCTACACATCAAAACTCACCTGTGCTGGGCAGCAGTGGCATGGGAGAGAGTCGAGGGTGGAGACTCAGGTTTACTGTGTGGAAGGAGGTGATGGTAAACCACTTGTGTATTTTTATCAAGAAAACTTTATTGATAAACTACTGGAATGACTGCAGCTGTAGGTGAGGCATTCTGGGAGAGATGTGCCCATGGCATCGCTATGGGTCCGACACGACTCAAAAGCATAACACCACAAGCGTAAGTATGAGGCGATGTACGTAAATGCCATGGGGCTAAGGTGAGTATCGAAGTGCTTAGGGGATACATAGCCAAATGTATAGTTGATACCGCGGGGAGGGTGAATTGGGAAAATGAGGCCTTAGAGTCTGGGAAGGCCTCTTAGTCAGGGAAGGCCTTTTGTGAATTAGGCTGCACCTCCCCGGCCCAAAGACGGTAATCATAATGAACACACATTATAATGAAAGAAACCGACAGTTTAATGCCAAGTCTTATTGCTCCAGATTGAGATTTCTGGTTGGTCACGCACTTGCCTGACTTCCAGGCCCTGTCCATACACCTCTGCCAAAGGGCACAGAGTAGGTGGAGGGTGGGTGGAATCCTCTTCCCTCCCTCTGGTCTCAGTTCCTCATGGTTAAGGTAAGAAGTTGACATTCCAACTCACCCGCTCCTACTGAGCTGTTGAGATGGCTCAGGTAAAGTTTATTGAGCTGGTTGGTGCTTGTTCATTACCAAATGAGGGAATAGGAGAAAACCCTCTTCAAAACACTCAATCGTAAAGTGCTCTTGACATGCTCAGCGTGGCGATCCATCCGACTCAAATTCCACTTAGGGCCTTCCAAATGGACTCTTATTCTCCCAGAAGGGGGAGAGAGGCAAGAACACTACCCTGTGTTCCCCTTCATTTCTCTTTCTCGTAACATTGGAGACCTCTGTCCTGGAAGATCATGATCAGATTTTCCACACCACACCAAGAAAAATCGTCTTCCTAAGACACAAGAAGATTCTTGTCCGAATCCTGCCCTCAGGATTATACCGCTTCTTTACAGCTCTCTGGCACCGTTAAGCTCTTTGATGCATGAATAACCTATGGAAATGGAAATGTTTCCATATTGCTCAACTGAACTCTAACTGTGCATTCTACCGCATTGACCTTTTCAATATTCTGCACTTTGATTTGCCGTCCGTTGCATCCATTCAACATTGACTCGTTCAACACGGGAGGCGGAGTGCGATGACAAACCAATCAAACAAAAGAATACTGAAAAGGTCAGAGCCATTGTAGTGCATGCTTCTATTACCCCTACATTTAAGCCAACCCTATAATCATTCTAACGTCAGGGACAGTGCTTATAAGGTGATTGAGAAACAAAGAGCAAAGAAATATGAGGCCAACTTTCCCCTTGATCCATTGTTGTGTCTCTCTCTGGCGAAGGTGTGGTTGGGCCATCCTTCCTTCCTTTCATCCAGTGCTCAGGGCTTAGTACGGTGCATGGCACATAGTAAGTGCTTAACGAATACCATAATTATTATTATTATTATCCTTCATTTCATCCTTGCTGCCACTAGAAGCAGTAAGGCTGAGTGGCAAGAGCCTGAGCTTTGGAGTCAGAGGACGTGGGTTCTAATCCCAGCTCTTCCACTTGTCTGCTGTGTGACCTTGGGCAAGCCACTAAACTTCTCTTTGCCTCAGTTCCCTCATCTGTACACTGGGGATTAAGACTAGAAGCCCCACGTAGGACATCCTGATTACCTTGTATCTAGCCCAGGGCTTAGAACAGTGCTTGGCACATAGTAAGCGCTTAAATACCATCAGCATTATTATTATTAATAGCTGTTTTCATCCCACCCACCACTTCTACCAGGACTATGATCTGTGAGGAACCAGCATGGCTGTCCGCCTCGCCCAAGTATCTGTTGAGGGCAGAAACTAGGACGGTATAGGCTCGCAATGTGAAGAATGTAAATTAAATGGAAATCAAGTCCTTGGCCTGAGTCTCATCCTTTTCCCCTGTGCTATGGAGGCATTGGGAGAAATCACTGAGAGACTGGCTAAGATGGAAGAAAGGCAATCCCATTTGAAAGGCAAGAGACGTAAGTCCAGCTGGCCTAGACAATTGGGAAGGGAGTCGAGGGAACTGCTCCAGTCTGGGAGTTTATTATGCCAAAACTGCCATGAATGTGAAAGGGTGAATCAAGTTGGATGTATTTTATCCAATGTGCAATGCGCTTTCAAAGTAGTGGTCCGTAGTGATGATGGTTCGGACACGCAGGGTTCGCTGCAGGTGAGAGGAGACAGGGGAAGGGGGGAGCACATTAGCTCCATGGGGGAGGCAGCTCCGAGCCCCGCCTTAGTGATGCAAGTTTCACACTGCACCGTGGGGCTCACCCCCAGGGCACAGGGATGATTACTATGGGTATGGGTAGGACGTTTGGGGAACAATGATTTCAAGTTCACCTTGCCAACACCAAACATCAAACACATCCCCTCTCAGCCTGTATCTTTCCAGACAACGGAATCCTCACTTTTCAGCCTTCCCATAGGAATACTGAGGCCAGTTGGTCACCTAAGGTCTTGCAGAATGAACCCAGGACAGGAGTCTAAATACTGGCCCTGACCGGTCCTATCAAAAGACTGGTTGATTCACAGGCATCAGAATGAAAACAAACATAACTTGGCTTCCACTCTCTCACAAGTAGGCATCAGGGCCTGTCAGAGCCTTTCCATTTTTGAGCAACATCCACTCCCACTGCTTTTTCAGATGGCTACCAAAAGCCCACCTCTTCCATGAAGCCATTAACCCTACCTAGCTCTAGTAATTCCAGCAGCCATCAAAAATAGCAAAAAATCAAAAATAGACGGCAAAAATAGCAAATATAAGAGCACTACAAAGGGAGGTCTTTACCTATGAGCCTTATGGAAGGGACTGTCAGCCACATATCAGCTTTGTCAGTCCCAGCTGTCCCCATGGAGAAACGGTTTGGCCTCGTGGAAATATCACGGATCAGGAAGGCAGGGGCTTTGGGTTCTAAGCCTGGCTCTGCCTCTTGCCCACTGTGTGACTATGGGGAAGTCATTTTGTTTCTCTGTCCTCAGTTTCATGATCTGGAAAAGATAGATAAAATCCCTGTCCTCCCTCCCCCTTAGAATTTGTGACCCCCATGTCGGACAGGGACTGTGTCTGACCTGATGATCTTGTATCTACCCCAGTGCTTGGCACATAATAAGTGCTAAACAAGTATCACTAAAACTAATATCATTATTCATTTCACCCTCTGAACATCTGTGAACATGTAGGGAGGCTGAATGGGATCTACCCACAAATCTAACCATAAATAATAATAGCAACAACAACAATAATAATAATAACTGTGGCATTGGCTAAGCACTTACTATGTGCCAGGCACTGTATTAAGTGCTGGGGTGAATCGTGGCTCAGTTGAAAGAACCTGGGCTTTGGAGTCAGAGGTCATGGGTTCGAGTCCCGGCTCTGCCACTTGTCAGCTGTGTGACTGTGGGCAAGTCACTTCACTTCTCTGTGCCTCAGTTACCTCATATGTAAAAGGGGGATTACCTGTGAGCCTCACGTGGGACAACCTGATTACCCTGTATCTACCCCAGCGCTTAGAACAGTGCTCTGCACATAGTAAGCGCTTAACAAATACCAACATTATTATTATTATTACAAGCAAATCGGGTTGGACACAGTTCCTGTCCCACACAGGGCTCACAGTGTTAATCCCCATTTTACAGATGAGGTAACTGAGGCACAGAGAAGTTGCTACCACATTAATACAATCACTAATCCTATCCCACCTGGATTACTGCACCAGCCTCCTTGCTGACCACCCCGTCTTTTGTCTCTCCCTATTCATTCATTCATTCATTCAATAGTATTTATTGAGCGCTTACTATGTGCAGAGCACTGTACTAAGCGCTTGGGATGAACAAGTCGGCAACAGATAGAGACAGTCCCTGCCGTTTGACGGGCTTACAGTCTAATTGGGGGAGACGGACAGACAAGAACAATGGCACTAAACAGCGTCAAGGGGAAGAACATCTCGTAAAAACAATGGCAACTAAATAGAATCAAGGCGATGTACAATTCATTAACAAAATAAATAGGGTAATGAAAATATATACAGTTGAGAAGTCCCTACTTCAGTGCATACTTCACTCTGCTGCCCAGATCACTTTTCTGCAAAAATGTGCAGGACATGTCAACCAGTTCCTCAAAAAACTCCACTGGCTGCCCATCCACCTCCACATCAAACAAAAACTCCTCACCATTGGCTTTAAAGCAGTCCACCACCTTGCCCCCTCCTACCTCACCTCACTTCTCTCCTTCTACAACCCAGCCCACACACTTCGCTCCTCTAGTCCTAACCTTTTCTCTATTCCTCGATCTTGCCTGTCTCGCTGCCGACCCCGATCCCACGTCCTGCCTCTGGCGTGGAACACCTTCCTCAAATTGTCTCCTCAAATCCGACAATTACTCTCCCTCCATTTCAAAGCCTTATTGAAGGCACAGCTCCTCCAAGAGGCCTTCCCAGACTAAGCCCCTCGCTTCCTCATCTCCCATCCCATCTGCATCGCCCTGACTTGCTCCCTTTGCTCTTCCCCCAGCCCAGCCCCACAGCACTTATGTACACATCTATCATTTATTTATCTTTATTGATGTCTGTCTCCCCCACTCTAGACTGTAAGCTCATTGTGGGCAAGGAATGTGTCTGTTTATTGTTGTAGCATACTCTCCCAAGCGCTTAGTACAGTGCTCTGTAAACAGTAAGCACACAATAAATACTATTGAATGAATAAATAAATGACTTACCCAAGGTCACACAGCAGACAAGTGGCAGAGCAGGGATTAGAACCCAGGTCCCTCTGACTCCCAGGCCTGTGCTCTCCCCACTAGGCCATGCTGCTTCTCGTTTCCATTTCTGTCTGTGCTACAGTCCTTCCTCTGACATTTTGGTTTCTCTCAGGTTTTTATGTTTCCCTTCGGTTCTTCTACTTGGGTCACTTAAAAATAACCATAATAATAATAATGGTATTTGCTGAGTGCTGACTATGTGCCAGGTACTGTACTAAGCACTGGGGTGGATACAAGCAAATCGGGGTGGACACAATCCCTGTCCCACATGGGGCTCACAGTGTTAATCCCCATTTTACAGATGAGGCAACTGAGGCCCAGAGAAGTGAAGTGATTTGCCCAAGGCCACACAGCAGACAAGTGGCAGAGGCGGGATTAGAACCCATGACCTTCCGACTTCCAGTCCCGAGCTCTATCCACTGTGACATGCTGTTTCCCATACACATTATGTCTCCTATGTCTGGGAATTTTTGTCTGTCCCACCTCTCCCTCTAGATTAAATGCTCTTTGAGGGCTAGGACCTCGCCTTGTCCTTGGTATGTCACTCTCCAGAGTACCAAGAGAAATGCTGTGCTTAGAGTGGGTGCTTAATCAGCCCTGACTGACTGAAGAGCAGCCTGAAAGGTTGGCTATCTCTGCAGGTGTCCAGATGGATTCTGAACAATATTCTGGAAATATCCTCCCAAAACAACATTTTCTTGAGCAAGGTGGAGGGTGAAATTGTGTGTGAGATTGTCATCCTTTAGTTGAAGATGGTAACGGCACTCATAGAATAAAAGACTTTTTGCATGGCTGCGTGGTTCATTACCAGCAGGATAATGACTGGCAATAGACCAATCAGATCCCTAATTTCACTATGTCAGACTCAAAATTAATACTCCTGCAAACTAAGCTTATTGTGATTTAATTAGTAATGCTGTAATAATGCCACCGCCCGGGCCTGGGGTTGCTAATTTATATAAATAGCTGAGGTAATGTCTTCAAGCACTGAGTATTAATTGCTACAGTCACAGCATTATACTCTGGCTGGCTAAGGGTGACTGAAAAATCTACACTTTGGGCAAAACAAAAAGGATTTTTGATTTCCAGCCTGTGGTTTTTTAAATCGTCAGAAAGCGGCTGTGACAGGGCATGGGGGATTTGAATAATATAGGTGAGAGACTTATGTTTGAGAGTCAATGTTTTTGCCTCTGCTTGGATCATTTTCGAAGAAACAAAATCTGCTCATATATAAATACACTGGAATCTTTCCACTCTCCCCCTCCCCCCGCATTCCAATTTTCCACAATGGGAAGTTGCATACATGAAAGAGCTGTATGCTCAGAGGGCAGAGTGGGATTTTTCGATTTGGAATTGGAAAATAAAACGTGAAAAATGTGCCTGTGTTCACGCAGCATTCACCAAGCAGGGATTTGCATACATCAGAACAGCAGGTGTATGGAGCATTTCTTTTTGCTGGTTTTGGACCAGTGACAGGAAAAGAAGAAGAAGAAGAGGGGAAAGAACTCTGTTAGTTATGGGGAATATAAATGCCCCAAAATGGGTGGGTCCTAAACCTGGATTAGCCCTGAGCCTGATTTAAGCTCATTTCCTCTTTGTTTCCCCTCTCTGTAACCTGGAGATTTCCAAACTAGTGAGCTTCCCTGGGCAGGGAAGAGGATTGGGAGATTCAGTCAATTGGTATTTCAATCAGTTAATCAATTAATTGTATTTATTGAACCCTTATTGTGTGTGGAGCACTGTACTAAGCACTTAAGAAGAAGGGAGAAATCTCACTTTGTCTAATTAAAAGAATATAAAGCCATTTTGGAGTCAGACCCTTGATTCCACCAATAGGTCCAATGCAGCCCGGGATTCTGTCACCCACCATGGGAACAGTATGCTTGGAAAAATTATATGTTGTGGTTTTCCTTGCTATCCATCCTCATGGTTAGTCAATCAATAGCATTTATTGAGCATCTACTGTGTGCAGAGCACTGAATTCATCAATCAATCGTATTTAGTGAGCATTTACTGTGTGGAGAGTACTGTACTAAGCACTTGGGAGAGTTCAGTGTAACAGAGTTGGGTGATACATTCCCTGCCCACAACGAGTTTATAGACTAGAGGAAATTAAATCTAGAGGAATTAAGCATTAGGGAGAGAGCAAGAGAGATAGGATACCTGATCCCTGCCCTCAAGGAGTTTACAATCTAGCAGGGGGGACAGACACTAAATATATCATAGATAGGGAGAGTAATAGAGCGTGGAAGATAAGACGTGCTGAGTACCCACGGTTACTGTTGGTGGTTCTATAGACTTTAGTAACCAAAGGTCCAAAGAGTCTATGAAAAAAAAAAAATCCTCATCATTTCTCACACCAAGCAAAACTCTGAAGGCTGTCACTGATTCAGCCAAACCAAACCTTGAGCACTTTGATATTCATCTCATCCCCCACAGCACTTATGTACATATCCTTTTTCACTACTATTTCCCCCATCTGTAGTATATTTTAGTGTCTGTCTTGCTTTTTATAATGGCATTTATTCAGTACTTATTATGTGCCAGACTCTAGACTAAGCACTGGATTAGAAACAAGATAATTGGGTTGGAAACAGGTCCTACCCCACAGAGGGCTCACAGTCTTAATTCTCCTTTTACAGATGAGGTAACTGAGACACAGGGAAGTGAAGTGACTTGACCAAGGTCACACAGCAGACAGGTCACAGAGCCAGGATTAGAACGCAGGTCCTTCTGACTCCCAGGTCTGTGCTCTATCCACTAGGTAATGCTGCTTCTCCCCCTGTAGACTGTAAGTTCCTTGTGGGCTGGAACTTACCAACTCCACTGTGTTATACTCCCCCAAGTTCTTAGTACATTGCTCTGTACACAGTTAATGCTCAGTAAACATCACTGATTGTTTGATTTTTCAAAATCTGTAATACACTTTGCTGTTCCCCTCCTTCCTTCCAGGTATACAGTGTGTTGTAGTGGAAAAAGCACAAGTGCAGGAGACAGGAGAACTTACTGTGTTCTGGTTTCTGATCCTGGCACCGGCCTGCTGTATATTCCTCAGGTGTAAAACAGGGGACACTAATATCAGTCATTATTATTTATTGAGGACTTATTCTGCGCAAAGCACTATACTAAGCACAAGGGAGAGCAAAATAGTTAGTAGACATCCTCCCTGCCTTCGAGGAGCATATCACCTAACAGGGAAAACAGCCACTATAATAATTTACTGGTAGGAGGAAACAAGAGAGTATAAGGATACCTACATAAAGGCAGTGAGGAGGTTGGGGAGTGCATACTCAACTGCTTAGGTGTCACGGAAGTACTGAAGTGGCAATTGGGCCGAGGGAAAGAGTGAAGAGAGGAGAGATTCATCAGGGAAGGCCTCCTAGAGGAGATGTGATTGCAGAAGGACCTAGTAGATGGGGAAAGAGGCATCTCCTAAAAAAAAACAATGTACGTTCCAGGCAAAAGGAACCAACAGGATTTAATTCAGAACATAAGTAGGGGAAATAGGCCAGAATATTAAAATAACCTGAAACTCCTGAAGGGTTTTCAGACTTATTAATAGATCTTTCTCTTAGAAATCCATCCAAATCAGCTGGATGTGTGAGTTCAGGCCTCAGCTGTTTGAGGGGATCCCTGAAAGCCTGGGAAAATTAGACAAACCCCACCTCTAGCCAACTCATCCCACACTGACCTTCCTTTTCATCACCAGTGTTGCTTGATGAGAAGAAATAATTTACCATAGGTCATAGGTCTCTCAGGACAGAACTCAGAACCTCCTATCACCTTCCCAGCTTCTAGCCAATGAGAGCTAGAGTTTTCTCTTCTCTAACCACCCTAACTTGGCTCCACACCTTCTTCCTCTCCATCATCCCCCACCCATCCAAAGGAGACTTTTCACCCTATTGGCCCAAAATGCCATGTCTTCACCAGCTGATTCCAAGGTTCCAAACACCCTGTAAGGTTAAGCGTGGGCCAGAGTGGCACCAATCTTGTGGCTACATGTGGCTTGGCTAACAGGTTGGGGTTTTTTTATGTATGGTATTTGATAGGCCCTTACTATACACCAGGCACTATACTAGGTGCTGGGGTAGATACATGCTAATCAGGCTGGACCCAATCCATGTCTTAGGTGAGGCTCCCAGTCTTAATCCCCATTTTACAAATGAGGTAACTGAGGCTCAGAGAAGTGAAGTGACTCACCCAAGGTCACACAGCAGACATGTGGCAGAGCCAGGAGTAGAATCCAGGTCCTTTGAATCTCAGGCTCCCTGCTCTTTCCACTAGACCACGCTGCTGGCTCTCCCATTGGAGTGTAAACTCCTTGAGGCAAAGGTCTATTTCCTTTATGTTCTCAAGCTCCTAGTACATTACTCTGTTGATGTAGGCAGTCATTTAATACTGCTGCTGCCAGAAGGAATGAAGGTTGGAAGAGAGCAAAACATCACCTAGCTGAGTAGCAAAGAAACTCCCAATGGGCCAGTAGCCAAGCACCCCATTCCCCAGTTTGGGAGAGAGGATTGGGGGTATACAGAATTCCTTGCCTCCCCCTGTTCCCACCCCAGCTACAAAGAGTAGGAACTTGATTAAAAAAAAACAGAAACCTAGCATCTAACAAAGAGTACTATCAATATGTCAGACTGACATAGCTGAATAAATGATTGAATGTACAAATGTATAAATATATGTATGTACACAGGTACTGAGGAAGGGAATAAAATACATAAATATTAAGGCTGGTTGTGCGGTTGACGAGCTTAGAGTGTTGTGAAACAGCTGTCAATCAAGCAAACTCTTGTGTGGGGGAGGAGGAGAAGGAGGAAAAATAGTGGTAATATTTATTGAGTTTCCTCTTCATGCGTTGCACTATACTGGACACAACCAAGAACACAAACAGACAGAAAAAAACCCTGCTGTTTGAACTCAACCTAATCCTTGCCAGACTTTCCCTACGAACATGTAATTAAAAACAGAAATTGCAAATCCTCCTTTCATTTGGATGAAAAGGTAGCGTTCTGAAGGCACAGGACCCTGCATGATTTTTTCCAAACTGATGTTTGTTCTGCTTCAGACAGAGTTGACCATCGGCGACTGGTTCAGAGACCATTGAAAATCCCATCAGCACTCTCGCTCTGAGGCTACGGTTGGCGGGAAAGTTTAGCTGCTAAGTAAAGCATCGGTGACCTCTCTCCCTGAGACTCTCACTCGCCTTCAAACCTCAACCTCACTTCTGCCGTCTTCCCCGAAAGCCTCATTTTTTTTTTCAAGCAAATCCAGCACCTGTCCAAAGAGTCCATCTCAATGAAATACAGTGGGTTTTTGTTCTCTTTCCCAATGATGGAGACCCCATTGTCTCCTGATCCTGGCAGTCAGCCAATTCTGCAGCTTACCCAGTTGCTAAGGAATCAGAGCCACCAGAATGAACTGTGCTTGCAAACCTCCTCTCGGCTACCGCTGTGCTTTACGGCCCAGAGACTGAGCAATTGTGACACATCATTTTGCAGACTGCATGCATTCTCAGCCCAGCCCGATGCACGGAAATGCCCACACACAATGAATGTGCCTGGGTATCAAGATGTGATGCTTGAATGCTAACCTGCAAAATATATGTATCCCAGGCATACCTATAAGTAAATTTGTGGAAAAATCATGGGATTTCCAAGATGTCACCATCTTCAAGAAGAAAGTTGACAGATCAAATGGTGGCAGTGATTGAGGCATCTCATTTCTCTCCATTACAATCAATCAAATTTATGGAGAGCTTACTGTGTACAGAGCTCTGTACTAAGCACTCGGGAGAGTACAGTATAACAGATAACCTAATGGATTGACTGCTAAAGAGAGAAGCAACATGGCCTAGTGGATACAGCACAGGCCTGGGAGTCGGAGGACCTGGGTTCTAATCCAAATCCACCACTTGCCTTCTATGTGACCTTGGGCAAGTCACTTCACTTTGCTACACCTCAGTTACCTCGAGCATAAAATGGGGATTAACACTGTAAACTCCCTGAAGGACATAATAATAATAATGTTGGTATTTGTTAAGCGCTTACTATGTGCAGAGCACTGTTCTAAGCGCTGGGGTAAACACAGGGGAATCAGGTTGTCCCACGCGGGGCTCACAGTCTTAATCCCCATTTTACAGATGAGGGAACTGAGGCACAGAGAAGTTAAGTGACTTGCCCACAGTCACACAGCTGACAAGTGGCAGAGCTGGGATTCGAACTCATGAGCCCTGACTCCAAAGCCCGTGCTCTTTCCACTGCGCCACGCTGCTTGTATCTACCCCAGCGCTCATTTTAGTGCCTGGCACATAGTATGCACTTAACAAATACCATAAAAAACAAAATTAAAAAATAATCAGCCAGTGGTATTTATCAAGTGCTTACTGGGTGCAGGGAATTGGACTAAGTGTTTAGGAGAGTACAATACAAAAGAACTCTCCCAGCAACACAGTGTGGTTCAGACCACAGTGTGGCACAGCAAACGATCTCTGCTGTGCAGTAGACATAGAAGAAACACAGGGATCAGCACCAAGACCTCTACAGCGTTTTCATACACCTCACAAAAGCATTTGCCACCATCAGTAGAATTGGCACTGTTGGGCAAGGTCAAGGAAGCAGCCTCATGGCCTAGGGAAAAAAGCATGGGCCTGGAAGTCAGAGGACCTGGGTTCTATTCTTGGCTCTTCTAATTGCTTGCTGTGTGACCTTGGGCAAGTCACTTCACTTCCTCTGTGCCTCAGTTGTCTCATCTGTATAATAGGGGTTAGGACTGTGAGTCCTATGTGAGATATGTCCTGTGTCCAACAAAATAAAATCCTTGTGATACTGCTACAGAATCTGTCTTTCCTCTCCATCCAAATTGTTACCACATTAATACAATCACTCATCCTATCCCACCTAGATTACTGCATCAGCTTCCTTGCTGAGTTTCCAACCTCCTGCCTCTCCCCACTCCAGTCCATACTTCACTCCGCTGTCCGGATCATTTTTCTACAGAAACTTTCAGGACATGTCACACCCCGCTATTCAAAAACCTCCACTGGCTACCTATCTACCCCCTGCTATTCAAAAAACTCCAGTGGTTGCCTATCGACCTCCATTTTCAACAAAAACTCCTCACCATTGGCTTTAAAGCCCTCCATCACCTTGCCCCCTCCTACCTCACCTCCCTTCTCTCCTTCTACAACTTAGCCCACATTCTTGGCTCCACTGGTGCTCTCTTTGCCTCGATCTTGCCTGTCTCACCTCCGACCCCTGGTCCATATCCTGCCTCTGGTCTGGAATGCTCTCCTCAAATCTGCCAGACAATGAATCTCCCCGACACTTTGAAGCTTTATTGAAGGCACATCACCTCCAAGAGGCCTTCCCAGATTAAGCCCCACCTTTCCCCATCTTCCATTCCCTTCTGTGTCACCCTGACTTGCTCCCTTTGCTCTTCCCCCCTCCCGCCCCCATAGCACCTATGTATATATCTGTAATTTTATTTATTTGTATTGATGTCTGTATCTCCCCATCGAGACTGTGAGCTCGTGTGAGCAGGGATTGTCACTGTTTATTGTTGTATTGTACTTTCCCAAGTGCTTAGTACAGTGCCCCGCACACATTAAGCACTTAATAAATACAATTGAATGAATGAATGAATGAATACTATTACTACAACAATAATAATAAAACTTGTGTATTTGTTCAGCATTTGCTTTGTGCCAGAGACTATACTAAGCACTAGGGTGGATCCAAGCAATTCTGGTTGGACACAGTCCCCACCCTACATGGGGCTCACAATCAATCTGTAAAATGAAGATTAAGAGTGTGAACCCCATGTGGGACAGGGACAGTGTCCAACCTAGTTAACTTGTATCTAATCCAGCGCTTAGAGCAGTGATTAGCACATAGTAAGTGCTTAACAAGTACCGTAATTATTATTTATTATTAATCCCCATTTTGAAGCTGAGGTAACTGAGATCCAGAGAAGTGAAGTGACATGCCCGAGGTCACACAGAAGACAAGTGGCAGAGCCAGGATTAAAACCCTAGTCTTCTGACTTCCAAGCCCGGGATCTTTCCACTAGGCCACAATACTTCCCCTGTCATGGCACTGCTCAAGGTCTTAACCAGAGAGGGGCTTCCTTGCCGGAAGGGTTTTTGCTCACACCCACTTTGCCAGTCATGGGTGGGGCTGGCCAGGAACTTTCCACCTACTCAGGAATGCTGGGAGAATCCCCTCTGTTTGACATGAGAGGTAGGACTGAACGAAGCCAATCCCAAATTTCCCTAATTGCAGCATCATCTAAACCCACTTGAGATTGCAGTTGTGGCTGTCAATTTCTGATCTGCTTTTCTCTTGTCATTCGATGGTTATCTTCCCTTCCAAATTAGCTCTAGCTAATGCCATTCATAATTCTTCCAAATGAGTTTGAATCTGACAATTTCATCTTTGCTGGAGTAAACAGAGCTGAGTCTGGAAACCAAATATCCATTTCCCTTCTGCTTTAGGGAGGTTCTCCGGCATGCACAGAAACACACATATCCAGAAGCATCCAGGCAATCGCTGGTGTTAGTATGGCTTGAAATCAGAGGAGTCTCTTCAGAGCGGCCAAGAGAAGCAACTGGTAAGTACAGCCTCCCAGCTCGTTCTTGGCTCCTCTCTCCCGCGGCTGAAGGAAGGAACGGGGAACTTTATTGCCTTCCCTCCTCACCACCACTGGGCCAGAAGCATTGTAGCCCAGTGGAAAGAGCACAGGCCTGGGAGTCAAAGGACCTGGGGTTCTAATTGCCCTCCACCACTTAGCTGCTGTAGGATCTTGGGCAAGACGCTTCACTTCTCTGTGTCTCAGTTCCCTCCTCTGCAAAATGGGGATTCAGTACCTATTGGCTTCATCCTGTGAGCCCTGTCTGCAACCTGAAGATCTTGTATCTACCCCAGCACTTAATACACTGCTTGGCACATAGTAAGCACTTAAATAACACAATTATTAGCATTATTACTTTTATTATTACTTAGGGCCCCTGGTCCCGACATGCTCTGTGCATGCCGGGCCATGGAAATGTAAACCACAACAGTTGAGGGCCTTAAGCCCCTCTCCGCCATGGTTGAGCAAAACAACCAGTAATTACAACCTCACCTCCTGGCACATTCTTGGTCCCTCTCCACCACAGCCAAGCGAAGCAACCAGTAACTGCTGTTTTTCCCTCGTCCCCACCCTAGTCAAGGGCCCCGGCTCCCGACATACTGCGTGCTTGTGTACTCCAGGCCATGGGGATTAAATCTGTCGCTGCGTGCTCTAGCCCCACCGGACAGTCAGCCACATTCCCCGCTGGGAACCGAAACCGGCTCCCCTCCACACCATCATGGAGCCCCCATCCTTCCTGCCTTCCACCCCCTGGGCAGGAAAGAGAAAAGCACCTGCAGCAGAGGCCTCCGCAAAACACCAGGAAGACAGGTGGCTGCTGTGGCTATGGGCTTGTCGTGGACTCTGAGTCACAAGAGGCCTGAAATTCTGCTCCTCTAGCCATAGTACCCTGCTGATTTGGGGGTGTTTTTTGTGTATTTGTCCTTGTCTTTTGTGTTGTTTCAGTGTTTTACCGTTTTATCACTCCTGATATTCCTGTTTCTAGTCCCCTCTCCCTTACTTATATTAATAATAATAATGTTGGTATTTGTTAAGCGCTTACTATGTGCAGAGCACTGTTCTAAGTGCTGGGGTAGATACAGGGTAATCAGGTTGTCCGTGCCTAATTTGCACCTCTCTATAGGTTCCCAGGGCATAGAACAGTGCTCTAGGCTGTAAGGTCATTATGAGCAGGGATTGTGTCGACCAATTCTGCTGTATTGTACTCTCCCAAATGCTAAGTACAGTGCTCAGCATACGGTAAGCACTCAAGAAACATCGTTGATTGTTTGACTGCTCTGCACACAGTAATAACAGCTTAATGAATACAATTACTATTATTACTATTACTAGATGGGAAGCAGTGTGGCTCAGTGGAAAGAACATGGGCTTGGGAGTCAGAGGTCATGGGTTCTAAACCCGTCTCCGCCGCTTGTCAGCTGTGTGACTTTGGGCAAGTCACTTCACTTCTCTAGGCCTCAGTTCCCTCATCTGTAAAATGGGGATTAAGACTGTGAGCCCCACGTGGGACAACCTGATCACCTTGTATCCCCCCCAGCGCTTAGAACAGTGCTTTGCACATAGTAAGTGCTTAACAGATACCATCATTATTATTATTACTATTGCTACTGGGGAAATAGAAGGCTTGGTCTGGGATTCTTAAAAGTTTCCAACGATGAGTTCCTTCATCCTCCTCAAGCCTGGCAATTCTCTAGGAGATATAGCTTCTTTACACCTAACCTAAATTCCTCATGCTGCCATTTAACCCAAATTCAATTATGCTCCATTTACCTACATTCATTCTGGATTCTCCCTGGAAGCCAGTGAAGTAGGTCAGTAATTGGTGATTTCAATCTTGAGGAACTTGCCCTATGCAGTCTGATATCCACTGTCCCCTTCTGCCACCCACAAGAACGTTTATAGAGAGAAGCTCTCTGTGAGTTTCAGAGAAACAGCTTGGCATAGTGGATAGAACATGGGCCTGGGAGTCAGAAGGTCATGGGTTCTAATCCCAGCTCTGCCACTCATCTGCTGTGCGGCCTTGAGCAAGTCACTTAACTTCTCTGGGCCTCAATTCCCTTATCTGTAAAATGGGGATTAAGACTGTTAGTGACATGGAAGACAGGGACTCTGTCTAACCCGATTTGCTTGTATTTACCCCTGGTCTTAGTACAGTGCCTGGCGTATAGTAAGTGTTTAACAAATACCATTATTATTATTTTTATGAAGAAAAGAAACCATCTCCTTCACCCAGCCCATGTACACAACAGCCCTGGGTTCCCTCAGCATCACTACTGTCATCTCCAGGACTGACAGACCAACTGGATAAAGAGCAATGTACCGTGTGCATGGAAGACATCCAAAACAATGAGGGAGGATTCCTTCCCACGGGTTGCTTATTATCTAATGAGGGAAAACTGCAGACCCAAGGTGTCAATATACAGTAAGTAAAAGTGTAAAACATAGATGTAAATGGTAAAAAGTAAGTGATTCATTCATTCATTTTTTATAGTATTTGTTACATTCTTACTATGTGCCAGGCACTGTGCTAAGCGCTGGGTAAATATAAGATAATCAGGTTGGACACAGTCTCTGTCACAAATGGGGCTCACGACCTAAGTCGGAGGGAGGAGGATTTAATCCCTATCAGGCAGATGAGGTAGCTGAGGCCCAGAGAAGTTAAATGACTTGCCTAAGGTCATGCAGCAGATGAGTGGCAGAGCTGGAATTAGAACCCAGGTCCTCTGGCTCCCAAGACTGTGCTCTTTCCCCTAGGCCATGCTACTTAATGAGTATCAGAAAAAATATGAGTGCTAAAATGGCTGATGGGATGACATGGACAGGAAGGTGGGAATGTATCAGAGAAGGCCTCCTGGAGGACGTTACCTTTTAGAAGGTTTTGAAGGTGGGAAAGGGATGTGATTTGTAGGATTCAACTGGGGAGAGAGTTCCATGCAGCCAGAAAAGTATGAACAGTAAGCAGGAGGGAAAAGTGTGAGGAGCAAGGTACTGTTGAATTAGCTTGGCAGGAGCAAGAAGTTAGGAACAAGGGGTACAAAAGAAGAGAGCTAATAGGTAAGAAGGAGACGGCTGGTGTTGAGCCTTAAAACCAATAGGAGTTTAGCTTAATGCAGAGCACAACTGGAGTTTTTGGAGGAAGGGAATGATGACATTCTAAGTTGTGTTTTAAGAAGTCAATCTGGGCAGGTGAGTGTAGGATAGACTGAAGACAGGGAGAGGCTGGAGGCTGGGAGATCAGTAAGAAAACTGTAACAGTAACCCAGCCAGGAGGAGACAATAGTTTGAGTGAGTAGGGGTTGTTGTAAGTGGAGATAAGAAGGGGGAGATCAAGGAAATATTAGGAATAGTGGCAGGATACAAAGGGAGGTGGAAGGTGACTGAGGGAGCCCCAAGTGGGTTAGGGACTATGTCTGATCTGATCTGATTATCTTGGTTTCTACTCCAGGGCTTTGGCACGCAGTAAGTGCTTAATAAATATGATCAAGAGTAAAAGATGACACCAAGGCTGCAATTTCCTGGGACAAGGACAGATGATGTTCTCAAAAGTGATGGGAAAGGCAGGCAGAGAAGGTTTAGGAGGGAAAGGGAGGAGTTGAGCTGTGATGATACTGAATATTTTTTTTTTGGTATTTGTTAAGCGCTTACTATGTGCCGAGCACTGTTCTAAGCGCTGGAGTAGACAGAGGGGAATCAGGATGTCCCACGTGGGGCTCACAGTCAATCCCCATTTTCCAGATGAGGTAACTGAGGCACAGAGAAGTGAAGTGACTTGCCCACAGTCACACAGCTGACAAGTGGCAGAGCTGGGATTCGAACTCATGACCTCTGACTCCAAAGCCCGTGCTCTTTCCACTGAGCCACGCTGCTTCTCTAAGGGGCCAAGTGGTCATCACTCAATCACACTTATTGAACACTTACAGTAATAATATAATAATAATTGTGGTATTTCTTAAGCACTTACTATGTGCCAAGAACTGTTCTAAACATTGAGATAGATACAAAGTAATCAGGCTGGACACAGTCCCTGTCCCAAATGGGGAACACAGACTTAATCCCCATTTTACAGATGAGGTCACTGAGGCACAGAGAAGTTAAGTGACTTGTCCAAGATCACACAGCAGATGAGGCAGCGGGATTAGAACCCGCATCCTCCGACTCCCAAGCCCTTGTACTTCCCACTAGCAGAGCATTGTACTAAACACTTGGGAGAGTACAACACAACAATATAACAGAAACATTCCCCACCAACAACAAACTTACAGTCTAGAAGGTCATTTAGATGGAAACAGCCTGGAGGCAGGAGGAGATAGAAGATGCTAAAGCAGGTGATGTTGGGGTTGGTGAGGTAGATTAAAACCAAGGCCAGAGAGAGTTACTAGGAGGAGGGAGGGTGAAAGGCAGCTGAGGGTTAAAGGAAGATTGGGAAAGAGAAGAGCCCTCAAGATTCAACCGGGTGGTCACTGGAGACCAGAGTGAAGGGGGCAAAATCCACCTAGCTCAGGATGAAGAGAAAAGCACAATCCTGGCTTGGCCTCGGGCCTGCTGTGTCACTTTTGTAAGTCACTCTAATCCTTAGAATTTCCTCATTTGTAAAATGTCAGTAAGATACCTTATTCCTCATAGACTGTGAGCCTCATGTGGGACAGAGACTGTGTCCCCTATATGTTTATCTTGTACCTTCCCAGTGCTTAGTATAGTTCTTTTGCACACAGCAACAATTTTTTTAATGGTATTTGTTATGTGCTCACCACAACAAGCAGTGTGGCTTAGTGAATAGAGCATGGGCCTGGGAGTCAGAAGGTGATAGGTTCTAATCCCGGCTCCACCACATGTCTGCTGTGTGACCTAGGCTAAGTCACTTCACTTCTCTGGGTCTCAGTGACCTCATCTGCAAAATGGGGATTAGGAATGTGAGCCCTGTATGGGACAGGGACTGTGCCCAACATAACTGGTATCTAACCCAGTGTTTGGCACATAGTGAGCACTTAAGTACCATAATTATTATATATAAAATACTATATTATTATATTATATAATTATTACATAATATAATCAGTACCAGGCACTGTACTAAGCATTGCAATAAAAACAAGATCATTAGGTTGGTCACAGTTCATGTCCCATATGGAGCTCACAGTCTTAATCCCCTTCTTTTATATGAGGTAACTCAGGCAAAATGAAGTGAAGTGACTTGCCCAAGGTCACACAGCAGACAAGTAGCAGATCTGGGATTAGACCCCAAGAGAAGCAGCATAGCTCAGTGAAAAGAACCCGGGCTTGGGAGTCAGAGATGGTGGGTTCTAATCCCGGCTCCGCCACGTGTCAGCTGTGTGACTTTGGGCAAGTCACTTAACTTCTCTGGGCCTCAGTTACCTCATTTGTAAAATGGGGATTTTAAGACTGTGAGCCCCATGTGGGACAACCTGATGAGCTTGTATCTCCCCCAGGGCTTAGAACAGTGCTTGGCACATAGTAAGCACCTAAATACCAACATTACTATTATTATTAAGTCCTCTGACTTCAAGGCCTGTGCTTTTTTCACTAGGGCCCACTGCTTCTCAATAAATAATAAATACCATTATTATATTACAGTATCTCAAGCAACAACCTATCCCAGTCAAGACAATAACAATTATCCTCCTAGTTTGTCATAGGAGTAGTGCTCACCCTACAATTACTGATCTGGGCCTGTCAGCTGCCACCTAAGTAGCAGCAGCAATCTCAGGCAGGTGTTGTAGATAAGATAGAAGCAGCAGTGGATAGAGCACAGGCCTGGGAGTCAGAAGGTCATGGGTTCTAATCCCCCCTCTGCCACTTGTCTGCTGTGTGCACTTGGACAAGACATTTCACTTCTCTGGGACTCAGTTCCCTCATCTGTAACTCTTTCATTCACCCCACACATCCAATCCGTCACCAAGACCTGCCGGTCTCACCTTTATAATATCGCCAAGATCCACCCTTTCCTCTCCACCCAGACGGCTATTTTACTGTTACAGGCTCTCGTTATATCCCTGCTAGATTACTGTCAGCCTGCTCTCTGATCTCCCTTCCTCCTCCCTCTCCCCACTCCAGTCTATTCTTCACTCCGCTGCCCGGCTCATCTTCCTGCAGAAACGTTCTGGGCATGTCACTCCCTTTCTTAAAAACCTCCAGTGGTTGCTTATCAACCTCCGCACGAAACAGAAACTTCTCATTCGAGGCTTCAAGGCTCTCCATCACTTTGCCCCCTCCTACCTCTCCTCCCTTCTGTCTTTCTACTCCCCACCCCGTAGGCTCTGCTCCTGTGCCGCCCACCTCCTCACCGTCCCCTGTTTTCGCCTATCCCGCCGTCGACCCGTGGCCCATGTCCTCCCGCTGTCCTGGAATGCCCTCCCCCCTCACCTCCGCCAAACTAATTCTCTTCCCCTCTTCAAAGCCCTACTCAGAGCTCACCTCCTCCAAGAGGCCTTCCCAGACTGAGCTTCCCCTTTTCCCTCTGCTGCCTCTCTGCCCCCCCCTTCACCTCCCCTCAGCTAAGCCCCCTTTCCCCCACTCTCTCTCTACTCCTCCCCCCATCCCTTCCCTTCCCCTCCCCTCAGCAGTGTGCTCGTCCGCTCATTTGTATATATTTTTATTACCCTGTTTATTTTGTTAATGAGATGTATATCCCCTTGATTCTATTTATTGCTATTGTTTTTGTCTGTCTCCCCTGATTAGACTGTAAGCCTGTCATTGGGCAGGGATTGTCTCTATCTGTTGCCAAATTGTACATTCCAAGTGCTTAGTACAGTGCTCTGCACATAGTAAATGCTCAATAAATACTATTGAATGAATGAATGAAATTAAATCCTAGCCCTTCCTACTTAGACTGTGAGCCCCGTGTGGGATAGGGGCTGTGTCCAATCTGATGATCTCGTATCTACCCCAGTGTTTAGTACAGTGTGTGGTACATAGTAAGTGCTAAACTAGTACCGTGATAAGCAGCATGATCTAGTGGAAAGAGCATGGGCCCAGGACTCAGAGGACCTGGGTTCTATTCCTGGTTCTGCCAATTCCTTGCTGTGTGAGTTTGGGCGAGTCACTTAACTTCTCTGTGACTCAGTTCTGTTCTCCCTCCTATTTAGACTTCTAAATAGTGAGCCCCATGTGGGAAAGGGACTGTGTACAACCTAATCACTTGTATCTACTACAGCACTTAGAACAGTGTTTGACACATAGTAAATGTTAAACAAGTACCGTGATCATAATAATAACAATAATAATAATATCATCTCACTCGAGTGACCCTGGCCCAATATCACCAATGGAGGAATGGAGGAGATGATGATGTAGTGCTGTGGAGGTAATAATAGTAATGATATTTGCTAAGCACTTACTATGTGCCAAGCACTGTTCTAGGCACTGGGATAGATACAAGCTTATCAGGTTGTCCCACTTGGGGCTCACAGTCTTGATCCCCATTTTACAGATGAGGTAACTGAGGCACAGAGAAGTTAAGTGACTTGCCCAAAGTCTTACAGCTGAGAAGTGGCAGAATCGGGATTAGAACCTATGACCTCTGACTCCCAAGCCCATGCTCTTTCCACTAAGCCACGCTGCTTCTCTACTCCACTTTCCTCACGAAAATCAACACCATCAGGTCTGAGCTCCCCAAAGTCACCCCTCCGCCTCTCCCCTCCCCCTCAACAGCCCCCTCCCCTACTTTCCCATCCTTCCCTGCAGTATCCTCAGAGGAGATCTCCTCCCTCCTCGCAAGTGCCACCCCCTCCACCTGCGCCTCGGACCCCATTCCCTCTCACCTTCTTACAACCATCGCCCCTGCCCTCCTCCCTTCCTTAACTTCTATTTTTAACCACTCAATCTCCAAGGGCTCCTTCCCCTCTGCCTTCAAACATGCCCACGTCTCCCCCATCCTAAAAAAACCCGCTCTTGACCCCACTTCCCCCTCCAGTTATCGTCCTATCTCCCTACTACCCTTCCTTTCCAAAATCTTAGAACGAGTCATCTACAATCGATGCCTAGAATTCCTTAACTCCCATTCTCTCCTAGACCCCCTCCAATCTGGCTTCCGTTCCCTCCACTCTACCGAGACTGCTCTCTCTAAGGTCACCCATGACCTCCTTCTTGCCAAATCCAATGGCTCCTACTCCATTCTGATCCTCCTTGACCTCTCTGCTGCCTTTGACACTGTCGACCATCCCCTCCTCCTCCATACCTTATCTCACCTTGGCTTCACGGACTCTGTCCTCTCCTGGTTCTCCTCTTACCTCTCTGGCCGATCATTCTCGGTCTCCTACGCTGGAGCCTCCTCCCCCTCCCATCCTTTAACTGTTGGAGTTCCTCAAGGGTCAGTTCTTGGCCCTCTTCTGTTCTCCATTTACACTCACTCCCTCGGTGAACTCATCCGCTCTCACGGCTTTGACTACCATCTCTACGCAGATGACACGCAGATCTACATCTCCGCCCCTGTCCTCTCCCCCTCCCTTCAGGCTCGCATCTCCTCCTGCCTCCGGGACGTCTCCACCTGGATGTCGGCCCGCCACCTAAAACTCAACATGAGCAAGACTGAGCTCCTCATCTTCCCTCCCAAGCCCGGTCCGCTCCCAGACTTCTCCATCACCGTGGATGGCACGACCATCCTTCCCATCCCGCAGGCCCGCAATCTCGGTGTCATCCTTGACTCGTCCCTCTCGTTCACCCCACACATCCTATCCGTTACCAAGACCTGCCGGTTTCACCTCTACAATATCGCCAAGATCCGCCCTTTCCTCTCCATCCAAACGGCTACCTTACTATTACGGGCTCTCGTTATATCCCGGCTAGACTACTGTGTCAGCCTTCTCTCTGACCTCCCTTCCTCCTCTCTCGCCCCGCTCCGGTCTATTCTTCACTCCGCTGCCCGGCTCATCTTCCCGCAGAAACGATCTGGGCATGTCACTCCCCTTCTTAAACAACTCCAGTGGTTGCCTATTGACCTCCGCTCCAAACAAAAACTCTTCACTCTAGGCTTCGAGGCTCTCCATCACCTTGCCCCTTCCTACCTCTCCTCCCTTCTCTCTTTCTACCGCCCACCCCGCACGCTCCGCTCCTCTGCCGCCCACCTCCTCGCCGTCCCTCGGTCTCGCCTATCCCGCCGTCGACCCCTGGGTCACGTCCTCCCGCGGTCCTGGAACGCCCTCCCTCCTCACCTCCGCCAAACTGATTCTCTTTCCCTCTTCAAAACCTTACTTAAAAATCACCTCCTCCAAGAGGCCTTCCCAGACTGAGCTCCTCTTCCCCCTCTACTCCCTCTGCCATCCCCCCTTTACCTCTCCACAGCTAAAGCCTCATTTTCCCCTTTTCCCTCTGCTCCTCCACCTCTCCCTTCCCATCCCCACAGCACTGTACTCGTCCGCTCAACTGTATATATTTTCGTTACCCTATTTATTTTGTTAATGAATTGTACATCGCCTTGATTCTATTTAGTCGCCATTGTTTTTACGAGATGTTCTTCCCCTTGACGCTGTTTAGTGCCATTGTTCTTGTCTGTCCGTCTCCCCCGATTAGACTGTAAGCCCGTCAAACGGCAGGGACTGTCTCTATCTGTTGCTGACTTGTTCATCCCAAGCTCTTAGTACAGTGCTCTGCACATAGTAAGCGCTCAATAAATACTATTGAATGAATGAATGAATGAATGAATACTCCACCAGTGGAGGGGAGACCCCAACACTGGGGCAAGTCACTTCACTTCTCTGGGCCTCAGTTCCCTCATCTGTAAAATGGGGATTAGAGACTGTGAGTCCCATGTGGGACAGGGGCTGTGTCCAACCTGATTTATTTGTATCTACCCCAGTGCTAAGTATAGTGCCTGACTCTTAGTTAAGCACTTAACAAATACCACAGTTATTATTATTTTTATTAACTGAGGGTTAGAGTTGGGCTTTCCTCAAGACCAAGGGGAGGAAAGAGCCCCTGGAGACAAGTTGGAGAGCTGGATGGAAGCAGTCCTGTTCTGTGAGCCTGGGCAGGAAGAGGGAGAGAGAAACGTTTTAGAAGCACTAAGTTCTACTCATATTGGCACAGCAATATTTGCAGCATGGCTTAACATGCCTCATCCTGTTAAATAAATATTGTGACAGTTCTAATCCTTGTGAGTAGGGACATAACCAGATCTGGATTTTCACCCAGGGCAAACATTAACGGGTGCACTTTAAGTATCTCAAATAAGCCTCCAATTTAGATTTAGAAAGACAAGCCTTATTTGTTAAATAAATACCAGGATTGGATGCTCGAAACTTGGTAATTGTGCTTAAATAAGATATAAAGGACTAAAGGACTAAAATATATTTGATTTCTTATTAGGCTAGCAGCTCACACACACACTTGGAAAATTTTAAAATATTTGTGTCTCCACCATCTTTTGGAATTTCAAACGTGACCTCGGTCCCTTTTCAAGTACAGCAAGGGAATTAATTGCCAAAAAGAAAATGACAAATAACAACCCCACTGCAGCCCTTCTTTGGGTTTACTGTGATAAAGGTGATGTGGGGCGACTATTAACAGCTGACTTACTATTCCCTGCAAATCCATTTACTTCTTGTGTATATTATTAAACTTTAGCTGTCTACTGCATAATCAATAGATAGCCCAGTTATAAATCTGAACAGTAGAAGAGAAGGTTGTTTTTGCGAGGGGTGAAGGCCCTCTCCAACCAGAGACATTTGATCCCATGGCCTAGTGGAAAGAGCATGAGGCTGGGAGTCCGAAAGCCCAGTGATGATAATAATAATAATGGTGGTATTTGTGAAGCACTTACTACGTGCCAAGCACTGTACTAAGTGCTGGGGTAGGTACGAGATCATCAGACCAGACACAGTCCCTGTCTCACTTGAGGTTTGCAGTCTAGGGAGAGAGAGAACAGGCATGTAATCCCATTTTACAGATGAGGAAACCAAGGCCCAGAGAATAATAATAATTATTATAGCATTTGTTAAGTGCTTATTATGTGCCTGGCAATGTTCTACGTGCTGGGGTAGTTACAAGGTATTTGGTTGGACACAGTCCCTCCCTCTCCCACACAGGGCTCACAGACTTAGTCCCCATTTTACAGATGAGGGAACGGAGGCACCGAGAAGTGAAATGACTTGCCCGAGGTTACAAAACAGCACAGCGGCCAGGTGGTAGAGCTGGGGTTAGAACCCAGATCCAGAATGGAGTGGGCGGCCCAGACAGTACTTTGTCCAATTCAGGGCTCCTAGCTAGGAACCCCATGACCTGAGGATGGCTCAGTTTGCATCTGAGCCCTAGCATTCAATTCCTCTTTTCTCAACCCCATGGAGCGGGTCCTGGGCCTTTCTCCTGAGGGGGCCTATCACAGTTATTAGCTCTCTCTCAGCCAGGCTTCCACTCCAGGGCTGGATCCTGAGGAAAGGTACCTTCGATCTTTCAACGGCTTCTCCATGTCCCACTCCCCCTTCTCAGGCCCCATTGCTCCTGGATCCAGATCCTGCTTCTCTTGGCTCCAGTAGCTGCTACTGTTCTGTACCCCAATGACCCATATCATCATCATCATTATTTATTATTATTGTCACTACCAGTGATTAGACAATTACAGTGTACGTTCCAGCGGGGTCAGGAGTATGTCTCGTGCTTCTGTTGTACTTTCTCAAGTGCTTAGTACAGTGCATTGCATTCAGTGGGCACTCAATAAATCCCTCTATTAATAACTTTGGCATCTGTTAAGTGCTTACTATGTGCTGGGCATTGTATTGTCCCGCATGGGGCTCACAGTCTTAATCCTCATTTTACAGATGAGGTAACTGAGGCACAGAGAATAATAATAATAATTATGCTATTTGTTAAACACTTACTATGTGCCAAGCACTCTTCTAAGCACTGGCGTGGATATGAGGGAATAAAGTTGGACACAGTCTCTGTCCCACACGGGGCTCCCAGTCTCAATCCCCATTTTACAGATGAGGTGACTGAGGCACAGATAAGTGAAGTGACTTGCCCAAGGCCACACAGGAGACAACTGGTGGAGCAGGGATTAGAACCCATGACCTTCTGACTCCCAGGCCTGTGTTCTGTCTACTAAGCCATTCTGCTGTTACTACCACTAATACTGTTCTAAGCACTGGGGTAATTAAATGAAAATCAGTTAAGACGGGGTTCCTCATCCATAAAGGGCTCCCAGTCCAAGTGGGGGAGGGCAGAAACAAAGAACAATGAGAATACAATGAAACCATGAAGACGGTTTAAATTCAACAATTCAAATAGCAGGAAAACTATGTAGGAGCTAATCACTGCTTGGAGGGGCTCTTCACCACTTTGGGCAAAACTATCCCCAGCTAGCAACTGCCACAATCTTCTACACGTTCCACAGTTGGTCTCCGCCCACCCTGCGCTCCTGGTGGGGGGCAGGATCTTGCTTCACGCTGGGTGGGGCGAAATGATGGGGGCAACCCTGTCCTCAATCGCTCCCTGATTCTTTCCCCGATCACTGACCCAGGATTCTACTCAGGGACTCTTGGTTTGAGATGGCAAGTGACTTTTCCTTGATATACTTCAGTCTCCAAATGTGTTTCAGCTTCCCTGTTAGGGCCACATACTCATCTTCTTGGTGAAGGTTCTTGGAATATTTCTGCTTGGGGGAATAGGAATATCAATAACCTCCTCTGTTTCTGTCTGGACTGTTGGATTACGATTTTTTGCTCTATTAACTCTGCCCCAGAATGACTTATAGAAGCCATGTTCTATCACATTCTTGGGTCTGTGTCTTAGGATATGGTGTTGATCCATTCACTGATTTACAATTGGACATTAAACAAGCTTAACGTCATTATATATGAAGGCATTGTACACCCATCCAAGGGGACGCCCCCTCCAGGTAGAGGAGAAATTGTCTCATTAAAGCACCACATAGTCAAATTAATTTTCCTCTGCCATATATCTGCTGTGCCCCCTCCTTAATTGCCACAGCAATCCCTTCAATCTCCCGGAAAGCACTTCCTTGTTTTAGCCTTGTTGGACATGAGTTTCCATAATTAATCACATCTGTGTCTCTGAGTCGAGTAGGCCTTCCCTACTGGGGGATCGAGACTTCAATGTCTGAATCATTCCAGGTGCAGTCCTGCAGGAAGTGACATGGTGGGCTCAATGGAATTAAGTTCAGAGGCCCAGGACCCAGTTCCCACCATCTTGGTCTGTGCCCGGTTGTGGTCAGGACTGCCATTCCTGCATTGGCCTCTTCAGCCACATTTGCACCCATGGGTGAACTTCACCTATGGTAGGGGTCACTTGGGATACAAATGACAACATAATCATAGCTCCCCTACCCCTTTGTTGATTTCAGACCACGAACCCACAGCCCTGGATCACGTCTACAGTCCGCTTCCTTCGCTTGTGTGCCCGAGTCGCAGAGCGCTGCTGGCAGCAATCTAGATATCAGGCTGACCTCCTCCACTCCAAGTTCATCCTTGAGTGCTTTAACTCTGACCTCTCCTCTGCCCAGCAAAATTATTTCTCCTTCCTTTTTGACATCCATGCTCGTTGCACTCACTAGTTGATTCAGATGTTTAACTCCCTCCTCAAAATCCCTGTCCCACCACCTCCCGCACTCAACTCTTGCCTCTAATGACCTGGCCACCTACTTTATTGAGAAAATTGAAACTATCAGATGCGATTGCCCTAAAATCTCCCCTGCTCCTTTTCAGTTCCTCCCTTCTCCTGCTCCTTCTTCAACTCTCCAATCATTCTCGCAGTATCTCAAGAGGAGATCTCCTGCCTTCTCTCAAAATCCATCCCCTCCACCTGCACATCCTACCCCATCCCTTCGCACCTCATCATATGATTTTGTCCCCTCCCTTCTTCCCTCCCTTACTACCATCTACAACCAGTCACTCTACATTGGCCTCTTCCCCACTGTCTTCAAACATGCTCATGTCTCCCCATCCAAAAAAAAAAAACCTCTCTTGACCCCACAGTTCCCTCCAGTTATCACCCAATCTCCCTTCTACCATTCCTCTCCAAACTCCTTGAGTGAGTTGTCTACACCTGCTGTCTCAAATTCCTCACCTCCAACTCTCCCCTAGCCCCCTTCCAATCTGGCTTCCAACCCCTTCACTCCACAGAAACCACCGTCTCAAAGGTTACCAAAGATCTCCTTCTTGCCAAATCCAATGGCCTCTATGTGATCCTAATCCCCCTCAACCTCTCAGCTGCCTTTGACAATGTAGACCACCCCCTTCTCCTGGAAACATTGTCCAATCTCGGCTTCACTGTCACTGTCTCCTATCTCTCTGGCCATTCATTCTCAGTCTCTTTTGCAGGCTCCTCCTCTGCCTCCCACCCCCTAACTGTGTGAGTCCTTCAAGGTTTAGTTCTGGGTCCTCTTCTATTCTCCATCTACAACTACTCCCTTGGAGAACTCATTAACTCCCATAGCTTCAACTACCACCTCTATGTGGATGATACCCAAATCCACATCTCGAGCCCCACTCTCTCTCCCTCTCTGCAGCCTCGCATTTCTTCCTGCCTTCAAGACATCCCTACTTGGATGTCCTCCTATCACCTCAAACTTAACATGTCAAAAACAGGACTTCTTATTTTCCCACCCAAACCCTGTCCTCCCCTGACTTTCCCATCACTGTAGAGAGCACCACCATCTTTCTTGTCTCACAAGCCCGTATCCTTGGAGTTATCCTTGACTCCTTTCTCTCATTAAATCCACATATTCAATCCATCACTAAACCCTGTGGGTTCCATATTCACAACATGCCTAAAATCCTCCCTTTCCTCTCCATCCAAAATGCTACCATGTTAATATAATCACTCATACTATCCTGCTTGGATTACTGCATTAGTCTCCTTGTTGACCTCCCAGCCTCCTGTCTCTCCACACTCCACTGTCTCTCCATACTTTACTCTGCTGCCCGGATCATTTTCCTACAGAAACATTCAGACCATGTTTTCCCACTCCTCAAGAAACTCCAGTAGTTACACATCCACCTCTGCATTAGACAAAAACTCCTCACCATTGGCTTTAAAGCACTCAATCACTTTGCCCCCTCCTACCTCACTTCACTACTCTTCCACTTCAACCAAGCCCACACACTTAAGTCCTCTAATGCCAACCATATTATGGTATCTCAATCTCATTTTCTCACCGCCCACCTCTCACCCACATCCTGCCTCTGGCCTGGAACTCCCTCCCTCCTCATATTCAAAAGACAATTACTCCCTCCCTCCTCATATTCAAAAGACAATTACTCCCTCCCTCCTCATATTTAAAAGACAATTACTCCCTCCCTGCCTTCACCCCCAAAGCCTTACTGAATGCATATCTCCTGCAACAGATCTTCCCTAAGTCCTCTTTTCCTCTTCTCCCACTTCTGCATCACCCTGACTTGTTCCCTTTATTTTTCCCTTCTCCAAGGCCCAGAGCACTTATGTACATCTTTGTAATTTATTCGTTTATGCATGTTAATGGCTTGTCTATAAACTGTAAGCTCATTGTGGGCAGGGAATGAGTCTGTTTATTGCTGCATTGTACTCTCCCAAGTGCTTAGTGCATGTGCTTTGCACACAGTAAGCGCTCAATAAATACCATTGAATGAATGAATGAATCTTGAACCAGCCTAAACTTGGGCAACCCAACATACAATCAAATGGATTCATCAGCAACACACAGCTCAAAGCAGTCTCCAAATTCTGCTACCTAGCCAGTATACTGCCTAGCAATGCACAGATGAAGTGATAGAAAATAGAATTTTAAAGTAGGTATGGCCTTTGGAAGACTGCAACAAAGGGGTGTTAACCTCCATACCAATTTGAATGTCCACAAGGCTGTTTTAATGTCTTCTCTATAGCCATAAGACCTGTCCCTACTTCAGAGAACACACCTAACTTCTGGAGCAATTTCATCAGCATCACCGATGAAAAATACTCAACATCAAATGATGGGACAAAAGTAACAATAACAAGGTGGTGGAATGCAGTCAGTGCACCAACATTAAAGCAATGTTCTTGGCAACACACTTCAGCTGGGTGGGATCTGTAAGGAGAATGAATGACCCAAGTAACGGTTGTAAGGGAAATGGAAGAGGGCACAACAATGTCAGAGAACAGAAAGAATGAAAAAGAAAAGCTTTAAAGGTATGGTGAACTGTAATGTTGCCCTGCTAGGGCAAAGACTTCCAGGCCCGTGCTCTATCCATTAGGCTTCTTAAGGAAAGCATTGTCTCTGATGGGAGTCGAACCAATTAGTGCTGCAAAAATTAATCCTTCCTTGTAAACAACAGGGCAGATTCTCTCAAATCCGCATCAGTCATTTCACTCCACACCAGTAAACACAGATAGGCCCTAACCGCTGTTAGCATCATCTTTGAAAATGAAGGCCAGCTACAGAAGTCATAGATTTATTTATCCACTTGTGTTTATTCTTTATACCTACTCTCACTCTCTTTGAACTGCTATATAGTTGTCCTTCACATTCGAAACAGACGCCACTGGAGGTGAAGTTCACCTAGGAATGGTTAGGGGCACACAAAAAGATTCTCCTATGTTGTGTTGTAGTTAATGTTTGCAACAACTGGAGCGATTTACCCTTTTGCTTTCTTGACACTTGTTCCTTAGGACTAAACTATGATATAGGTCTCAGTTTATGTCTACATGTTTACCCATAAAAGTGAAAGCACCTTGAGGACAATAATCTTGTAGAATACTTTTTCTGTGTAAGTACTGATGATGAGGATGTCTCCAAAGCTCCAGGTATAGAGCTCTAAACCTAGTCAGTGTTGATGATGATGATGATGAACAAATTCTACCTACACAAACACCGCTCTGGTGATTTACAGAGCTGACCCTACTGAGACTTAGCTTTATCCAGATTTGTGGATGTGACTGAAAAGACCACAAAAAGCCTTCCCTTCTTGTAATGCTTGCCCTTTGCTGAGCCACTGCATTTGTTATTTGCAGCCCTGGGCGTAGTTTTCAAATCTGTCTCTCAGAATCCGGATCCTCAACCTCGCTCCTGGAAAGGCTCCATCCAGGGAGGCTGTTGTGGAGAAGAGCTGGAGTGGATCACCTGAATGGAATTGGCAAACAAGATAAGCTGACATTCCCTGGTGTTTGACTTTCTAATTTGGTAACAGAGTTGCATGTTGCTGTGGTGTTTTTCCCTGAAGCAAAATGAGAAGGGAAAATATTTTCCAGGCACTTCTGCGATTGTCCTGCAACTGACAACAGTGCTGTACCTGGGTAATGTCAAAGTCAGAGCTAGTTTCCCTCAGAAAGCCTCCCACTGAGAGATTTTAACAATTCTCCTGTGTCATTTGGGTATGCTGTCTGAAGCAAAAGCAAAATGTTCCCTGTCTCTCCAAGTCTGAATGCTCTAATCAGAGTTAATTAAAGCTCATGGGAAGAACAGCTAAATGGCCTAGAAGTCTATAGCCCACATTTTTCCAGGTGACTGTGTCCAGGAGGCATTCACTGATTAATCCTCACACTCCCCCGGCCCACAGTCCCAGTCGCCCCATCTCTTCAGCCACCTGGGCACTTCTATGCATTTATCCATCTACTTGTCATCAGTTTTTCTTTCCACTTGTTTCCGTTTTATATTTCTATGCTCTCAAACTTTACTCTGGCATATTTGGCAATTCATGCCTACTGCCTCCCCGTTGAGACTGTAAGCCTCTCCAAGGCAGGGGTCAGGCCTTAAATTCTCCTGAATGTTCCCCAAGCACATAGTCCAGTGGTCTGCACAGAGGAGGTGCTCCCCGAACAGCCTGAGCCATAAATGAAGGGGTGCAGGGCATCATAACAGTCCAAATTCAGTCTATAACAAACCTGTTCCTGAAAATTTGGGATCAAAATGGCCTGTGGGTTAGGTTCTGCCCATATTGCCTCATGATAATCAGAGCTGAAGGAGAGCATCAGGAAGTGTTTCATGATCCCACACATCACTTTAGTAGGCTTTAAAATAGTTCAGGAAATAATAGCATAGGGACTGTTTATGGGAGAAAGGGCTGGCAGTTGACAGATTTTCATATCAATCAATAGTATTTATTGAGTGCTTATTGTGGGTAGAGCACTGTGCTAAGCACTCGACAGAGTACAATACAACAGAGTTGGTGAAGCAGTATGACCTAGTGGATAGAACACGGACCTGGGTGTCAGAGGACCTGGGTCCTAATCCCAGCTCTACCACTTGTCCGCTCTGTGACCTCGAGCGAGTCACTTCACTTCTCTGTGCCTCTGTCACTTCATCTGTAAAATAGAGATTGGCACTGGGAGCCCTATGTTGCACAGAGACTGTGACCAGCCTGGTTGGCTTGTATCTACCCCAGAGCTCAGCTTAGTACTGTGCCTGGCACATAGTAAGTGCTTTACAAATACCGTTAAAAAAAATAAAATTGGTAGACATGTTCCCTGCCCACAACAAGCTTAAGCCTAGGAACTCCACACATTGCCTTTTCTGAGTCCCCGTATCTAGGAGTGGATTAAGGTCATGGGCTGGGGTGGGAGTGGGGAGGCGAACCCTAAGCTAGTGGGCCACCTAGGTCAGCGGATGACTGATGTGCCGGCGTCCCCTGGGCTGCTGAGACCATAACTTGCAGCAATCCACAGTTGTTGACTGATTAACTGATTAGCTGGAAATGCTAAATCGTTTACAGCTTCCCCAGAGTTTTGCTTCATCATAGGTTAGACGTCTTAAGATATCATTATTTATGCTCATCAGCATGACATTCTAAAGCTAGGTCTGTACAAGACAAGTGCTTGCAACGGGATCATTTTGCACCTCTGGAACAGGTGGACGCGCAAGGGGTTTTTGCTGCCACCTAGTGACCGAACTGCGTCTTCACGTGCGTTGCCCGTTTGATGCGAGTCCCAAACATGCCTCCAGATTTTCTTATCCTAATAATAATAATGTTGCTATTTGTTAAGCGCTGACCATGCGCCGAGCACCGTTCTAAGCGCTGGGGTAGATATAAGGTAATCAGGTTGTCCCACGTGAGGCTCACAGTCTTAATCCCCATTTTACAGTGACTGAGTCACCGAGAAGTGAAGTGACTTGCCCAGAGTCACACAGCTGACAGGCGGCGGAGCCGGGATTAGAACCCATGACCCCTGACTCCCGAGCCCGTGCTCTTTCCACTGAGCCACGCTGCTCCTCATCTTCTTTCTGAGTTGCCTGAGCAACAGGGAGTTGGAGCTAGCCATCTTCGTTAGAAGGCCGAGCAAAGTGAAGCGAGCCCATTGCTCTGAGGGCGGTGGCCCTAAAAAAGGAGGGTTAAGAGGACTCAGTAGTCGAGGGAAAGGAATCACTCTAGGTAAATGGGAATTGGCTAGAAAGGACCCACTGGAAAAAGGAAGTGCCAGGCAGAATCTGGGTTGAGGCTGCCCTGGCTGAGAATACTATCGCACCGATGGATATGAGAGTGGTGAAGAGGGAATTCAGCCGGGCTAGGGAAGACTCGGTTATGGTGTCTAGTATCTCGAGCCAGGGGCAGATTTTTCAGTAAGCTGCCTGTGATTCCCACAGGTTTTAATGCCACACCTTTTTTCAAAAAAGTGTTTGCTTGCATATGTGACCATGCCACCCCTGGGGTGAGCTCACTTCTGAACTCTTCAGTCATATCCTATGGCAGTCCTATCATACCTAATACTTATGGTATTTATTAAGCACTTACTACATCATCATCAATGGTATTCATCATCGGTGGTATTTATTGAGCACTTACTGTGTGCAGAACATTGTATTAAGCTCTTGGGAGAGTACAATAGAGTTGGTAGGCACATTCCCTGCCCACAGTGACCTAGCTACATGTTAATTCATTCAATCGTATTTATTGAGCACTTATTCGGCACGGGCACTGTGCTAAGCACTTGGGAGAGTACACTATAACAATAAACGGATATATTTCCTTCCCACAACGAGCTTAGAGTCTAGAGGATGAGCTTCTAGTCTAGAGGTGCTGGAGTACATCCTGCAGCCACAAGCCAGCCCAGCCTGATGGAGGTCTGCGAGTCTTTGCAGAGGGTGCTGATGGGATCAGGACCTGTGCCACAGCTGCTTCCAGGTCAGTGATCTGGCACCGTGGACCCTCAGCTGTTACAGAATAGCCCTGGGTCCTGCACCGAGATTTGGATTTGGCTCAGTGGAAAGAGCATGGGCTTTGGAGTCGGAGGTCATGAGTTCGAATCCCTGCTCTGCCACTTGTCAGCTGACTGGAGGCAAGTCACTTAACTTCTCTGTGCCTCAGTTACCTCATCTGTAAAATGGGGATTAAGACTGTGAGCCCCACGTGGGACAACCTGATTCCCCTCTGTCTACCCTAGCGCTTAGAACAGTGCTCTGCACATAGTAAGCACTTAACAAATATCAACATTATTATTATTATTTCTCAGTTTGGGCTGCTGCCTAAGGCCCCAAGAGGAGCAACTCAGTGATCTTCTGTGATCCAATAAACCACCCTCATCTCAAGTCTGTGGGTGGGCATGTCCATTGAGGACTCCCAGCACCTGATGGCCCCATATTTCAGTGTCCGGGGGCTTGAGACAAGTATTAAGAGGATCCCTCACTGTGGGCAGGGAATGTGTCTGCTAACTCTGTTGTACTCTTCCAAACACTTAATACAGTGCTCTGCATATAGTAAGCTCTCAACATCACTGATTGATTGCTCCCCTAGAGTAATGGACCAGATTCTTCCTGATGAAGGGGTGATGGCACCCATGTTATACCTACTTAGCAAGAAACGTCATTTCCCCATTCCTTTCTCTTGGCGGCATAGCAGGCAACCACAGGTGGTGCATTGAAAGACCAGCACTGCGCACTGAAATCAAGAAAGGAGAGCAACTCTACCTTTGAGCAGGAGCTTTCTGAGGATCGAGCATTAAGGAGGCTAAAGCAAAAACAGCATCAGGTTCTGCAAACGTCAACTATGTCAGCCCAAAAAAGGATGGCCTTTTCATTCTCAATCAAATCATTTGTACTTAATGAGCACTTACTGTGGGCAGAGCTCTGTCCCAAGCACTTGGGAGAGTACAGTATTACAGAGTTGGTAGACATGTTCCCTGCCCACAACGAGCTTATGGTCTCCAGGGGCGGCTTCAGGGTAGAATGCATTCAGGTTGCGTTTGACCATTTCTGCTTACTGAACCAAACAGATACCTCATGATAACTGACATTTATTAAGCACTTACTATATGCTGAGCTCTGAGGTAGATACAAGGTTATCTGATCAGACACAGTTTAACTCATCCCCATTTTACAGATGAGGAGACTGAAGCCCAAAGAGGGTAAGTGACTTGCCCAAAATCACTTACCCCCTGCTCCTTGTTGGCAGAATACATGCCACTTTGTTATTCTTTACTTCACAAGTAAAAATGTTAATAATGTTGGTATTTGTTAAGTGCTTACTATGTGCAGAGCACTGTTCTAAGCGCTGGGGTAGACAGAGGGGAATCAGGTTGTCCCACGTGGGTCTCACAGTCTTAAGCCCCATTTTACAGATGAGTAACTGAGGCACAGAGAAGTTAAGTGACTTGCCCACAGTCACACAGCTGACAAGTGGCAGAGCAGGGATTCGAACTCATGACCTCTGACTCCAAAACCCCTGCTCTTTCCACTGAGCCACGCTGCTTCTCACAAGTGCTCTAGTATAGTCAGTATAGTGCATCATACCAAGTGGGTGCTCAAAAAATGCAACTAATAAAGATAATTTTGGCATTTGAAAATTAATTACTTCATTCATTCAATCGTATTTATTGAGTGTTTACTATGTGCAGAGCACTGTACTAAGTGCTTGGAAAGTGCAATACAGCAATAAAGAGAGACAATCCCTTAATCCTTGGTTTACATTCTAGAGGGGGGAGACAGACATCAAAACAAGTAAACAGGAGGTACCAAACTCTGGGGCAAATGCAATACAATCAGAAGCAGTGCGATTTAGTGGAAAGAGCTCAGGCCTGGGAGTCAGAAGGACCTGAGTTCTAATCCCAGCTCTGTCACATCTACTGTGTGACCTGGTACAAGTCGCTTCACTTCTCTGGGCCTCAGTTACCACATTGGTAAAATGGGAATTAAGACTGTGTTCCCTATGTGGGTCATGGACTGTGTCCAACCTGATTAGTTTGTATCTAATGCAGTGCTTAATACAGTGCCTGGCATAAAGTGAGTGCTTAAAAAATATCATTAAAAACAAAATCAGACCCAACCCCTGCCTGACATGGAGATCAGAGGCTAAGGGGGAGGGAGAACAGGTATTTAATCTCTATTTTACAGATGAGAAAACTGAGACCCAGAAAAGCAGAATGACATCAATTTATTCACCATCCCTCACTCTCGCTTCACTCAATGTCGACCCTTAACTCACACTCTCCCTCCTGCCTGGAACTCTCTCCCCCTTCATTTCTTACAGGCCACCATTCTCCCCATCTTCAAAGCCCTATTAAAATCAGATCTTCTCCAGTAAGCCTTCCCTAAATTCTCATCCCCCTACCCTATTTTTCCTCCTTATCACCTCACCCAGGCACTTAGTTCCACTTCCTAAGCCCTTAGATAGTCACCCTACCCCTACTCCACAACACTTATGTCCTCTCCTTATCTGTAATTAATTTTAATGCTTGTCTCCTCCGCTAGACTATAATACTCCTTGAGGGCAAGGATCATGCTTACCGACTCTTTTATACTCTTCCAAGTGATTAGTACAGTGCTCTGCACACAGTAAGTACTCAATAAATACCATTAATTGCTTGACTTTGTCCAAGGTCGCAAAGCAGGCAAGAGGTAAAGCCGGGACTATAAGCCAGGGTGAGTGACTCCCAGTCTCTGCTCTTTCCTTCAGTCCATGCTGCTTCTGTGCCTTTTCTTAGTAGTAATACTTTAATTACTACTACCGTTAAAATGGTGGCTAGATAGCAATAATCCAAACGGCACTGGAGAAAAATATTGATTTTTCTCTCTACTTTCTTCCACAATTGTTGTGGCGCTACTGAAAGCTCCAGAACCCTCCAGTGCACCTCTGTTCATTCATTACATATGCATCGAGTATGAGGGATCAGAGATTAACCAGCAGGAGGCTGGCTAGCTCAGGAGATCGGTAAAGGTGGAGGGGCCTTTTCGAATCTGGTGAGCGGTTTTCATTCTGCTGCAGATTCTCCTCGTCACACAGATAACGGTTGCTCTGTTCTCCATCCTGGAGGTTTGCTCAGACAACTTAACAGCGGTGCCCCACTGCCTCAGGGATCCCAGAGGGAGCCAGCCCTTGAGATGTTAAGCTTATCTCATCTCTATCCTGAGATGGGCAAAAAAAAGTTGCTCATTTCCTCAAGAGCTCAGGCTTTGCTCACTCTTCGCTTTCTACCTCCTCTCTCTGATCTGATTATTTCCTCCTCCGTGCCTTCTGTCCTTTGATTCCTCAGGACTCAAGCCACCTCCCTTTTCTTGGAAGACAACAAAAGATCTCAACCGCAAGTCAATTAAAAATCTCGAGGCAGTTGATATCTCTAAGGGAGAATTATCGGGATGTTGAGAGAAGCAGCATAGTCTAGTGGATAGAGGATGGGCCTGGGAGTCAAAAGGACTGGGTTCTATTCCCAGTTCTGCCACTTATCTGCTGTATGACTTTGGACAACTCTGCTCCCTCTAGCCCCCGCTTCACCTCTCCGCAGCTAAACTCTCTTCTCCCCCTTTTCCTTCTCTTCCTCCCCATCTCCCGTCCCACCCCCTCAGCACTGTACTCGTCCGCTCAAACTGTATATATCTTCATCACCCTATTTATTTTGTTTATTTTGTTTAATGAGATGTACATCACCCTGATTCTATTTATTTGCCATTGTTTTTATGAGATGTTCTTCCCCTTAACTCTATTTATTGCCATTGTTCTTGTCTGCCTGTCTCCCCCGATTAGACTGTAAGCCCGTCAAAGGGCAGAGACTGTCTCTATCTGTTGCCTACTTGTACATTCCAATCGCTTAGTACAGTGCTCAATAAATACTATTGAATGAATGAATGAATGACAAGGCATTTCACTTCTTTGGGCCTCAGTTACCTCATCTGTAAAATGGGGATTAAGACTTTGAGTCAAATGTAGGACTGTAGGACTGGGACTGTGTCCAACCAGATTAGCTTGCTTCTACTACCAAAGTTTAGTACAGTGCCTGCCACATATTCAATCGTACATTCATTCAGTCATATTTACTGAGTGCTTACCATGTGCAGAGCACTGTACCAAGCGCTTGGGAAAGTACAATACAACAGTAGTAAGTATTTAAATACCATTTTTAAAAAAACTGATAAAGGCTTCTTTCATTTGAGTTTATCTGGATTACCTGATCTATATCTTTACTTATATTTGTGTTCATATACGTGTCTAGTTTCTCAATCATTTGATCCATCGATGGCATGGCATTTGTTAGAGAAGCAGCGTGGCTTAGTGGAAAGAGCACGGGCTTTGGAGTCAGAGGTCATGGGTTCAAATCTCGGCTCGGCCATTTGTCAGCTGTGTGACTTTGGGCAAGTCACTTAACTTCTCGGTGCCTCAGTTACCTCATCTGTAAAATGGGGATTAAGACTGTGAGCCCCACGTGGGACAACCTGATTCCCTTGTGTCTACCCCAGTGCTTAGAACAGTGCTCGGCACATAGTAAGCGCTTAACAAATACCAACATTATTAACAAATACCAACATTAGTGCTTCCTGAGGGTGAAACCTTATGCTTGCTTAGGAGAGTATGACAGAAACAAGAAACTCAATCCCTGTCCTCAAGGAGCTCACAATCTAATGGGGAAGAAAGAGATTGTTTACAAATAGTGGGAAATGGAGGAAGAATCAAAGTATCCAGATGAAATAGTTGAATAAATACACAGATACAACATACATATGCACATAGGGGCTGAGTCTAGGAAAATGCACTGAAGTACTAGCAGTGGCTATTGGGTTGACATGGCTAGGGAGATGGGAATTAATTGGGGAAGGCATCCTAAAGGAGGTGGAATTTTGGAAGGGCATTGCAAACGGGGAGAGCTGTGGTCTGCTAGTTTGTCCAGGATCATGAGCTCCTAGCGGACAGGAACAACATTTTGTCCTTCCTCTGTGATTTGCCAAAGCACCTGCTGCAGGTCTACCCACAGTTGGATGACTGATTTTCTCCATCATGGAGAGGGAAAGCTGCAAGGAGAGGGAACCAGATGTCCATGACTTTAAAAACTGTGGTATTTGTTAAGTGCTTACTAGATGCTAAGCACTGTACTCAAGCCTGGAATAGATACAAGGTCATCAGGGCAGAGAGAGTCCCAGTTCTATGTGGGGTTCACAGTCTAAAGGGCCAGGAGAACAGATACTGAATTCCCATTTTACAGATGAGGAAACTGAGATTCAAAGAAGGTCTTTATACTGGGTAAATGTGCCTTCTCCCTCCCACCCCACCTGCCTCATCTCTTCTCCCTCAAGCACTATGTGCCTTCTCCTGGCCATGACTGATGCCTAGTGTCCCAGATATGAACTGGAAGAGAAAATCTAGGATGCCCAATAACAAACTGAGCTCAAATCACTCCCCCACATTTCTTCCATTGGAGGGAGAGTGGTGTTCATATGGGCAAGGCTGCCTCTATCATACAGCTAAACTAGGCAGATGGCCTAAGGAGCTATTTGGCATGGAATGGATTTTTCTCTTCCTGATTTCTACTTCTCACCTGATCGATCAATCAGTGGTATTTACTGAGTGCTTATTAGGAGCAGAGCACTGTACTAAGTGCTTGGGAGAGACATGTTCTCTGCCCACAACGAGTTTACAGTTTAGATCAATCAATCCTATTAATTGTGTGCACTGGACTAAGCCCTTGGGAGAGTACAACAGAGTTGGTAGACATGGTCCCTGCACACAGTAAGCTTACAGTCTCGAGGGGGAGACTGATATTAACATAAATATATAAATTACAGATATGTACATAAGTACTGTGTGGCTGAGGGAGGGGTGAATAAAGGGTGTAAATCCAAGTGCAAGGGTAATCCAGAAGGAAATGAAGGTTTAGTCAGTGAAGGCCTCTTGGAGGAGATGTGCCTTCAGTACGGCTTTGAAGGTGGGGAGAGTGATTGTCTGTCAGATATGAAGAGGAAGGGTGTTCCAGGCCAGAGGCAAGTAGTCTGGGAGATGTGGATGTTGAGATAGGTGAGATTGTGATACAGTGAATAGGTTGGCATTGGAGGAGTGAAATGTGCAGGCTGGGTTGTAGTAGAAAAGCAGCAAGGTAAGATAGGAGGTGGCAAGGTGAACGAGTGCTTTAAAGCCAATGGTAAGGAGTAAAAGATATGGAACAGTTCATGAATTTGTGAATTACAGGGTTCAAATGCCTTCTGCATCCCTTCCTTTTGCCCAGTGCCACAGAATGGCTCGGACCTACTGCTGGCTGCCATGGGATGGCTAGCAATGTCACCTTTGGGATGTTGAGTGGGCCATCTGTCTGGTTTGAAAACAGACATTCTGGTTTTCCGCTGGTCTGACCTCTCCGAACAGTACAGTTATGGCACAAGCAGCCTTTATGTTCAGTGTTTTTCTATTATGCCACCAAGTTCCACAGCTTCAGATGGCTTCAGACAGACTGCCACAGAATGGCGCACAGGATGTCATTTTTCTATCAATCAATAAGATTTATTGAGCCCTTACTGTGTGCAGAACACTATACTGAGTGCTTGGGAGAGTACAATGTACGCTAAGTAGACACTGTAAAGTAAGTGACATCACGTGCATCTGAGTTGTCTGTCTGTTGATTTCAAGGGCCATCTGGGGGCAACCTATTGGGATGGCCACTGGATCCACATTCCCGGGGAAGCTAGCGCTGTCTGGATCGCCAGCTGATTGTTTTACCAAACCATTCAAACCTATAACCCTCCTTAGAGTTGAGGTGGGAGAGAGAGAAGAAGCGAGTAAAAGAGACTGAAAGAGATAAAGAGAGATAGAGAGAAATTAAAATAGTCCTAGAAAAAGAGAGCAATATGCACAAGCTCACCAAAAAAAAAAAAAAATCTCATTTTTGTTCAAGGATTGATTCAGAATGGAAAATGTCTGACCCACTTTTCTTCCCATCTGAAAATGTCCAATGCTCTCCTTCTAGGGAATTATGTAGCCAGTAACTGCGCCAGGCCAATAATAGGTAGTTTGTGCTATCTAATTGGAAGTCAACAGAGTGACATCTCATCTTCTATGGCCACTTCAGTGAAATTACCTCACAAAGCATGGCTCCAGCCAAATGTACAAGGCAACACACATGTCAAGAAGAGAGAAAGCACACCCAGCTATTTTGAGCAAGTTGCCCGGGGAATCTGCAGGAGTCCATGGTGGGCTGGTAAGAGGAGAGGGCTGATTGGCTGAGCCACTTAGTCCCATAAACTGATTATCCTCCATTTCAGGTCCATCGACACCAACCTCCACTTCTTGACTGCAATTTCACTGACATCATTTAAGGACTATTTTTCTCATTCAATAATTCAGATTTTTAAAAGTCAATCAAGCCCAATTCTCTGCTTGAAGGTTTGAAGGGTGCAAATCATGTTAAGAGGAAAAATAACTTCCTCTGCCCTTGCTTCCCAGGTTCTCACTTGATGCCAAATGGTCCAAAGTAGAGCATGGGAACAGCAGGAGCTGGAGGGTGGAAGAGTAGAGAGGGGTTGAAATGTACCTATGGCCAGAAGAAAATAGACCCAAGAGCAGTGCCATGATGTGGGATTAATTCAATCGTATTTATTAAGCTCTTACTGTGTGCAGAGCACTATACTAGATCAGACCTATGGCCCATCCAACCCAGGGTTCTGTCTCCGACAGTAGCAACAGGATGCTTAGCGGGACTGTTGCTGATAGTCTTTGTGGTTAGTGATGGGCCAAGCACATCCCTAATTTTCCCCTCCGCACACCTCGACTTTTCCTCTAATAACCCACTGTGCACCTCTCCTTCATTAACTGATCCTCTTGAATCTTCTGATGTTTTCACCCCACACAACTTCCTGAAAGAGCTAGCTCTAAATGTTTGCCACTTGCTGGGGGGAGATGCATTTCCTTTCACTTGTTTTGAACAATGCTTGATTTGTGCCAGACATTGTCACGGATCGACCCTGGCACCTCTGGGCTTGTCCTTTCAGTCAGAAAACTAAAAATAAAGTAAGTAGAAATAAAATCTGTTTTAGATGTGAAATGAATAAATACAATAAATACAATTGATTGATGGATGGATTGAGTGAACCACTGAGCTTTGGTTTTTGCCATTCAGTCACTCAAGAGCATTTTTGAATCTCTTCCGGCTGCCAAGCACTGTCCTAAGTAATTGGAGAGAATAACAGAAACAAGAGAAGCAGCATGGCGTAGTGGATAGAACACAGGCTGGAAGTCAGAAGGCCATGGTTCCAATCCTGGCTCTGCCACTTGTCCGCTGTGTGACCTTCGGCAAGTCAATTTGCTTCTCTATGCCTCCGTTCCATCATCTGTAAAATGGGGATAGAGACAGAGTCCCTCTTGGGACAGGGATTGGGTCCAACCTGATTTACTTTTATCCACCCCAGTGCTTAGTACAGTGCCTGACACATAATAAGCACTTAACAAAGGCCATAATTATTATTATTATTGTTATCAAGAGGCACAGACCCAGGCCCTCAAGGAGCTTACAAAAGTCTTCCCCTTCTTTCTTATCTCACTGATTTCCTACTAAAACTCAATCCACTCCCTTGGCCTAACACCAACCCAATCATTGTACCTTGATCTCCTCTATCTCACCAACGACCCTTGCCCTTGTCCTGCCTCTGTTCCGGAGCTCCCTCCTGCCTCATCTGACAGACCACCACTCTCCTCATCTTCAAATCCCTCTTAAAATATCTGACAGACCACCACTCTCCTCATCTTCAAATCCCTCCTAAAATCACATCTTCCCCTAGAGGCTTTTCCCCACTTGGATCTGTACCATTTAAGCACTTCATATTCATCTCACCTTTCTTCCCACAGCCCTTATGCCTTTAGTCATAATTATTTTAATGTCTGTCTCCCTATATAGACTATAAGCTCCTGGTGGGCAAAAAACATGTCTATCAACTCTGTTGTATCATACTCCTCCATGCATTTAGTACAGTGCTCTGTACACAGTAAGTTCTCAATAAATAAGATCGAATGAATGAATACCACTGATTGATGTGTAAACAACTTAAATGTTACAGACATCTACGACTACTGCAGTACTATATGCTAGTAGGCTGTGCTTTCAAATAAACCTGTTATGACTGAAAGTGCAGCAGTATTATTGTCATTGGTAACAATGACAATATTCACAGTCATTACCCATTTAAAATGTCAAGTCACGTAATCGCTCGAGCTCCCGACACCTCTTTCATTATAAATTAAGCACTGTTCCGGAACCTACCACCTTTCAAAAGCAGTGGGGGCTGCCTCATCCTCGTGGAAAATTTGGAGAACAATAATTCCATATTCATCCTCACTGTCCCCTTCATTCTGTAAACTTCAAAAATCTGCCAGAACTTTCCCCAATGTGAGGGAAGAATTATGCTAACTAAAGCCTTGATTTCTTATAGCACTAAGGGTGGAGATGCTTTGCATTATTCTTGCATTATTCTTTAGGTCTATACCCTATGCCTCTCGTCACCCTCATGGTACACTGTATGTATTGCCTTTGTTATTGTGAACCGGGGAAATAGCAGAGTAGCTATGAAAATCAGAAATTGGAGGAAGGATCTGGAACTCCAATCCAATTTTGCCACCTCTAGGCTGACAGTAAATTCTAGAGGGGTGGGGGGTGAGGAAGCGGGGGGTCTTTGGAACCACAAATTTGGCTGTCAATCAGAAGACCCATAGGTCTGCAGTCTGAATGGTGCAGGGTGAGTGAAAAACTTGATAATCTGAAACACTGGACTCTTTTCTAGTTGGCAGAGAGAGGACTGAGGTTTTTGGCTGCAGGTGGTGGAGAGGGGAAACCTCTGGATGGAATCTTTACAGAAAGGCTTTTTGTCTTTATAAAAACTTCCTCATGATTGAACTTTCTTTTGACCTGTTTTTGGCCAGGTGAGTTTCTTTTGATTTAGCTTCTTATTTTTCACTTTGTAATTGCCGATTTCCCCCCAATTCCCATCTAACTGTTCAAAAATACCCTCACCTCTGAGTAGGGTCAATGTCAGGGCCACATTCAACAGTGGCTGAGGAGTTATAAGACCACAGACTGCTCCCGCTACCCCTGCCAGGAGTCTCATAATGGGTGCTTTTGGCTACTTGCGGTCAGGCAAGAGATGCGGATGGCTCCGTGTGAGCCCTCACCCCTCAAAACCCAGCCTGTCTTATGAAAATGGCCCACTGATGAGATAGCAGGGCCACTCACTAGTACCACTGGTGGCTGAGCAGGATGACTAAGAGATCCAGTGGTCTCTGGAAGGGGAAGAAAATGTGCCCTGCTTGTTTTGCACATGCATGATGGTCCTTCAAAAGTCCTCATCCATGCGTGTTTGGTCCCACTATCAGCAGCTTCATCTTCAGATATGAGGGTCAGGAAGATCTCTGTCACTCTCATGCCCCCTTTTCCCCACCGCCCAGCTTTCACCACCCTCCTAAACCCTAGGGGCCATGTTTTTAGAGATCCTTGCAAGGAAGCAGGCACCGAGCAGAGTTGGAAATGAGACTGTTGAGGATCGGTGCAATTTATGGCACCCTCCCCCACCTCCGCCCCTCAACCTCCACCACCAAGTGGTCATGTCTGAAATTGATACTACTCCCCTATCTTCTTCCAGGAGTGTGTTTCTATTTATTTCTGATTCATGAGCCTCACACAGACCTCTCAGTGCCACTCGAAGCCTGCAGCTGCTCACCACTCCCCGCCTCCAGGATCCATAGAAAGGAGCAGAGAATTCAAAGCCTTTACAGCATTTAGAATGTCGGGAAGAGAGCAACACTGAGTTGGCTCCCCTGGAAGACTGTCCCCATGCTGCTTACGTGCGCTCTCTCGCTCTCTCTGGCTTCATCTTCCTCCACTCTTCCTATCTCATGGGGAAAAGAGAGGATTTGAACTGTTTCTCTCCCCATGATGTATTTTCATTCAGTCTCATTCCCTACATCTCTCTCTTCTCTTTCTTTTAATCCCACATTTTCCATCTCTACCACCCTCCCAGTCCCACCTCTGCAATTCCTGCTGATTTTGATGCTATCCATGGCTTTCTACTCTGATTCTTCAGGATTTCAACTTTAATGTTGATGATCCCACTGCCCCCATACCCAACTGCCTCCTTCCTTTCTCTCCATAACCCCTCCGACCCCTTGCCACACCTCACCTCAGCCAATCACCAGTACTGATCCACCTTAATCAAATTATCTCTAAACAATGCATCTGTAACCTCTCCATTTCTGATAAACCACAACCTTCTAATCTGCTGCCTCATCCACTCTTTTTCCTACACTACTGCAATCTCCATATCCCACCCACTCCACTCCACTCATCCCACCCAGGCCCTCTCACCATTCCTGTATTCCCTGCCAGCCCTCCCATTCCCAAATGTGACAATAAATGCCTGCTCCAATTTTCTCAAAGGAGGTCTCTGGCTTGTTCTCTAAATTAATCAGTGGCATTAATGGAGTGCTTGCTGTGTGAAGAGCACTGTCTTGAGTGCTTCTATTTGTGATCAGGGAATGTGTTTGTTATATTGTTATACTGTACTTTCCCAAATACTTTTATAGCCCTCTGCAAACAGTAAGCACTCAATAAATATGACTGACTGACTGACTGATTACAACAGAGTAGGTAGGCGTGATAGATTGTGAGCCCGTCATTGGGCAGGGATTGTCTCTATCTATTGCAGAATTGTACATTCCAAGTGCAGTGCTCTGCACATAGTAAGCACTCAAATACTATTGAATGAATACGTGCCCTCAAGGAACTCCACTCCCTCTACCTGGGTCTATGACTCTATCCTCCCTCACCTCCTAAAGGCATTTGCTCCCCTCCTCCTCCTCAATCTATTTTCCCACGGTCCATGGGTTCTTTCCCTTCTGCCTTCAAACATATAAAAGTCTCACCCCATACTAAAAGCTCTCTCTGGACTCCACAGTCCCCCCTGCAGCTATCACCTTATCTCCCCACTCTCACTCCTATAATGGGTTGAATACACCCGCTGCCTTCATTTCTTCTCTAGTAACTCTATTCTCGATCCTCTTTAGTCTAGAATCTGACTTTCAAACCCTTCACTCTACTCAGACTTCTCTTACCAAGGACACTAATGACCCACTTATAATCAATGGTATTTATTAAGCACTTACTCTATGCAGAGCACTGTACTAAGCTGAGGGGAGAGTACAATATAATCGAGTAGGTAGACATGATCCCTGCTCACAAGGAAGTTCAAAAGGGTAATATTTCATCCTGATCCTCTTTGACTTTTCTGCCACTTTGAAGAACTCACTCCTATGCCACATCTTTGCCCTTAAGCCCATTCCTCCCCCTACCTTTCCCCGCCATCCGTAATACCACTATCCTCCCCCAACACCCAGTATTCTCCTCGACTCTTTCAACTCTCACATTCAGTTTACTGCCAAATCCTGCCCATCATTTCTGCACAACATCTTCTAGATCCTCCCCTTCCTCTCAACTTAAAGTGTAACACCTTGGTCCAAAGTCTTGCCATATCACAGCTTGACTTCTCTTGATCTGTGTCTGACCTGAGTATCTTGTCTCTACCCCAGCGTTTAGTATAATGCCTGGCACATAGTAAGCGCTTAATGAATACCTTTAAAAAATCATTGGTCCACATCTCCCCTCTCCTCAAAACACTCCACTGACTTCCATGTGTCAATGCATTGCCTCTGCATTAGAGAAAAACTCCTCACAATCCACTTTAAGGCTCTCCCCCACCTGACTCCACCTTACCTATCTGATCTCTTCACCTGATATTCCCCAACTCACTGTCTTAGTTCCTCCTCAGGCCAACCTTCTGGCCATACATCACTCTCAACTCTCTCCCCTCCATCCCCTCACTCAGGCTGTTACCCCAGCTTGGTACTTCCTCCCTCCACAAATCCAACAAACCACAACTCTCCCACATTTAAAGCCCTGCTACAATCTCACTTCCTCTAATAAGTCTTCCCTGTCTAGTTCCCATTACCCTAAATCATATAAATAAGCCTATTGGCCATCTCCAGAATTTATGAACTTATTTATAGCCATCCTCAGCAGTTATATATGCTTATTCAATTATAAACTCAGTTTATTTAGGTTACTCTATTTGTAGATATTGTCATATCTATTTTCCCCATTAGAATGTAAGCTTCTTGTGAGCAGAGAATGTGACCCATTATTATTATTATAAGTGTTAAACACTTTACTGTCAAGCACTGTTTTAAGTGCTGGGGTCGATACAAGTTAATCAGGTCAGACAGAGCCCCTCTTCCGCATGGGGCTCCCAATCTAGAGGAGAGGAAGGACAAATCTTGAAAACCCATTTTACAGTTGAGGAAACTGAGGGAGACCCAGAGAAGTTAAGTGACTCTTTGAGAAGGGCTTTGAAGGAGGGGAAGGAGGTGGTTAGTGGAGTTTCAGCAGGGAAGGCATTCCATTCCAGGGAAAGGGGTGAGCCAAAAGAGTCACAAGCAAGGGAGTTGGTTTGGGAGGAGCAAAGAGCACAGCTCTGGTGGAACAGGAGATAAGAGTGGATGGGGAAGAGGAGGCCAGCTGATGGAGTGCCTGGAAGCCAACAGTCAGGAATTTTTGTTTTTTGAGAGAAGCAATGGGGAGCCACTGAAGATTTTTGAAGAGGAGAGTGATGTGCTCTGATTGGTGCTCGATTTGATTAGATTAATATTGGCCAGGCAGGGGGCAGCAATTAGCCTGTAATTTCTGATAGATTCCTGCAAGGAAAGAATCAGCAAAGATATTCCTCACCCTTCCCAACCTTATCAGGTCCTCTTTCCTAACCCTTCCTCTCCCTCCATCCCGCCATTGCCCAGGAAATTCTTGTTGGCAGAAGGCAGCAGCAACAGCAGGCACAGTGCTGGGATGGTATTTTCAAAGGAAGTTGCTGCTCCCTAGTGTTTGAAGAACTCAGCACCGAAGTTGGATTGCAGAAAGTGAATGAGAGAGCTCCCTAAGGGAAGACTGTGCCCGAACTCTCAATTTTATTGCAGCTTTTCCTTTCCTACTTCCAGCTCTCTGTTACTTGCTCAAGTCATTGATTTCTCTGTCACTGAACACATCTCGGCTTTTCCAGCTTGGAGTCCTGAAGAGAAAATAGAAACTTACCATTGGTTCCCGTTTGTCTCACTTCCCTGCCACACCCACCCTCACATTCGTCCCCTCTCCAAACTCCAGCCGCTAGTGTTGGTTCAATCTCAGCTGCAGGAGTGACATTCTTCTTCCATTTTCTCCTCATTATCCTAAGTGTGGTGCAGAAGGGGAATGCGTGAATTTGCACTGCAGTTATGATACACAGACCACACCTATAAACCAGCCTGGAAATTATTGTTTCACACGTTGGAAAAGGGTCTGACAGTAGGATAAAATAATGTCCAGGTCCATAGGCTTAAAGGAGGTCCACTGACAGCACTCAAGAACAGAGTACACTCCCTTCCCACCCCTACACTAGGCAGCTAGTATTGGTTCAGTGCAGCTGCAGGAGTGACATTCTTCTTCCATTTTCTCCTCATGATCCTAAGTGTGGTGCAGAAGGGGAATGCATGAGTTTGCACTGCAGTTATGATACACAGACCACACCTATAAGCCAGCCTGGAAATTGCTGTTTCACAAGTTGGAAAAGGGTCTGACAGTAGGATAAAATAATGTCCAGGTCCATAGGCTTAAAAGGAGGTCCACTGACAGCACTCAAGAACAGTGTACACTCCTTTCCCATCCCCAGCCGAACTGATTTCATTCTTTCACGACCACTGATGAGTCTCCTGTCAGTTTTGGGTACCAAACAAGTCGGGTGTCCTTTTCACCCAATGTTAAACCTCAGGGATGTGATAGGGGTTGTGAGTTTAAATGTGATTCAAAAAGGAAAGGCAAAAGACTCTCTCATGAGGCCACTGGTCTAAGCTTCCCAGCTGGAAACTGGACTGTCCAGTATAAAACCAGACAAATGGCCACCCCAGAGGCCCTTGTTCATCATCATCACCACCGGATATCTACTGGGTGCCGATCACTGTACTAGATGCTTTGGGGTCGGGCAGAAGAAATATAGGACATGGTCCCTGTCCTCAAATTGTCCTCGACCTAATGAGAAAAATAAACTGACATAAATCAATGAATATACAATTGTCAAAATAATTAGAAAGCATAAATACAAGTGGTTGCCATTTATCCCAACAATAGGATAGAGATCTTTCTGCATTTAGAATAGCCAACACCACTGTGAGAGCTAGAAAGTGTCACAACCTTGGACTCAGCTTTTACTCAACTCCCTGGAGCACCCAAACTCTGTCAGCTCAGAAAGTAGTCCCCGATGATAGGAAGATACTGGACCCCGCAAAAACTTCCTTGGTGGGAGAGGTGCTTTCCTTTACACCACAACCCTTCCTTTCTGAATTCTGCATCTCTAGCCAGCACCCATGGTTTTCAATATATACCACAGATTGACTAATTAGTCGATTGATTTATTGATTCAGCCATGCTCCCAGCTGTGGAGCCAGGAAGAGGGATTCATTCAATTGCATTTATTAAGTGCTTACCGTGTGCAAAGCACTGTACTAAGCGCTTAATTGGGGGTCATTTCAATTTCAGCATCATCCCAGTTGCTGGGCTACAACAGGAACCAAGGCACATATTGGAATGAACCAGGTTGGACGGAGACAGAGGAAGGCTAAGCCAAGTCCTGGGTTTCTACCTATGTTGGACTTAGTAGAAAGAGCACGGGCTTGGGAGTCAGAGGACGTGGGTTCTAATCCTGGCTCTGCCACTAATGAGCTGTGTGACTTTGGGTAAGTCACTTCACTTCTCTGTGCCTCAGTTCCCTCATCTGTAAAATGGGGATGAAGACTGTGGGCCCCACGTGGGACAACCTGATCACCTTGTATCTACCCCAGCGCTTAGAACAGTGCTTGGCACATAGTAAGCACTTAACAAATACCATCTTTATTATTACATAGAGAAGCAGCGTGGCTCAGTGGAAAAAGCCCGGGCTTGGGAGTCAGAGGTCATGGGTTCGAATCCCGACTGCCACTTGTCAGCTGTGTGACTGTGGGCAAGTCACTTCACTTCTCTGTGCCTCAGTTACCTCATCTGTAAAATGGGGATGAAGACTGTGAGCCTCACGTGGGACAACCTGATGACCCTGTATCTACCCCAGCGCTTAGAACAGTGCTCTGCACATAGTAAGCGCTCAACAAATACCAACATCATTATTATTATTATTATTACTTGGACAAGAATTTCCGCAGCTACTACTCCCCCTTCAGGTCATAGGTGGGACTGCATGAAGGCACAGTTCTCCAGCATAGGAGGGGAGACATTCTCTTCCTCGTTGGATTTAGGGCAGCCCACCTCTCCCTCCTCACTCCCCTTATGGGATGAGAATCAGATTGAGTCTTTTTAAACTACCTTGCTACTTCTGTAAATCCAATTTGCAAAGTGAGATGTTCCGCTTATGCATTTAGATCAACACACTGCATGTATGTGTCCCTGTGTTTGTGTTTAGAGGGGGTAGGCGGGTACTCGGGTGGAATATAAATGCACTTAACAAGAAAATGGAATCTCCGGAGTATTTGTATTTTCTGCTGGAACTAGGAAACAGTGGCACTATTTTAAAATGGCAGAGTATGATCTAAACCGGTAAGAGATGATTTGATGCCAGGATGAGAGGAAGAATCTATGTCTTTATCAAGTTTTCCCCTCACTTGAGAAATGAAAATCACCTGTTAAAAATTCTCTTCATACACTCTCTCTTTTAGAAACACACTGTAAAAAGATTTGACACATTCCCAAGTGAATTTCTGGGTCCCTGGCACTTTCCTCGCAGTTGCTTCTCTTCAAACACATCACGAACGGAGCTCAATCCTGCCCCCTACGTGATAGAATGGAGGTAAGGGATCCGACCTACAGTTAGGGTTAGGGCCACTGGTGGTACTCACGGTTACTGGACGTGCCTTTGCCGGCCCAAAAGGCCCCACATAAGTTCCATTACGTGCATTTCACGGGCCATGCAACATAACGTAATGACAGAAATCAGCAGAACCTAGAGTGTGTCCCAGGGGTGGGTGGCACGGTGGTAACGCGACCAATCCCAGAGCTCCAGAACTACTGCGTTCACCTCCCAGGTTCCTGGGAATCCAAGGGCCGGGGAACTCAGAAGCAGGAGTCAAGGGGTAGGGGAGGCTGGGCACTGAAAATTTTAAAAACGGACATAAGGGAGCACAGTGCCATATGGGTACTGGACAGGCCGCTGACAAGCTGAAAACCAGACTACCCAGCATAAAACTGTATAAACAGCCACTCTAAACTTGACAGCTACTAAATCTGAGCCAGACAATGAGAACGGGGGCAGGGTGAGATTTCTCAATAATGCCGACGAGGATCCTGGAGCTAGAGGGCTCTGAACAGCCATTTGGTTGAGCCTAGGGCAGGGTGGCATCTTAAAAACCCTCCTCATTCACCTGGCCTTTTCCTAGCCAAAGGGTTTGCTTTCCTGCCTTTCTCTTTGCTGTAGGCCTGGATGCTCCATTAACAGAGAAGACAGTGTCTTAACTCAAATAAACCCCAATAGAAACATATGCTGCCCTGGCCAATGTTGTTTATGTAGGGCAGAGGAGAGGCTGTTTTCTATTGCTTCAAGACCCCCTTTAACCATGTTCAGCAGACCCAGAACCAAAAGGAGTGCAGCTTGGGGTGTATCTACCCCAGTGCTTAGAACACTGCTTGACACATAGTAAGCACTTAACAAATACCATCATTCTTACAAGGCAGCCACATTTTTGCAAACTCAAAGTGGGCCAGGGCTCCTGGGGGTGGGGCTAAAACAGCAGGAAAGACTGAGAGGTGGAGGGACAGAGAAGAATAGAGATGGAGAGAAAGAGACAGAGAAACAGAAGGCAAGGGTGACACACACATATGCATGAACCCTGATGCAAGCATAAATGGGCATAAGAGCATGAGCCTGGGATTCACGAGTCTTGGGTTCTAGTCCCAGCTCCTCCACTTGCCTTCTGCGTGAATTTGGGCAAGTCACTTCACTTCTGTGCCTCAGTTTTCTCATCTGTAAAATGGGGATAAGATACCTGTTCTCCCCACCTCTTCGACTCTGAGTCCCCTGTAGGAAAAGGGCTCCGACCGATCTGATTATCTTGTATCTACCTCAGCACTTAGTATAGTGCTTGGCACATAGTAAGCACTTAATAAATGTCATTCTTATTATTGCTATTACAAGCAGCTCCTTGAAACACCACACACAAACACCACCAATCTTTCCCCAGCCTCAGTACTGCTCTCCTGCCCTCTCTCTGCTCTGACTACTAATTGACCACCTTTATGTGGGTCTGCTGCGGTACAAATAGGCAGCCCATCTGTTCTGAATAGTGGCTGTCCAAAGGGTACCAATGAAAATCAGCAACTATCCTGCCAGAACTCATTCATTCAACTGTATTTATTGAGCACTTACTGTGTGCAAAATGCTGTAGTAAACACTTGGGAAAGTACAATATAACAATAAACAGTGACAATCCCTGCCCACAATGAGCTTACAGCCTGGAGATGAGGAGACAGGCATCATTACAAATAAATAAAATTACAGATATGTACATAAGTGCTGGGAAGGGGGAAGAGGAAAGGGAGCAGGTCAGGGCAACACAGCAGGGAGTGGGAAAAAAGGAAAGGGGGATTAATCAGGGAAGACCTCTTGGAGGAGTTGTCTATCAGATTTGAGGAGGGAGGGCATTCCGGGCCAGAGGCAGGATGTGGGCTGGGGTCGGCACTCCTGCAGACAGGGTGGGGGAGAGGAGAGGAAACTTCCCTTGCCTCCACTTGCTACTCTATGCTGTTGCTGCCTCCAACCCCTAGAGTCTGAGGGTGCCAAAAGGCAGAGAAGAAGAGGCTGGGAAGATGGATGGGCAGGGGTCAGGGACACTGGGGAAAGGTGTCAGACATGCTGGGGTGAAGGGGACAAAGGAAGAGGAGCACTGTTGGAAGAGAAATAAGAACAGGGGCACTGAGTGGAGCTGGAACCACAAACAGGAAAGAAGCAGAGTCTGGGAGGGACTGGGAGTTCAGAAAAGACCTGTTGGGTGGGGTGGCTACAAAATGGAGGGCTACTGGGAGAGCCTGGTCACACCAACATTCAATCCCACATATTCAATCCATCACTAAATCCTGTCAGTCCCACTTTCACAACATCACTAAAATCTGCCCTTTCCTCTCCATCCAAACTGCTACCATGTTAACATAATCACTCATCCTATCCTGCTTGGATTACTGCATCAGCCTCCTTGCTGACCTCCCAGCTTCCTGTCTTTCCCCACTCCAGTCCATACTTCACTCTGCTGCCCAGATCATTTTTCCACAAAAATGTTCAGGACATGTCACCCAGCTCCTCAAAAAACTCTGGTGGTTGCCCATCCACCTCTGCATCAAACCAAAACTCCTCACCATTGGCTTTAGAGCATTCAGTCACCTTGCCCCCTCCTGCCTCACCTTGCTACTCTCCTACCACAACCCAGTCTGCACACTTGGCTCCTCTTATACTAACCTTCTCACTGTGTCTTGATCTCTTCTATTTTGCCGCCGACCCCTCGCCCACATCCTCCCTCTGGCCTGGGACGCCCTCCCCTCCTTCAAAGCCTTATTGAAGACACATCTCCTCCAAGAGGCCTTCCCTAAGCCACCTATTCCCCTTCTCCCACTCCTTTCTGCATCACCCTGACTTGCTCCCTTTGTTCTTCCCCGCTCCCAGCCCCACAACGCTTATGTACATATCTGTAATTTATTTATATTTATGTTAATGTCTGTCTCCCCCACTCTAAACTGTAAAAGGAACCCTTGTCCATCTAGGACCTTGTCAACAACCCAATGCCTCTAAACCTACTTCCGCCGCTTGTCTGTTGTGTGACTTTGGGCAAGTAACCTAACTTCTCTGTGCCTCAGTTACCTCATCTGTAAAATGGGGATTGAGTCTGTGAGTCCCACGTGGGACAGGGACTTTGTCCAGACCAATTTGGTTGTATCCACCCCAGTGCTTAGTACAGTGCCTGGCACATAGTAAGCATTTAACAAATACCATAATTATTATTATCTTTGCAAGATGCAAAACTAAATGAAGTTCTGCTTTTTCCATGCCCCAGCAAAAATTTTGGACTTAAAAGACTGTCTAAGAGAGTGGCTAAATATATATATATATATGATTGAAGACCATCATTAAAGGATAAAGGAGTGTAAAGGGATGTAGAGGTGTCCATGAGGAGTTTGTCTGCTATGAGGTGCTTTATGCAGAAAAGAAGGCTGGCGTTTATCCCAAATGGAACAAATTCTTCACTAGAGTTCGGAAAAATCACTGCCACCAAACAACCAAACAAGCTTCTATTTCTACACTCTCCTGTAGTCTCATAATCACATTACAACTCCTCATTTGTTTAATGTTGTGATACTATGATTGGAATTACCTTAACAGAGATTTAACAGCTTTGCGCTGTTTAATGTTCAAGCACATTAAAGCACTTTCATATTATTTTTCTAGAGATTCTGGAGCAGATCCAAGTTATGTAGAGGAAAACATTAGCTCATGAGGGAGGATGCCAAAGAGGCCAACCATCATACAGTTCCTCCAAGCACCCTGTAGTCACTGTCTCAAGATAATCGATGGACTATGCCTTGACCCAGTAATAGCAGCTCATGGGCTTATGATCCTGGCTCTTCTCCCCTGATTTCTTCCTCCTCAAGCCTCTCACCCACAAGGACTTTCCCAGGGAGCTCATCCGCTCATATGGCTTCAACTTCTACCACTTGTCTGCTGTGTGACCTTGGGCAAGTCACTAATTTCTCTGTGCCTCAGTTACTTCATCTGTAAAATGGGGATTAAGACTGTGAATCCCACGTGACACATGGACTGTGTCTAAACTGATCAGCTTGCATCTACCCCAGTGCTTAGATCAGTGTCTGGCACATAGTAAGTGCTTAACAAACGCCATTAAAAAAAACTATCACTTACATCTAGGCGGGTGATTTCCAAATAAATCTCTCTAGCCCTGGCCTCTCATCCTGCAATTCTACTTGGATGTTCCGTCAGCACCTGACTCAACAGGAGAAACAGCCTGGCATCGTGGATACAGTACAGGCCTGGGAATCAGAAGCAGTGTGACCCAGTGGGAAGAACCCAGGCTTGGGAGTCAGAGGTCATGGGTTCTAATCCTGACTCCGCCACTTGTCCACTGTGTGACTTTGGGCAAGTCACTTAACTTCTCTGGGCCTCAGTTACCTCATCTGTAAAATGGGGATTAAGACTGTGAGCCCCACGAGGGACAATCTGATTACCTTGTATTCCCCCCATACCCCCCAGTGCTTAGAACAGTGCTTGGCACATAGTAAGCACTCAACAAATGCCATCATTTTTTTAAAATCTCAGCTCCTCCACTTGTTTGCTGTGTGACCTTAGACAAGTCACTTCACTTCTCTGTGTCCCAGTTACCTCATCTGTAAAAAATGGAGATTGTTTCTGTGAGTCGCACATGGGACAGAAACTGTGTCCAACCTGATTTGCTTGTATCCACCCCAGCACTTAGTACAGTGCCTGGCACATAATAAGCACTTAAATACCATGAATATTATTGTTATTATAATATAACTCTTCATCTTTCCCACTAATTCCACTCCTCCTCCTAACTTTCCCACAGCCATCTTCCTTGCCCCAGAAGCACACAACCCTCAATGTCATCCTCAACTCCTCGCTGTCTTTCAACTGTTACATTCAGTCAAATGCCAGATCCGGCAGATTCTTCCTGCACAACATCTTCCAGATCCACCCCTTCCCCTCCACCCAAATTGTAGGACCTTGATCCAAGCTCTTGTCATTTTGCAGCTTAACTATTGTATCATCCTCCTCATTGTTCTCCCAAGCCTCTTCCCTCACCAATCTAGGAAAGTAGTGTGGCCTAGTGGATAATTAATCAATCAGTGGTATTTACTGAACACTTACTATATGCAGAGCAGTTCTAAGCACTTGGGAGAGTACAATACAAAAGAATTAGCAGACATGCTCCCTGCCCATAACAAGCATGGGTCTGAGAGCCAGAGGACTTGGGTTCTAATCCCAGCTCCACCACTTGCCTGCCTCAGTTTCCTCAACTGCAAAATGGGGGTTCAATGCTTGATCTCCCTCCTACTTAGACTGAGAGCCCCACGTGGGACAGGGACTCTATCCGACCTGATTAACTTTTATTTATCCCAGTGGTTAGAATTGTGCTTGACCTAAAGTTCCTAAATACGACTTAAAAAAAAAATCTATACTACATACTATTGCATGGGTCATATTCTTGAAATGTCACTTTGTCCAAATCTCTCCTCTCTTCAAAATCTTCCTTTGGCTTCCTGTTTCTCTCTCCATTCAACAAAATTTAATCACAGTCAGTTTCAAGGCTCTCCACCAACTGACCCCGCCTGACCTATCTGCTTTTTTCAGCCACTCGTCCCTCATTCACTCTCTTAGTTCCTCCCAAGCCAGCCTCCTAGCTGTACCTGGCTCTCATCTCTCCCGCTTGCATCCGCTCGCTCACACTGTTCCCCCAGCTTGGAACTTCCTCCCTCCACACATCAGACAGATCACAGCTCTACCTACAGTCAAAGCCCTCCTAAAATCCTGCCTCCTTCACCAAGTCTTCCTCAGTTAATTTACCCTAAACTATATTAATCCATCAGCCAATTCCAACACTTATATAGATGTGTAGATTCAGGTATTTCATTCTGATTACTTGAGTTGCAAATATTTTTATAGCTGTCTCCCCAGTAGTGTAAACTCCCTGGGGGCAGGAAATGGGTCACTTCTTGATTCTCTATTTCCCAACTGCACCATGCAGGTGTTCAATAAATAATACTACTACTACCTGAGGATCAATCAATCGTATTTATTGACTGTTTATTGTATGCAGGGCACTGTCCCAAGTGCTAGGGAGAGTACAGTATAACAGAGTTGGTAGACCCATTCCCTGAACACAATGAGCTTACAGTCTAGAAGGGTAGGTAAGACATTAATATAAACAAATTTCAGATATGTACGTAAATGTTGTGGGAATGGGGTTTGGGGGGAGGCGGTGAATAAAGGGAGCAAATCCAAGCAAAAGGGCAATGCAGAAGGAAGTAGAAGAAGAGGAAATGAGGGCCTAGTCAGGGAAAACCTCTTGGAGAATAGGTGCCTTCAATAAGGCTTTGAAGGTGGGGGGAGTGATAGTCTATCAGAGTAGGTCACCCCATATGATATTCAGAGTCTGTTATTTGCATGACTACATAGAGGGGCAGGTTCATCATCATGCCTCCACAATCATTAAGCTCATCGTGGCCTCCTACCTTACCTCGCTGCTCTCCTACTACAGCCCAACCTGCATATTTCACTCCTCTGTTGCCAACCTACTCACTGTACCTTGATCTCGTCTATCTCACTGCCAACCTCTCACCCACATCCTGCCTCTGGCCTGTGACGCCCTCCTTCTTCATATCCGAAAGACAGTCACTCTCCCCACCTTCAAAACCTCATTTAAAGCGCATCTCCTCCAACAGGCCTTCCCCAACTAAGCCCTCATTTCCTCTTTTCCCTCTCCCTTCTGCATCATCTTTTCACTTGGATGTGCTCCCTTTATTCACTCCTCTCTCGGCCCCACAGCACTTATGGACTTATTTGCAATTTATTGATTTATATGAATGTCCATCTCCCTCTTTAGACTGTAAGCTCTCTGTGGGCAGAGAATGTGTCTACCAACTCAGTTGTATTGTAATCTCCCAAGCGCTTAGTACAGTGCTCTGCACATAGTAAGTGCTCAATAAATACCATTGATCGATCAGGAAATAATAGACTACAGTTCTGCTCTGAGCCATCACAGGCATCTAGGGAATCCCTACACAGTCTGGCCTGCAGTATACCTTCATGGCATAGTGGGCTTGGAAGTCTGCAACTTTTCTGCTGTGTGACCTTAGGCAAGTCACTTCACTTCTTTGTGCCTCAGTTACCTCATCTGTAAAATGGGGATTAAGACTGTGAGCCCAATGTGGGACAGGGACTGTGTCCAATCCAATTTGTATCCACCCCAGAGCTTAGTATAGTGCCTGGACATAAAAAAAACACAATTATTATTATTATTACCCTGATGGCTTGTAGGGCTCTAACTGGAAAAATATATTTGCATACTATTTGCATGAATGATGTAGAAGTTTTTAGGTTTGGATTTCTCCCTATCTCCATCCTGCACCAAATTCACCATTTTAGGCCAGGGCCCATAGACCCTACTGGGAATTCTGCTACTACCTCTGTCGGGGTGAGAGTGTCTGGAAACGGGGCCTCGTGGTTGCAGTGTGATGGGGCAGCCCAGTCATGGTGGTTTTTCCACATGAGAAACCCTGCTCCAGGGTGAGTCTTCAGGAGACAGATATGTTTAGTTAAACGGGTCTGGCTGTCTTCTCTCCCCTGGAAACTTCACAGGCTGCTGAGCTATATTCTTCCTCCTCTCAAGTCAGGCATAAATTTGGCCAAAGGGAGACTTCAAGGGAGGTGGGGGGAGGGAAGAGGAAAAGCAGTTCTAACCAGCAGGGGCCCCTCCCTTCTCCTCCCAAAGAGCCCTGGACAGAGGGAATTGAGACTGTCTCTCATGACCTCAAATCTCACTCTTGATTAATAAGCACACCGTGGTCTCAGATTCTTCCGGTGACTAAACTGTGAAAACATTAAACTCAAGACATCTAAATTGTTTCCCCTCTTTTGAGTGCTTGAAGAGAATGATGTTAATCATTATTAATTCCTTTGGCATTCAGGGAAATAATACCCATCACGGCTAAGCTCACTTGATATTCATGCAGAAGTCATGAAGATCTCTGTAGGGGTTTATTACATTGGGTACCCATAGTCATTAATAGCAAGTTTCTTTTCCAAGGTGTCCAGACCTTGGCCTTTTTGCAAAGCAGGGTCACAGCAAGTTGTAGAAATATTGCCGGAACTTTACTTTTCAGCAGTGGACATTTGCAAATCCCAGATTAAAAAGACCTGCATTCAGTGTCTAAATTACCTTCCTGAGAATTGGTTACTCCTGTGAAGCAGCGTGGCTCAGTGGAAAGAGCACGGGCTTTGGAGTCAGGGCTCATGAGTTCAAATCCCAGCTCTGCCACTTGTCAGCTGTGTGACTGTGGGCAAGTCACTTAACTTCTCTGTGCCTCAGTTCCCTCATCTGTAAAATGGGGATGAAGACTGTGAGACCCACGTGGGACAACCTGATGCCCCTGTGTCTACCCCAGCGCTTAGAACAGTGCTCGGCACATAGTAAGCGCTTAACAAATACCAACATTATTATTATTATTCCTGTGTTCCAGGAACTCCCTCTCTCTTAGACAGCGAGCCCCACGTGGGACAGGGACTGTGTCCCACTTGATTAACTTGTATCTTCCCCAGTGCTTGGCACATAGTAAACCCTTAATATAATACTAATGCCAATAATAAGAAAAAACTCTTCAGCACCAACTACATTCACTCCAGAGCAGATAAAATCTCCCATGCTTCCTTAATGTAGATCTCAGCATGCATTCTCACTTTGGGAAAAAAAGAAAAACTCAAGCTAGAATTCACATTCTTGTTACTGTTAAATTGTTAAATTGCTGTTCCACTTGAGAAGCTTTGCTTTGAGAAGCAGTGTGGCCTAGTGGAAAGAGCACAGGCCACAGTGGGAGTTAGAAGACTTGGGTTCTAATCCGGTTCTGTCACTTGCCTGCTGTGAGACCTTGAGCAAGTCACTGGACTTCTCTGTAAAATGGGGGTTCAATATCTGTTCTCCCTTCTACTTAGACTTTGAGTCCCATGTTGGTCAGGGACTGTGGCTGATCTACTATACTGTATTTACCCCAGTACTTGACACCTAGTAATAACTCAAGAAATACCATAATAATAAATAGTGGTAGGTGCTGGAATTTGTTTCCACAGGAGGATGTGCTGGGGCCTTCCCTGACTAACCTCTCATTTCCCCACCCTATTCTCCCTATTCAAGACAAGTCATTTGCTTGAGTCTGTCCCCCCTAAGCACTTTAATATTCACTCCACCCCTATCGCCCTTACATACATATCCTTATACTCTGCTAATTCCCATATTTGTAATTTCTTTTAATGTTTGTCTTCCCACTAGATTGTAAGCTCATTTCTACCAACTTTATTGTACCTCTACTCTCCCAAGTGCTCAGTACAGTCTACAGAGATCCCAGCCCCCGCAGTACCTGTGAGACTCCAATACCACATTTAAGGGCAACTCAGGCTAGTTCCATTTCCCTTCCTGAAACCAAAAAGCCATTGTAGTCACCCCCACGGTGCTACGTAGACACAGTCTGAGTCCTAAGGGAAAAGGGAGCAAGGAGCAGTCTACCTGGCCCAAGATTCCTACTAACACCCCATGCAGTAGATGGCTCTGAAAACCAAGTGGAGAAGGATCTCTCAGCATTTTTTCTCAGGCATGTCATGGGGTATAATAACTGTGTCAATACAGACCCCTATGTGGAGGATCATTCCTTTGGCTTTAGTTCACCTCACACTTTCTTAATTCAAGTGCATCTCCTCAAAAGTGTTTTATAATAAGAGCAGGCCCCCAATATATGCTCTCTCTCCCCCTCCTCCCTCTCCCCCGCCCCCGACCTCACTCAGCATTGGGCCATTTTCCTTAATAAAACATTGATATAGTGCTTCCTGCTGAGCTGTGTCACCAGTTGCTGTGTTTAGTGATATGACTTCACATAGCAACATTATGCCCAATTACATTCAGCACAGGAAAAAAGTACTGTAAATTGATAAGTCCTTGGCTAGGGGAGAGAATGTTTTCAGCTCAAGTCGTCAAATCACGGGAGCTTTTCTGAGCACAGGAAAGTAGTCATCAGAGATGAAACTGGATCGGGTTAACGCTGGGGACTCTGCCCTGGATGATTGGATCAACTGAATTAGCATGCTGTTCCCTGGTTTCCTTTCCCAACATTTCCCCTTCTCTTGCCTTCCCAACCTCCAGGGAGAGTCAGTACCTTTGAACCTCCCAAGGCCTGTGACTAGAAAATAATTGGGTAGGAAAAAAAAAGTCACTTTATCATTATTCATCATTTCACTTTATCATTATTTCAACTTAATAATAAATAATAACTGTGGTATTAAGCACTTACTATATGCCAAGCACTGTACTAAGCACTGGGGCAAATACAAGATAATCAGGTCATATATGGGGCTCGCAGTTTCAGTACACTATTGAATCCCCATTTTGCAGATGTGGGAACTGAGGCACATTAAAGTTAAGAGGTAACAAAGCACCTGCTTCCATTCAAAGAAATGTATTGTTACAAATATTTAGAGGCTATATAAGACCCAAAATACCAGTTTACAACTTTTGGACTAAGCAGTCAGCTACCTTAAGGTAGGAGGCTCTAGGATGCGCCAATTTTTTTGCCCACATTAGAGCGAACCTTTATTATTATTATTAGCATTGTATTTGTCAAGCACTTATTTTTTGTCAGGTACTATTCTAAGCTAGTAGATACAAATTAATTAGGTCAGACACAGTTCCTGTTCCACATGAGGCTCACAGTGTAAGTAGAAGGGAGAACAGGTATTTATTAATAGATTCATTCATTGATAAGGAGAGGTAATCATTGATTTTATCAGTTGAGTTGGACTGTGCCAGCAAGATATTCCCATTAAACTATGTGAATGGCTCTCTCTCCTCCCTGAGAGGGCAGGATTCCGATGGATGTAATTCATTGCCTCTCACACAGACAATGAAAATACTGGAACTGGGTCACAGGGGAACTTAAATGCAGAAAAAAGACCTGCATTGGCTACTTGACATATCCACTTATGAAAGAGTTTTACTCTTTAATAGGGGCTAGAGAAAGAAGACCATGGAGAGAGTAAAGAGAGGGGGATTCCATCCAGGGTTGAAATCCGAAAAGACCCTGGGCAGGTAAAGAGGCCAGGAGGAAGGGAGGGGAAACTGAGAAAAAAGTGTCACCAACATGTCAGACTTAGGGGATAGAAAGAAGAAATAGAAGATGTGATTCCTGCCCTGAAGGAGCTTGCAATCTAATTGGGCAACAGATAAAAATGGTTGCAGAAAATAATCAGAAGAGTAAAAGGTGGACCAATAGATTTACAAATGGACAGATGATTAGTGCTGAGATGACTGAATGGAAGGTATCCCCAGAAATGTGGGGGGTTCGATGAAAAATGTATCCTGAAGGGGGTGGCCTTTTTAGAAGGGCTTTGATGGAGGGGCAGGTTTGGTGAAGATGGTGGGGAGGGTTTTCTAGGAGCGGGGAGACTCTTGAGAAAATGGGTTAGAGCCCAAGGAGTTGAGATGGAAGGAAGATTAAGAGGTCTGCATGTAGGTGGTGTGCATTCCTCTTTCACTGTAGCACTACAGTGTTGACAGTCAAAACAGAGAGGGTAAGAAATATCTCAGATTGTGTAATACTCTAATGCTCTTGGCCAGGTAGACAGAGCCAACCAGTTGATCTAATTCTAACTTCTGTGGAAGCTCATCCAGTCAGCAGGAGGATTCTTTTTCTTTGAAACTCCTAAAGGAGGAGGCCCCATACCCTTCACCCAAGGAGTGGTTCTGCTTTTCCTCTTTCATTAAAGAGATTTCCTTTTATTTTTGAAGACAGAGATTCACCCCTCCGAACCCTTTTGCTTTTTCATTCACCTGCATAAACGACTTAGCTGAAGAAAGGAGAGGATGAGAGGAAAAATAGCTGTATCTTTGTGGAGAACAATAGTGCCTGAATTCCTTCGGATTCCTTTAACATCTTGCAGTAATTAACCACATAGGCCCTATTCTGTTCAATCTGAGAAAATATTAAATACTCTCCCTCATTACCACTCTAGTCATTTGCCTGTTTGCCAGGATCCAGAAATATCATCTCCCTTCTGCTTGGGCTCCTCTCTCACTTTCTGAATTCCCAATTCCTGAACATCCATCACTGAAGACTACATGGGCTTCCTGGAAGTGCTGGTAGAAATGGGATCCAGTCCTAACAGCCCACAGAGAAAGCAACAGCAGGGTTTTGATTCCTAAAGCCCTGGAAATTTAGAATTTTGGTAGACCAGGAGTCAACAACCTAAAGACAGGGTCCAGGTCGGGGTAGCCCCTTCACCCACTCTCTGGTCCAAGCACTAAGTGTCTCTGAATCTTTGGACCAGCCAACCTGGCTCTGGCTCCAGCTTTGGGTTTGACTACATCACTAGTACTGCCTCTGAACTTGAGAGAGCTAATTGGATATTCAGAGGTAGGGTCAGGGATAGAGATGAAACAAACCAAAGGAAACACTGCTTCACAGAGTGGGTGGGGGGGAACATATAGAATGGGTTCCTATGGGAATTTGGGCAGGGGGGAAACGATTGGTAGGTTCATGAGCGATTCAGTACATAGATGAGTGGTCCATAATGGGATCCTGAAGAGATTGGTAGGGACGGGGAGGGGAAAGCTAGGGCTGTGAGTTGGTCCATCTCAACCCTGTCAAGAAGGACCACCATCATATGGTTCCTCCAAGTGCCCTGTTGCTACTGCGGGATGGCCAGTAATGGTCTTGCTTGTGTGGGTCTTCAGCTCTTGAGAAAGCTCGAATTAAGCATTTCCAGAATTCCTTCCTGCTCTCTAATGGCATTTGGCAGGTCAGCTCAGTAAGGAAAGCATCCAGGAAAAGTGAACAGTTGAGTCCTAAGCTTTCCTTCACTTTTCTCTTTCAGATGAAGTCAGCTGTGGTTGAGTTCTAATCCAAATTCTGATGCTCTGCTGCACAACCGCCACAATTCAAGTACATTTAGAATGACGGTGAAGCTGCATTTGCTGATTAAGTGTTTTGGTGTCAAAAGGGCAAGTGCAAAATCTTTTGAATCTTTATTATCATCAAGTGTGACAAACCCAATCTCTCATCCCAGCACAATATTCATCTCCCTTTCCCACACTCCCACACCCAGTGATTCCTCTTTTGCTCCTCTGGTTATTTCCTAGCTATAGTTGGCTTCTGATCCCAGGGGACTGATGGTCTTACTAGCGCTGAGATCCTAATTTACTTCCCACATCAATATGCTCAATCTCACTGCGAGGAATTGCCCCCCCAAACCCTCCCCTCCTTGCCAAACTGCTGCCCATTCCCTTTACAGATGAACGTCAAGCGGTCATTTCCCTTTCCCCGCAAGTGACAAATAAAATTCAGACCTAAGCTGTCAATCCTGGCCAGCTTCCTTGGCTTTTTCCTATTAGCCACTCTAATGACTGCAGGAGCATAACAGGCCCCAGAAGATCTACATTTCACTCCTTCTGCTCTTAGATTACAGTCACTCAAGCATTCAGAGAGCCTTTTAATTTCCAGCATCTTGACTGGCAGAAATTAAAAATAAACTGGAAGCCAAATCCATCGGATCATCCAATCACATGTGAATTGGTATCTTTAGTTCAGAATTTTTCTTCCCTTAATTTGATCCACACCAGAATCATTCCCTGTCCGGCTTTTCAGTCCATCCGTGACGTCTCCGACTTGAACGGATGGTTATTAACTATTCTGCAGCCCATGCCGCTGACTAGCTGCTGGTAGAAAACATCACAGCACACTCCGCTGGAACCGAGTTTAAATTAAAGCTACCAGTTCATAAAAATTGCTTCTGCCTACATAACTTTGATCGTCATGTCTTCAAGCACTTAATTAGCTGACGCTTTAAGGGCAGGGGGAGGAGGAGGGGGCACCTCAGGCACAGCTGAGCCAGTTTCTCAATCACTGCTAGGGAAGGAGGCAGCTCAGGCATCTCTCTGGCCACTTGATGGAGAGCCATATTGCAAGGAAGGAAATGACTCTCCAGCATCTAAGCATCCTTTCCAAATCTCTCTTCTGATTGAGCTGTGAGGATATGTGCTTGAAAACAAACACAGTGGCCACAGAGGTGGCATGATCCCTCCCTGTCCTGTAGACCCAGTTGAAAAGCTTTGCAGTACCCTCCCCTCTCCCTAATCAATCATTCAGTGGTATTTATTGAGCACTTACTCTAGTTGCAAACGCATACTAAGCACTTGGGATGAGACAACAGAGTCCATGGGCACAATCCCTTCCTTCTAGGAATTTACAATCTCCTGGGGGTAGGCAGACCTTAAAATGAATTACAAATAGGGAAAATAGTAGAGTAGAAGGGTATGTACCCTCTCAGGAACGTTCCTGGAGAGTTTCCAGTACTCTACCAATCTCGGCTATGAGAGGGAGAGTCAAGCAGAGGCGTATCCTTTCCATTCCTAGCTTGGGCAGTGGCTAGCGAGTGGAAGACAGTCTGTTACAAGTCAAAACTCACCTGTGCTGGTCAGCAACAGCATGGGAGAGAGTCCAGGGTGGAGACTCAAGTTTACTGCACAGAAGAAGGCAATGGTAAACCACTTCTGTATCTTTACCAAGAAAATTCTAATAATAATGTTGGTATTTGTTAAGCGCTTACTATGTGCCGAGCACTGTTCTAAGCGCTGGGGTAGACACAAGGGAATCAGGTTGTCCCACGTGGGGCTCACAGTCTTAATCCCCATTTTACAGATGAGGGAACTGAGGCACCGAGAAGTTAAGTGACTTGCCCAAAGTCACACAGCTGGCAAGTGGCAGAGCCGGGGTTCGAACCCATGACCTCTCACTCCAAAGCCCGTGCTCTTTCCAGTGAGCCACGCTGCAGATACACTACCAGAACGATTGCAGGTGGAGTTGGGGTGTTCTGGGAGAGATGTGTCCAGAGAAGACTCGACAGCATAAGACAAGAAGGATACATGCATAACGGGTTGGGGGGTATCAAAGTGCTTAGGGGGTACAGTCCCAAGTGCATAGGCAATGCAGAAGGGAAGGAGCATTGGGTGGGGAGATAAAACGATAGTCAAGGAAGACTTCTTGGAAGAGATATTTTAGAAGGGCTTTAAAGGTGGAAAGAGTGGTGGATTGCCAGTGAGCTCCAGGCTAAAGGGGCAGCATGGACAAGGAGTAGTTGGCGAGACAGATGAGTACAGTGAACAGGTTGGCATTAGAGTGAACTGTGCGGGCTGGGTTGTAGTAGGAGATCAGCAAGATAAAGTAGGAGGGGGAGATTGAGGAAATGGCTAATAGGCATAAAAGGAGAAGCCTAAACAACCCTTCCAGGTCCATGGAAAACTATAACAAAAAACGGCTCCTTGACAAGACAGTCTCGTCCATAAGGGTGGGTCGGGTTCCTGAAAAGCCTCACATTTGCCAAAATTCAAGGTCAATTAGTCGGAGACTATTTCCCTCTGTGTGAAAATGCTGTACTATATGTATATTACCTAAACAAATAGCACAGCATCACAGGGTTGACTGAGTTACTGTAAGAGGTAGAACTTGTGGTATTCCCTTGTCCTCTCGTGTTTGGTGCCCAAGCCATGGATAATTATTTTTTTCCCCATTCTAGGTAAATTACTATTTGGTTATATTTTCCTATGTATAAGCATATTTGCATTTGCTGAAAACCAATTTTCCTGTACAGTGAAGAGGCCCAACAGTTCCATAAAGCAAATTTCTCTCATTTGCTTTGAGAAAAACAAACATTTCAGATTTTTAACTTCAGTGCTTTGCCCACAGTAAGTGCTCAATAAATACAACTGATTGTTTGATTTACCTAAGAGCTACCAGGATGCCATAAAGTACCACCAATATGGGTTGATCAGATTTCAATCAATAGGATTTATTGACCACTTGCTGTATTAAGCTCTTGGGAGAGGATATTATCATACTAGATACGATACCGATTCTCAAGGAGCTTACAGTCTACTGGGGGAGACAGACACTAACATAAATTGCAGGTAGAAGAAACTTTCAAGATTTATACATCAAGTATGGGACACTGGCTATAGATGACTTTATCCCCTCTCTTTCCTGTAGAGACACAGGGCTTGTGTCACTCAAATAAGGAACAATTATTTCATGCCCTCCTGACAGATTCTGCCAAGAAAATGGGACAACAAAATAAAATATGGGATTTCTACACCAGTGGCCTCCCCTCTCAGCATCACACATGAAGAGTTTCTACCAGTCTCAGCTAAGGGAGGGAGGGTCAAGCAGAGGCCTACCCATTCCATTCCTAGCTTGGCCAGTGGCTAGCAAGTGGAAGGCAATCTGCTACAAGTCAAAACTCACCCGTGCCGGGCAGCACCGGCATGGGAGAGAGTTGAAGGCGAGAACTCGAGTTTACTGCCCAGAAGGCGGCAATGGTAAACCACTTCCATATTTTTACCAAGAAAACTCTAGGAATACACTATCAGAACGATTGCAGATGGAAAGCGGGGCATTCTGAGAGAGATGTGTCCGTGGTGTCGCTATGGGTTGGAAATGACTTTACGGCATAAGACAAGACTAGACACCAGTAGCCCAAATCTAAAGTTAAATCTCCCTGATTCTTCAAGGGTAGGATCTGGTCCCAATTGGTGAAATTGTAGTAATTTTTTATATACAGTTTGATCCCAATACCATGTGAGCAAATGAGGGCATCTACTATATTTAGGCTGAGCTGGTTGTCAGTATTGATCTACGTTTTTCAACAGTCTCTTTAATTCTACTTAGGGCAGCTGGAGATTCAGGAAAAGTCTTCTCCTCTCCCTCCATGCCATTCATCCCCCTGCTCTCTCTCTGCTGCTTCTGCATATCTCCTTGTGCTTGCAGCTCAACTGAGGCTTTGTTCGCCATAGTGTAGATCAAACACTTCCTTCTTTAGATCTCTGGCAGCAGCAGATCCAGCAAAGGGAAAGAAGCAGGGGGGTGAATTTATCACAAATTCTGGATTAGTGGGGTCCAAATTAATTAGGTTTTTCCATACAACTTTGTCAAAGATAAGGTCAAAGATAGTACTGCTAATTATCTTGCTGCAAATATGCTTGGGAAAGTAAATCACACTAAGTTAGTGATTGTGGCCACTTTTGCCTTTTGAATTAAAATGAACTCTCATTTGGGTCTGCTGCACAATAATGCGGCCGCTTGTTTTGATTTTCCTGAGGGTTGTTTATTCAATATTGAGGGAGGTTTAATTTTTAAAATTTGGATGGTTTTCTTTGCCACAGGCCTGCAAGTCAGAAGACCTGGATTCTAATCCTGGCTCTGTCACTTGCCTGCTGTGCATCCTTGGGCAAGTCACTTAACTTCTCTGTGCCTCAGTTTCCCCATCTGTAAAAGTGGGGATTCAACATTTGTTCTCCCTCTTACCCACAGTCCAAACCCCATGTGGGACAGGGGCTATGTCCGACTTGATTATATCTACCCCAGTGCTTAGTGCTTGGCACATAGTAAGTGCTAAATACCATTATTATTATAGTTGTCTCCCCTCTAGATTACAAGCTCCTTGGTGGCAAGGGTGTTTCTTGCTCTTTATTCCTATGTTGTAATAATGATTATGGTACTTGTTAAGCACTATGTGCCCATCACTGTATGCACTGGGGTAGTTACAAGATAATCAGGTCAGTCTGCAGAATTGTAATTATTAATAAATAGTAACTGGGGTATTTGTTAAACACTATGTGCCCATCACTGGACTATGCACTGCGGTAGTTACAAGATAATCAGGTCAGTCTGCAGAATTGTAATAATTAATATAACTGTGGTATATGTTAAGTACTTAGTATGTGCCAAGCATTGGACTAAGTGCTGGGATAGATATAAGATAACCAATTCAGACACAGTCCCTCTCACGCAAGGGGTTTGTAATCTAAGTCTAAGGGACAGATATCTTATCCCCATTCTACAGATGACGAAACTGAGACAGAGGACAGTCAAATAACTTTCCAAAAGTCACACAACAGACTAGACCAGAGATTGTGGGGAACACCAGGCAACACCCCCTCCACCCCCCCCCCCCCCCAGAAAGGGACAGTCCCCAAATTCAGCCTGTTGAGAGGGACCCTTTGTAGGACTGGCACAGTCTAAAACGTAAGACTGAATTTGGGGACTGTCCCTTCCTGGAGGGGGGAATTGCAGCTGATCTGCCCCTGTCTAGGTGTGTGCATGTGTATATGTCTGTCTGTGGGTGTGAGCCAGTTTCTCTTCTGGAACAGTTGTGATCCTGACAATTCCCATCTGCAAGTATGGTAGCCACTGCTGGCCCGCAAGAGTACCAGACATGCATTTGTCAATACCTCGCCCACAGAGACAAACAGACACACACACACTCTACTGGACAGGGGCTGATCAGCTGAATACTGGAGTGTCCAGTATAAGCCCAGAGGAATGGCCATCTTAACCACACTTCTAAGTGATCACTCATAGGGAGCTTGTGTTTAATGAAAGTCCAGCTTGGCATCATGAGGAGAAAGTATCTGCACCTGATAGTTGCAAGGAGACAGGGCACACTTGCTGACAATGCCCCTCACACACCGCCCCCACATATATTTTTCATTTTTTTCTTTCAAATAATCTTTTTAGAGCTCACAAACTGTCACTCAGTATTAATAACTACTGCAATTCAAACAATAACAACCTTTCAAATATGAAAAATAAAAACCAATGTGTATTTACCTTGTGTCCATTCCTGGGTGACTCATCTCCTTTATTTTGGTAGAAGGTTCCACCTTCCAGCAGAAAAGGGAGGGTCAGATGAAGGGACCCTGAGACTAGCTGATGGGTACCCCTCTGCTGTGAGGCTCTCTCCTTATGTAAGGTCCCAGTCCTGGGCAAGCATAGACTCCACAGAATACCTAGGTAACACCTGAATTTGTTTGGGATTATTAGAGTCCTGCCCACTTCTATCCCTCTCAGAGTCACACCTGAGAGTTTCCAGTACTCCACCTGTCTCGACTACAGGAGGGAGAGTCAAGCAGAGGCATACCCATTCCACTCTTAGATTGGGCTAGCGAGTGGAAGGCAATCTGCTACAAGTCAAAACTCACCTGTGCTGGATGACAGCGGCATGGGAGAGAGTCGAGGTTGGAAACTCAAGTTTACTGCGTGGGAGGCAGTGGTAAACCCCTTCTGTATTTTACCAAGAAAACTCTATAGATACACTACCAGGATGATTGCAGATGGAGGTGGAGCTTTCTGGGAGAGATGTGTCATGGTGTCGCTATGGGTCGGAGATGACTCGACAACATAAGACAGGAGCTCACTTCCAGCTCCTCCAGGAAGGCAAAGCTGCCTTTAGCGTGGTGGGAACTTGGAAGAGGGGAGGAAATGGAAGCCAGCAGGAGCCTCTCCACCTGGGACAAACAGCTAAGGAGGCCACTCTGACCAGCTCTCCTCTAGTCTCTTATTAGGGGTGGGGAGGAAGGTAAAGTCGAGCATGAGCCCATAAGGATCCCCCAAATTGGCCCCTTGTTCTTCTCTCCCCAACCCTCCATCGGGCAGCACTGGGACAAGAAAACATCTCCGGTTTCAAGGGAGGGAAGCAGTTTAGCCCCACTGTCCTCCCCCACTCTCCTTTCTACAGCAGAAGCATGGATTAACCAATGGTGACAAAGCATAATATTCAGTTGTGATTCTTATAGGCTGAGAGTTTAAAAATAAAAATCCTGGGCAGAAAAGTAACCAGTGCCATATCCATTCAGAACAGGGGACAGACAAACGGAAAACCAGACAGTATGGTATAAAATAAAATGAATGGCCACCCTAGGACCTCCTCTGACTAGTTTACACTTCAGTCTAATCATGAATGACCACTCATCAGTTTATCAGTCAATGGGATTTACTGAGCACTTATTATGTGAAGAACATTGTTCTAAGCTCTTGGGAGAGTACAGTGCAACAGAGCTGGTAGATGCACTCCCTGCCCATGAGGAACTCACAGTCTAGAGGGGCAGATGGACATTAAAATAAATTACAGATATGGATGTAAGTGCTGTGGGGCTGATGGTGAGGTGAATAAAGGGTACAAATCCAAGAGCAGGGGTGACACAGAAGAGAGAGTGAATAGAGGAAATGAGGGCTTAAATCATGGAAGGCCTCTTGGAGGAGATGTGAGATTAATAAGGCTTTGAAGGTGGGGAGAGTGATCGTCTGTCAGATATGAAGGGAGAGGGAGTTCCAGGCCAGGGGCAGGGATGAAATGAAAGCCTCTCTGCACCACATAATCCTTCCAGCTGTACAGCTTGTTCTAACTGGCCACCATCCAAGTCAATCTCTGCCTCTGACCAAGAGTGTTGCTTGTTGTCAAATAGCCAGAGTAAGGCAGCTGCTAAACTCTCACCCCATTCCCACAAATGTACGTACATATCTGTATATTATTTTATATTACTGTCTCTCTCTCAACTGTAAGCTCACTGTGGACAGGGAACGTGTCTATCAACTCTGTAGACAACATTGTGAGCGTGGCTCAGTGGAAAGAGCCCGGGCTTGGGAGTCAGAGGTCATGGGCTCTAATCCCAGCTCCACCACTTGTCCACTGTGTGACTTTAGACAAGTCACTTCACTTCTCTGTGCCTCAGTTACCTCATCTGTAAAATGGGGATTAAGACTGTGAGCCCCACGTGGGACAACCTGATCACCTTGTATCCCCCCAGTGCTTAGAACAGTGCTTTGCACATAGTAAGTTCTTAACAAATATCATTATTATTCTCCCGCAAGCACTTAGTACAGTGCTCTGCACTAAGCACTCAATAAAGACCACTGATTGATTGTAGAGCTACCTCTACCTGGACAATGCAGTCATCAGTTTGTGGAGGAGGAAATGGTAATGTGGGAACATGGGCAAAGCAGATTTGGGGAGAGAAAAAAAGAAGGTAGGATAAAGGAAAAAGGATGAGAAATGAAAATATACAAAGAGGACAAGTAGAGTGAGAGAAGAGGGGAAATACAGAATGGGAAAAGGAAAGGTGACATGGAGCAAAAGAAGAAAGGGCAAGGAAAGAAGGTAAAGAGAGAGAACCTTCTCCTTCTAGCCTGGGCCCTCTAAACTCTAATCCAGTTTTGACTCCCCAAAGGCCAGTTCTTCGCAGGAAAATAGAAGAACTGGAGCCCAGGCCAGTGTAGGCACCCATTTCGTGAGGATTCCCCTTCCGCTGTTGTTGCCCACTGCCACTATAGCAGTTACTGCCATTGCCTCTCACATGGGCTAGGATCAGTGGGGGAAGATAATTTGAGAGGGAAGATGAGGAGTTCAGTTCAGGACATATTGAGCTGGAGGGACCCCCAGGACATCTATACAGAGATGTCCTGAAGACAGGAAGAAATTCAAGTCCCAAACTGAGCCCCCGCTTTTCCTCTGCTCCCCCTCCCCATCACCCCGACTCACTCCCTTTGCTCTACCCCCTTCCCCGCCCCAAAGCACTTGTGTATATGTACATATTTATAATTCTATTTATTTTTATTAATGATGTGCATATATCTATAATTCCTTTTATTTATAATAATGCTACTGATGCCTGTTTACTTGTTTTGATGTCTGTCTCCCCCTTTCTAGACTGTGAGCCCTTTGTGGGCAGGGATTGTCTCTGTTGCCGAATTGTACTTCCCAAGTGCTTAGTACAGTGCTCTGCACACAGTAAGCACTCAATAAATACAATTGAATGAATTGAATGAATGAATGAAGTTTGCGAGGAGAGAGGTCAGGGCTAGGGAGGTAGCTTTGGAACTCACTCCCATAGAGATGGTAGCTGAAGCCATGACAGCAGATAAGCTCCCCTAGAGAGTGAGTGTAAAATAATAAGGGAACAAAGCCTTAAGGGACACCCTTCAGTTAAGGAATGGGAGGCAAAGGGAGAGCCAGAGAAAGAATCTGAGAAGGATCGGCCAGAGAGGAAATGAGAACCGTGGCAGTAATATTGAGGTTCGCAGCTCAGTGGAAAGAGCCCGGCCTTGGGAGTCAGAGGTTATGGGTTCGAATCCAGCCTCTGCCACTTGTCAGCTGTGTGACTGTGGGCAAGTCACTTAACTTCTCTGTGCCTCAGTTACTTCATCTGCAAAATGGGGATGAAGACTGTGAGTCTCACGTGGGACAACCTGATGACCTTGCATCTATGCCAGCACTTAGAACAGTGCTCAGCACATAGTAAGCGCTTAACAAATACCAACATTATTATCATGTTTCCAGGAGGAGAGAGTGGTCTACAAAATCAAAAACAGGCAAAAGGTCGAGGAGAATTAGAAGGGAGTTCATTAGTTTTGGCAGATTGGGGGTCATTGGTGACCTTGAAGAGAATAGTTTCAATGGAGCGAAGAGGGTGGAAACTGGATTGAAGAGAGTCAAGAAGAAAGTTGGAGAGAAAGTGGAGGCAGCAGATGTAATCAACCAGTTCAAGGAGTTTGGACAGGAATGGAAGGAGGGAAATGGAGTGATAGCTAGAAGGTGCAGTGGGGTACAGAGGAGGGGTTTTGAGGATGGGGAGATGGGGAGATGTGGACATGGTTTTAGGCAGAGGGGAAAGAGCCATCAGGGGTCGAAGTTGGCAATAAGCTAGGGCAGAAGAGTGAGTGCAAGTGTTTTTAAGAAGTAGATGGGTTGGTGTCAGAGGCACAGGTAGAGAGGATGGATTTTGAAATTTTGTGTGAGATCTCCTCCTGAAAGACGGCTGAGAAGGATGAGAAAGTGGATGTGGGGGTGGGCGGGAGTCTTTCAGCTAATGTCTGATGCTTTCAATTTTGTCAACAAAATAGTTGGCAGAGTCATCAGGGGAAAGAGAGAGGGTGGAAAGGGCATGGAGACTTTCAGGAGGGAGTTGAAGGTCTGGAATAATTGATGGGGGCAATAGACATGGAAATTGATAATGGAGGAGAAATAATGTTGCTGAGCAGAGGAAGGGGCAGAGTTACGACATGATGGCCTGAGATAAGTGGAGGGGGTCCAGGGATCGGAGGTCTCTTGGCAGGGAGAGGACAGGTTAGTGGCAACCGGGAGTGTTGGGAGAGAAGGCAGGTTAGAACGTTGCACTTGAAGAGTGGGATTTCTGTGTGCATGAGGTTAGAAATAATAAGTACGTGACATGTGCGAAGCACTGGGGTAGATACAAGCTAATCAGGTTGGAAGTAGTCCTTATCCCACATGAAGCTCACAATCTTAATCTCCATTTTACAGATGAGATAACTGAGGCACAGAGAAGTGAAGTGACTTGTCCAAGGTCACACAGCAGACAAGCAGTGGAGCTGAGATTAGAACCCAGGTCTGTGTTCTTTCCACTAGGCCATGCTGCTTCTCAGCATTCAGTAGATATTACTGACTGATGGATTGATTTATCAGACAAGATCTGATACAATGACAAGTGATGATTAGTGATCCAGCCCAGTACAATGACTAGTGGTTAGGGTGGAACAAGAGGTCTGTGGAGTTCAGAAATGAGAGGAAGCAGGTGATTGGGGTGTTATTGTGAAAAATAGATGAGAATATCCAAGCCGAATGGATCAGTGGAGTGGACAGAAGGAGAGAAGTAAGGGGAGAAAGGCCTACGGTTCTCCCAACTCGCCCTCAGCGTTATCTTTTGATCCAGACAAGCAGGATTGACATTTGTCAGACACCTTAGTATTTCCTCATCAGTGCCCAGTTGCTGGGATGCCAAAGAGAAAGGGTTTCAGTGCTCTTCGAGAAGAAGCATACTTCTGGTCCTTAGAACGAAAGTGTGTGTACAGAAATGATTACTTTCTGAATGCAGAAATTGCAATAGAAACATTTCCAATTTTTCAGTAACTAAAATGGGAGACAGAGTCCAAGTGTCAATCAGGCAGCCTCTTGGACCCACCAAAAGGCACCCCTAGGCACACAATCACAAGATCAAAAGTCCACATCTGCAAAGAACAAATGCAATGGTTTCAGGTGGATCCCAACCTGATCCCAAATGAATCTGACAAATGAAGCTACCTAATCACCATTTGTTTTCAGTGAAAACTGAATAGAATTCCTCTGTGCCATTCAGAAACCTCTTGGCATTTTGGATTTCTTTCCCCCACCCCCACCCCTCAGACAAGAACAGGGCCCAAGTGCTGCTGCTTTAATTTGCTGATGGCTTCCACTGAATCCATTCTGCATTTTATTTCCTAAAGACCGTCCACCTGCACTGTTAGGGTTGAGGGGGTCACAATGCCCTGCCCCACCCAACTGCTCCTCTTTACCTGTCCCTAACTGGACCCTACCAGAAGTGAACCTCGTTGTTCAGTGAAATACCCTGAGGCTCAGGAACTGTTTCTGTTGGAGTAGTCAATGAAGGTGCTACCCATGCCCACTGAGTCCAGTTGGCATCTTGGCAGAGAACCAGTGTGATAAGATTGGCTCTTGTAAGATGTGCCAATCAATCAATAACATTTATCGACCACTTACTGGGCACAGAGCACTGTATGAAGCACTTTGGAGAGTACGGAGTTGGTAGACACGTTACCTGCCCACAACGATATTACTATCTAGAGATTACAGTGCAATGACCTGTAAAAACCCATATATCAATCCACCAGATAGACTGAATGCCGACTATGGGGAGTCATGCAGAAGAAGTTTAAGAGGTGACCTCTGCCCCCAAGGAGCTTTTTTAAGGGGGAGCAGGAGGGGTTTAATGGCATTTCTTAAGTGCTTACTATATGCCAAGCAGTATTCTAGGCAGTATAGATCCAAGATAATCAGGTCATTCCTCATGAGGCTCACAGTCTCAGGAAGGAGAACAGGTACTGAATCCCCATTTTACAGATGAGGTAACTGAGGCACAGATAGTTAAGTGACTTGCCCAAGGTCACACAGCAGGTAAGTGGCAGAGGTGGGATTAGAACCCAGGTCATCTGATTCCCAGGCTTGGCCCTTTCCACTAAGCCACACTGCTTCTCTATCAACAGATTATAACCTGAGGGGGAAGACAAGTTGACCTGAATTGATGATTAAATGTGAGAGTAGAAGAATTTGAGTAATTTGAAATACAAAACCCAGACAGTTGAATCAATTACTAAGCAAGAATAAATGCATAAGAGTGCTGAGGACATGGCAGGACACAGAAGGAGGGTGGATTAATCAAGGAATGCCTCCTGGAAGAGGTGGATTTTTCAAAAATTGGATCTGGCTTCCAGCTCAGACTAACTCTGTTTTATTGTACTCTCCCAAGTGTTAAGTACAATGCTCTCTACATAGTGAACGCTCAACAAATACCATTGATGATGATTAAGGAGGCTGATGTCTATGAATGTAGTCTGGATGAGGCACCATGACTCTTTCAAGTTTCCAGAGTCCTGTTTCTAATTGATATTTTTATTTACAACTCAATCCACATGGCTCATGTATTTTCTGGCATTCTCCAGCAAGTGTTTGTAGCTGATCAGAAGTCAGAATTCACCTTCTGTGGAGCTGGGGTGACCTCCCAGGCTGATGTTTCAGACCATACAGTGACTAATCAACCAAGTAACAGCCTGTTTTGTGTCAGCGAGAAATGTGACAACATTGCCATAATTAAAAAAATATCTTCATGGCTACCCTTCAGTTCTGTCACTAGGTCTATTCAAGCCCTTGAAAACAGCTCATAAATTTTGCAAGAGTAAACCACCTGGAGCTGGCACTGGAGAGGGCTGTTGTTTTGACTCGTAGAAGCAATAATTCCATAGTAATAAAAAAATCCACTCAACACTTGCCAATTCCATGAATGCCTTGATAGGGCCTTTCTTTCATTTTCTGTCTGGGAGATTAATTTGGAATAGGGAAAGGTTTGGTGCATGCAGAAAAACATTCCCTGCCTACTCCTTTCTTCCAGCCTAAAAGAGAAAGTCTCAGATCCACTCAAGCCCCAGTGGAAAGCAATGATGACTGAAGGCAAGATGGAGGAATTGGAACTTTATGGTGTAAACAGAGCCAGTTCTTAGAAGTGGCCAAGGGCCCCATGGTCTCTGACTCAAAACAGTGTAGCTTGTGTTTGGCCATGCTGATCCATGAGAATCTCCCTATGGAAAAGCCAGTTTCCTTTCATCTCTTGACTAGTTGCTAGACTTAAATTCTAAAGAACAGGGCTGGCTTTGGCTGCCATTTTGTTGAACTTTAATGGGCAATCATGAGAAGCAGTGTGACCTCGTGGATAGAGCACAAGACTGGGAGTCAGAAGGACCTGGGTTCTAATCCCGGCCCTGCCACCAGTATGCTGATGACACTGGGCAAGTCATTTCAATTCTCTTGGCCTCAGTTACCTCATCTATAAAATGGGGATGAATGCTATGAGCCCCATGTGAGATATGGACTATGTCTAACCTGATTATCTGGTATCTACTCAACCCCTTAGGTCAGTGCCTGGCACATAGTAAGTGCTTAAATTCTGTAAAAAAAAAAAAAGTGTGAGTTTGCCTTCAAACACAACAGGCTGAAGATCTCTTCTTTGAAAACCAACAATTACTCGCAGGTAAATAGTAAATACAAGGGGATGAGGAGGTGGGGGAGAATGGTAGCGGGATGCTAGATGAGGTGGGAGGGGCTTGAGACTACAAGGGCACAATTTCTAAAAGGTAACAATCGTGATTTAAAGCAATGACTCTGTTTTATCGTGGTTCTTTTGCTCTTTTGTCTCCTTTCCCAAAAGAAAACACTTCTAAAATCTGCCTTGCCTCTACCCCAGCACTTAGTAATAATAATAATAATGTTGGTATTTGTTAAGCGCTTACTATGTGCCGAGCACTGTTCTAAGCGCTGGGGTAGACACAGAGGAATCAGGTTGTCCCACGTGAGGCTCACAGTTAATCCCCATTTTACAGAGGAGGGAACTGAGGCACAGAGAAGTTAAGTGACTTGCCCAGAGTCACCCAGCTGCCAAGTGGTGGAGCCGGGATTCGAACCCATGACCTCTGACTTCCAAGCCTGGGCTCTTTCCACTGAGCCACGCTGCTACTGTATCAATCACATCTATGGAACGGTTACTTTGTGCACAGCACTGTACTAAGCGATTAGGAGAGTACAAAATAAAGTTGGTAGACATGTTCCCTGACCGAAAGAAGTTCTCAGTAAATACGAATGATTGATTGGCTGATAAAATAAGTTACAGATCTGGACATAACTGCTGTGGGTTGAGGGTGAGGTGAATAAAGGGTAGAAGTCTAAGTACGCCGACAATGTAGAAGAAAAAGAGAGGTACTCTCCCAAGTGTTAAGTACAGTGCTCTGCACATGATCAGTGCTCAATCAATCCATAGGATCAATGCCATTGATGGACAAATTCCCAAAGCAGCTAGCAACCACACAGAATTTTGTTGTACAGGTCAAAGATATCAGTAGGTCAACCATGTGAATTGGCAAAAATTCCCAAATTGGATACTAGACTGTGAGTCCTTTGAGAGCCAGGAACTCTGGGAAGCAGCATGGCTTAGTGGAAAGAGCCCGGGCTTGGGAGTCAGAGGACATGGGTTCTAATCCTGGCTCTGCCACTTGTCTGTTGTGTGACCTTGGTCAAGCCGCTTACTTTCTCTGTGTCTCAGTTACCTCATCTGTAAAATGAGGATTAAAACTGTGAGCCCCACCTGGGGCAACCTGATTACCTTGTATCCACCCCAGCGCTTAGAACAGTGCTCGGCACATAGTAAGCGCTTAACAAATACTATAATTCTTATTATTAACTCTAATTTTCACCTATGAATTCTCTCCTGGTGCTAAAAACACTGCTCGGCACACAGTAAGTGCTTAATAAATACTGTTACAACTACTACACAGAAAGTTAGGGATGTGGAAGAAAAAGTTCTCTGCATTCTTAACTTTCTCTCTAGTTAATTGGCCATCAGTTGGGCAACGAGGATGCAACCAGCACACAGCTCTTCCAAGCATCCTGTTGTCCCTGTGGGGGCTCAATAAATACCACTGATGATTAGGCCCTTGGGAAAGTCAAACAGAAGTATGAGACATGTTCCCTGCCCATAAAAAGCTTACCTTTGAACAGGGGCCAGGATAGAAAAAATACTGACTACCAGTGAAATCACAATAATTGAATATTCAATCCAAATCTATATACATACATGAGGACCAGGAATGAGTGTATAAGTGGATACATAAGTGCAAGAGGCCTCTGTTGTGCTGATATGACTCAGAGTGGATAATTAGTCAGGGAATCAACCATATTTATTGAGCGCTGAGCATTTGTACTAAGCACTTGGGAGAGTACAACACAACAAAAAACACATTCTCTGCCCACAGCGGACTTACAGTCTGGATGGAAGGCTTCCCGGAGGAGGTGGGATCTTAGGAGGTCTTGAGTCTGGTGGTTTCAGAGTGCCAGATACAGGAAGTGCATCTCCCCCTGCAAAAGTCTTCAATTTTCCCCATTTTGTCTAGCATAAAACAAATATCTCCTAACTATTGGCTCAAGGCTCCCTCTTCCTTCTGCATCACCCTTGAATTTGCACTTGATTCACCCCTCCCTCAGCCCCACAGCACTTATGAACATATCTGTAATTTATTTCTATTAATGTCCATCTTCCCCCTAGACAATAAGCTCACTGTGGGCAGGGAGCGTGTCTACCAACTCTGTTATATAGTACTCTGCCAAGTACTTAGTACTGGTCCCTGCACCTAGTAAGCACTCAATAAATATGACTGATTGAAGGCTCTCTTCCTCTTCTCTTTCTTCAGTCTTCTCCTCAGCTTGTGCTCTTGTGTCCTCTCAACATTCCTGCCTCTTACCCATTGCTCATGATTCCCCCCTTGCCTGAATCGTGCTCTCCTTCAGCTTTGCAAAACTCTGTATGTGCCTCTCCATCCTTCACATCATTTCTGAAGTCACCTCCTCCCAGAAGCCTGCCCTGCTTCATTATCCCACATTTCCAGTTATGCCACCCCCTTCAATCATCTCAAAACCCACATATTTATCTTTTCAGTTACTTTACATTGATTGAATTATGCTTTTCAATTGTATCTATATTCTCAGTCTTTACCTATTGTATATTCATTGATGTGCTGCCACTTTTTCCCTTTCATTTGCAAAAGCAGCAGCAGTGTGGTTTAGTGGAAAGAGCACGGGCTTGAGAGTCAGAGGTCATGGGTTCTAATACTGGCTCTGCCACTTGTCAGCTGTGTGACTTTGGGCAAGTCACTTAACTTCTCAGTGCCTCAGTTACCTCATCTGTAAAATGGGGATTAAGATTGTGAGCCTCACGTGGGACAACCTGACTACCCTGTATCTACCCCAGCTCTTAGAACAGTGCGTGGCACATAGTAAGCACTTAAATACCATAATAATTATTATTATTGTTATTATTATTACTATTATTATTAAAAGATCACATCTTATACTTCTGTATGTCCCCTAAATGCTCTGTGCATAGGAATGGTGTGGCCTAATAGAAAGAGCATGAGCCTGGGAGTCAGAAGACCTGGATTCTAATCCCAGTGCCACCATTTGTCATCTGTGTGACCTTGGACAAGTCACTTAACTTTTCTGTGCCTCAGTTTCCTCAACTGTAAAATAGGAATTCAAAACCTGGTTCCCCCTCCTCCTAAACTGTGAGCCCCATGTGGATCAAGAGCTTAAATAGTATTTAACAAAGATAATTATCATTATTATTATTATTCACATTTTGGATGCAAAGGTAAATCCTAGAGTCAAGCAGAGGCAACGGGAGAAAGATTCTCAGAGAACAAAAACTCATGCATTCACCAACGCTGCCTCGGCCCAGACCCCACTGTGATCTTTCTGTGCCTGAAGATAAATGCATGTACTTGAAAGATAGGTTTCTACATTTCTCTGAGCTGAAGCAGTCAGCTCAAATTCTGCCTACAGCCACCCTCATAAGAAGGTAACAAGACTCAAACTCTTTACCTGCTAAAATTCTCTTCATTTTTTCCCCTCTTTCTCCTGTTTAAAATGTCTCACTCACCTGTTCCCACTAAACTGCTTGCTGGGTTTGAATGGAAAGCGCTTTCCACCCCACTAAATCTGATTGTTCAGTTCAAGCTCAGTGTCCTGAATATCAAGGGACTCTGCAAGGATTGCTGGAAACCACCTCAGTATGGAGCTAAAAGCCACTGTAGCACAAAGGACTAACAGGCTGGTATCCCATGTCAGACAGGCAAAACACACTGACAGCACAGTCAATTCTCTTATTATCACATGAGAAGAGGAGTGGGGAGAGAGGGAGGAGGAGAGGGAGAGAGAAGGAGGGGAAACCTTCAACAAGCTCAAAGGGACTAAGGGGACAGAGTCCTTAGGTTGGAGACAGGCTGTTTGGTGTCCTGGCCCATCCTGATGCCACTTTCACATTCCACCCAGTACTCATTTACTGATTCTGGTGATTCCTCATTGGTTGATTGATTCATTATTTGCATGCCTTGTTCAAGTGGCTTAATAGTAACACTTTAAAAATTTAGAGCACTTCTATTTCTCCAAAGTGTTTTCAAATCAATGATGATAATGATAATTGTGGTATTTGGTAAGCATTTATGATATTTGTTAAGCACTTACTAGGGACCAAGCCCTGTACTACGCACGGGGGCAGATACAGAATAATTGGGTTGGACACAGTCGCTGCCCCAGGTGAGACTCACAGTCTGAGTAGGAGGGAGAAAAGGTATTTAATCCCCAATGTACAGATGAGGCATGGGAAAAATTCAGTGACTTGCCCAAGGTCGCACAGCAGGCAAGGTAATAACAATAATAATAATAATAATGGTATTCGTTAAGCACTTACTATGTGTCAAGCACTGTTCGAAGCGCTCGGGTAGATACAAACTAATCAAGTTGGACACAGTCCCCATCCCACATGGGGGTCACAGTCAATCCCCATTTTACAGATGCGGTAACTTAGGCACAGAGAAATTAAGTGACTTCAAACAGCACACAAGTGGAGGAGCCGGGTTTAGAACTTGGGTTTCCTGACTGCCAGCCTACTAGGCCCCTCTGGGAATGTTTAGGCATGGAGAGTATCTCTTCCCCATGAACTGAAACCCCTCTGATCACTCCCACAAACAATTTGGATCCCTACCCTCTCACCATGGTGCTTCACCCCACCTGGTGGAGGCACCTCCTGAAGGCTGGGAGTAAAGATCAGGGTGGAACTGTGAGCTGTGTGTGGCAACAGGAATTTGGAGCTGGGGATGGGGGCATGTAGCAAGAGGCCAGATCCATCACTGCCCAGTGGGCAGGAACAGAGGCACATCTTTTTCCACTTAGAAGATAGCACCCCCACACACACACACACACATCCACCAACACCTTGAGATGAGGGCCACCATAATATTCTATAATGCCTCCATCCATTGGCTTCTTTAGACTTTGACTGAATAATAATAATATTTGTTTATTTGTTAAGTGCTTACGGTATCCCAAGCACTGTACTATGCACTATGGTAGATACAAGATCCTCAGGGTGGACAAGTCCCTGTCCCACATGACACATTCTAAGAGGAAATATGACATCCCAATTTTACAGATGAGGAAACTGAGGCCCAGAAAAGTTAAGTGACTTGTCCAAGACAAGTGGCAGAGCCATGATTAGAACCCAGGTCCTCTGACTCCCTGGCCCTTCACACTGCATGATTCAAGCTTCCCCAACACTAGTCAGACTCGTGTCTTGCTTTGTGTCAGATTTTCCCTACTGAAAAATTTATGTCTAAGCACCACATTTGTCTACTGCAGACATGTCCTATGGCTCAAGGAATGTTGACTGGTTTATTTAAGACTGGAGAGAGAGAGGCCCTCAACACTATTAAATTCCGCTCACAAAATATTTGCTGGAATTTTATCATAAAGACCGGCACTAGGAGTCAAAAGAAGAAAAACCAAGACTCAAAAACTGCACCTAAAGGACTCAAGACTGTGGCACCTGGATAATATTAAGAAGACTGTATAGTAATAGCAACAGCTGGGGAATGTAGTAAGCACTTACTTGGTGCCAAGCACTGTATTAAGCAACTGTAAGCTCGTAGTGGGCAAGGAATGTGTCTGTTTATTTTTATAGTGTACTCTCCCAAGTGCTTGATACAGTGCTCTGTAAGTGCTCAGTAAATAAGATTGAAAGAATGAATGAATCCAAGACAATCAGGTCAGACACAGGTCTGTGCACATGAAGCTCACAGTTTAAGTAGGAGGGAGAATAGGTATTGAATCCCCATTCTACACAATTGAGGAATGGAAGAACAGAGAAGTTAAGTGACTTGCCCAAGACAAGGGCTGGAGTCGGGATTAGAATCAAGGTCCTCTGATTCCTGGTTCTGTGCTCTTCACACTAGACCACGCTTCTACAAAGGAGAAAATGTTGGGGATAACTAATAAGCCCAGCATCTATTAGGGCAGGGCCAGAATTTCCATTTAGACAATGCAGGCATTCAGGCACCATCCATTTCTGAGAGAGATATGGAGAACATTATACCCAAATATGATTAGCATTCTAGAAATGGGCGGGCAGATTGGAGAGGAGGTAAGGGTCTCCCAGGAGTAAGGTCGGAATGGTCATGCAGTTCTCTTTATATGCAATGAGAAAGTGTGTAATAGACTTACGGCTAGTATATTGCACAGACATTAAAAAGAAAGGAGCAGGGTAGTGAAGTCTGATTGTGGCATTTGCAAATGACAATGGAATATTGTTCTTGGAGACCGAGGCAGGTTATTAAGTTCCAAAGTTAACAAAACAGTCTAGAAGAATGAGGTGGGGGGGGGGGGGCAGGGAAAGTGGGAGTAAAAGTGAAAATAAAAAAGGGAAGCAGCATGGCCTAGTGGGAAAAGCCCCAGGCTGGAAGTCAGAGACCTGGATTCTAATCCCTGCTCCCTCACTTAGCTGCTGGGTAACCTTGGGTAAGTCCTTTAACTTCTCTGGGCCTCAGTTTCCTCATCTGTAAAATGGGGGTTAAACATTTGTGTTCCCTCCCTCTTAGACTGTGAGCCCCACATGGCACAGGTACTGTGTCCAACCTGATCATCTTGTATCTTACCCTAGTGCTTAGTACAGTGCTTGACACATAGTAAGGGCTTAATAAATATTACAGTGGTTATTAGCATTATTAGGGAAAGTGGGAGAGTGAAAGGGGAAAAATGGGCAGTGATTCAAAAGTTGCTCTCTGCAGAAGACTGCACCCTAAAGCCACTCCCCTAAGCAGATATGATTCTAATACACTTTGCAGAGGCAGGTGCTAAGGATGGATATTAAAGCTGAAGAAAACCTGATGCCACAGTCTTTCCAGTGAAAAGCCTACACATAACCGAAGATCTTCTTTGGCAGCCCAGAGCTAAACGTTATCAAATAATTATGTTACCTAGGCAGCACACATTCCATCAGGTAAAAGTTAATCAGTTAAATGACCAGTATATAGCTGCTCCTGATTGTCTTTCTTCACAGTTTAAAATACAAAGTCACCAGTTCTGGCTCTGGGGAAGAAAGTAGTGGGATTCTTCTCTGCAGCTGACCCTGCAGCAGGGGAAGAGGGACAGAGTCTGTCCGGGGACACGTGGATTTATGGGGGCAGGTAGCACTTTGGGGAACATGCACCCTTGACCTAGTTGAAAGAGCATGGGGCTGGGAGTCAAAGGACTTGGGTTCTAATCCCAGCTCTGCCACTTGTCTGCTGTGTGACCTTGGGTGAGTCACAACTTCTCTGTGCCAGTTTCCTTATCTGAAAATGGGGATTAAGACTGTGAACCCTATGTGGGACAGGGACTGTATCCAACCTGATTATCTTATATCTACCCCAGTGCTCCATACAGTGCCTGGCATATAGTCAGCGCTTAACAAATACCATAAAAAAAATTGAATTGCCAGTTGTTTCTGCAAAGCTCCAGATCTGGAAACTGCTCACTCCTCAGGACCCTTCCCAGAGGGGAAAACGTTTTGGCATGAGATGACAATCACTCACCTGGTGACATCAGCTGCAGCACAGCCAACTGCAGGTAAAGATTTGGGCAAGAAGGTGGGTTATGAAGGTGGTTGAAAAACCTGAGAGCCATGAAGAGGATCAGTCTCTGCTGGCCACTTTTAGGGAACAGACATGTATAAGCAGATGTTGGCCAGAAGGCTGATATTTCTGTTTATAACCAGAGTGCCTGAGTAGTCTGCACATGTGTTCATGCATGTGCGTTTGCATATATAAAGGCTGTTATTTCAGAAAGGCTTTCTCAAAGAGACTGGGACATTTGGCATTTTCCCCAACCTCAACAACCTGCCCTTAGGGTACATGACTGATGAGCTCTTGTGCCATTTGGAGTTCCAAATCCAAGAAAACCTAAGTACTTAGGTGATGAGAAAGTGCTAAAATAACAGTTGGGAGGGAAATAGGGTGTGGATATTATATCGTACTCTCCGAAGCACTTAGTAAACCCTCAATAAATACCACTGACTGGAGATGAGTGATTAATCAAGGAAGGTCTCCTGGAAGATGTGATTTCAAAAGTGTCTTGAAGATGGCAAAAGCTGTGGTCTGACAGATGTGAAGACAGAGGGGGCTCCAGGCAATGGGAAGGGCGACAACAGGAAGTTCATTCATTCATTCAATAATATTTATTGAGCGCTTACTATGTGCAGAGCACTGTACTAAGCGCTTGGAAAGTACAATTCAGCAACAGATAGAGACAATCCCTGCCCATTAATATCTGGAGAAATCTCCATACCTTATGTTCCACCTAAGCACTAAAGTACTGCTCCCCGACCCATCACCTCAGCACTTATGTATATATCTTTATACTCCATTGTCTCACCTCCTTGTAATTTATTTTCATATCTTTCTCCCCTGCTGGATTGGAAGCTTGTGGGCAGGGAACGTGTCCACCAATGTTGTTGAATTATGCTCTCACAAGTGCTTAGTACAGGGCTCTGCACACAGTAAGCACTCAATAAATATGATTGATTGGCTCTTCCCAGAGTAAGTGCTCAATAAATACCACTGATAGTTTGATTGAGAGATGACAGTAAGACACATGAGTAGGTTAGCTTAATATTGAAGCATATGAGCTGGAGTAGAGTGGTCTCAGTGGGGTCTCTCAAGCTGTGGCTGACCTGGGTCTGGGCTGGAGCAAAACATTTCCTATACCCTGGCTTCGCTCCCCTTAAGCTGGTGTGTGTGTGTGTGTGTGTGTGTGTGTGTGTGTATGTGTGTGTGTGCGCACGCGCACGCGCGCATACACATACAGAGAAAATGTCAAACTGCACTGAGAGACTGCCTGAAATCTTCTGACAATGTTCTTCCCACCCAGGCCAGAAGGCAGTGGCTGATTCCTCCTCCCATCACTGGGTATTGAGACTGATGGGCTGATGGTGATTAATTGCCAAGGCAGCATCCGAGGCAAATGCTCGTCCGTCACCTACTAAAGAAAAAGAAATGGGAAGTCAGTCTCCATCCCCTCGGAAGGTGCCGGCCAAGACATTTCATTACGTTAGCCTCTTGGACGAGAGCTGTCAAAATATTTTAACATCCTGACCACAAAGGCATTTCGTCTCCCAGGCAGTCACAAATGGCAGCATTAGCCACCCGAAACCTTTTTCTGAATTAATTACCCAGAAATATGTTTTCTTATCTCCCATTGATGCATTGGCAAATTAAAGGGCAGGCCGATGGCGTGAGGGGGTTAGAAACTCCAGTTTTGATTGTCACCCGCACTCCATTTGCAGCTAATTCAGTTGGCTCAGACCTTTCCAGCCGAACCTCTTCACACTCCCCTTTATCGCTTCTGAGGAAACAGTGGGAAATGGATCTCATTTGGTATCCTCTCCCCTTGTCACTTGGTGCAAGGGGACATGGACGTTTGTCCATAAAATGGGTTCAGTCCTTTAGGCCACAGGATAATGGTTGTCTCTGACCTCTAGCAATCTCTTTTAGAATTCCAGTGAGGTAGGAGGCACAATTCCCAATTTGCACATCACTGGTGTGATTCAAGAAGGTAAAGAAGCCAGCCCCAAACACTAAGTCACAGGATCACTTAATGTAAGCACAGTGTCAACAATCTGGCCACACATGCACATACACACAGACACATATTTGAAGATGAGGCTGCTGACAGTGAGACTTCATCACTGAGTATGAATAGGGTCTCTGGCTGCTTCAGGAGTAAAGTTCCCTGCTTGCTATTACTGCCTCTGCCAACACCCCAGTAAAAAACAGCGTGGCCTAGAGGAAAGATCTTGGGTCTGGGAGTTAGAGGATGTGGGTTCTTATCTCAGCTCTGCCTCTTGCCTGCTATGTGACCTGGGGCAAATCACTTCACTTTTCTGGGCCTCAGTTTCCTATTCTGTAAAATAGGGAGTCAGTATATGTTCTCCTTCCCCCTTAGACTGTGATCCCCACTTGGGACAGGGATGGTGTCCAACCTGATTATTTTGGATCTACCCCAGTACTTAGCACACTTCTTGGCTTATAGTAAGTGCTTAACAAATACAATTATGATCACCATGATCATCATCATATAGAGCACCACCAGGCTTGTGGTGGCAGCCAGAATTGTATGACCACCCTGCCTAAAGCAGGATGTTTGGTCACTTTATCCCAGTGGGTTGGACCCTGGTATCGACTCTGCCCATTTTTCCTTGGGTCACTTCAGGGGCATGAGAGCAAAGGGAAAATGTTGTCAATGACTGTTTCCCAGTAGAACCTTTTCTCAACTGGGGAATAGGTGCAGTTGGATACAGATGCAGGTGGATTTTTTGCATCTGCCAAAAACCTCACTGCACTGTGTGTGAGCTGAAAAAGGAGGTCTAATGATTGAATGTCCTGCCTGCCATGTTAGAATAAAGGGCACACGGCTCTGTCCAGGAAGAGGGCATCTACATAAGGGATAAATATTACCTTTGAGCCCAATTGATTGACAGACTCTGACACTTAACAGTGCATGTGCCTGTGTCTGTCTCTGGGATATGAGCTGCTGTTTTTTTTGTTTTGATTTTTACTAATGGTACCAATTCAGACGTATCCACTTTGAAAGAAAACAATTGGGTTTGTTTTGGTTTTTTTTCCTCTGTGTGTGTGTGTGTGTAGGTGTGTGAGTTTTCCCAGGGCTACATCTGGCATCTTCTTTCTGAAAGCGATTTACTCCTATAATAATAATGATGGTATTTGTTAAGTGCTTACTAAATGCTAGGTACTGTACTACGTGCTGAGGTAGGTATGAAATAACTGGATCAGACACAGTTTCTGTTTCACATGGAGTTCCCAGTCTAAACAGGAAGGAGAACAAGAATCTAGAAGCCAGAATGCCTGAATATTAATCTCTGTCTTAGTGAGGAGGACGGACATCTCTTTACCAAGAATAATAAAAGAAGAAATCGTCAGTATGCTGTCATGTAGTGGAACCCTGGAGAGGAATGTGGTCCAAGTTTGCAATTTAAAAAATCACCTCAACAGCACCCTCCACCAATCTCCCGCATTTGGGCCTTCCCAGCCACTGTTCACCAAGCTCTTCCCTGCCACCTGCTGCAGATGCCCAGGAGAGCTATTCTAACAGTAGTGTAATGGCTTTCCTTGTACTCCTGGCATGGGAGATTTCTCCTTTCTGTTCTGGAGAATGGCAACCCCCCTTGGGGCAGATATAAGAGTGTTCTCCATAGGCTGCTGGACTCTCCTAGGTTTGAAGGGGGAGAAACGATAATCATTTCTTCCAGGCAAGCCAGCAGCTCAGGCTACCATGGCTTAGGGAAAGTAGTGAACACTGTGAGACTGTAGAAGGTAAGCACCTTGTGGGGAGGGATTGTGTCTACCAACTCTGTTGTATTGTACCTTCCCAACCACTTAGTACACTGATCTGCACATGGTAAAGCTCAATAACCAATAACAGCTGTTTCTTTGGCTGCCGATCGCCGATACAATTGCGCCGGGACCGATTCGCCATTGGACCCGCACCTTAGACCGCCCGCCCCTTTATTCTCGGCTGAATCTCTCTTCTCCCCTGATCATCACCACGTGGTTTCAGGATCTCCGCTCCCTTGAAGCCTTGCTATCAGACTTCAATGACCTGCCCCCGGGCCTGTGGTCAGCTCCCCAACCCGGACTTCTGCACCCCCGCCCAAGGACTCTGACACTGAGGATCCCCCCCGCCCCCCATGCCACCGCAGACCCCACAGCCACCAGATCCATGAGTAGCTCCCAGACCTTCCCCCATCTTTCCCTGACTCTCCTACTCCCAACGCCCCCCGGTCTTGCACCCCCTCATAGCTTGTCCTGGTAGCAAACCCGGACCGTAAGACTCTGTTCTCCCCAGCACCCCTCCATACCCCCCAGAGTCATGGGACATTGTGCTCCCCTTCCCCCCCCACCCCCGGAGTTGTGAGACATCGTGCTCCCCTGCTCTCCCCCACCCCTGGGCCATGGCACATTGTGCTCCCCAGCCGCCCCCCCCAACCCCACGGGCCATGGGACATTACATCCCCAACTGCCCTCCCCCCTCCACCCAGAAGCGGCCATCCTTTGGGGAGCCTTCATTCCCTCCTCCCCTGTGCTCTGACCAGAGGTGAGAGATTTCCCCCGCCGCCCCTCCTTCCCCACCCCCATCCCCAGGCAACACTGCCCTTGTTCTAACTGTGTTACTTTAGCTGCTACCTGCGCTCCCAACTACTCCTCTCCCCATGAATTTCCCCTCCCCTATCCCCTGCATCAGCTCCACCCTTCCCCACATCAGACATCCTCAGGGCTCCCTCTGTCACCTCAGAGACATTTGGACCACGAGCCCCAGGACTCTCCTTGCCGCTAGCCTTTCGATTTTGATCCGATTGACCCTTAGTCAACACCCCACCCTGGTCATCACCCGCTTATTAATAATGTCTTATTGTATCATATTACTATATTACTGGTTTCACATGTTATTGTTAATTGTTCTCAGTGCTACCACTTACCTCTCTGACCTCACCATGTCCTTCCACCGCCTCTCCCAATCCTCACCTTCCCCTACCCGTCTCCCACCCAGCTCTTTCCCACTCTCCCTCTGCCTCCTCCCCTCCTCCCCTCCCCTACTCTAGAACCCCACTTACCAGCGCCACCCCTCTTCCCCCTGCGCTTCTCCCTACCACACCCCCTCCTCCCACCCCCTCCCCTTCCCTCTTCCCTACCCACGCCCCATCCCAGTCCTCCTGTCCCACCGCCATCCCTCATCCCCCGCTCCCCTTCCAGGGCCCCACCATTTCATTTCCATCCAAATCCTCCCCTCCCCCTCCCGCTTCCTCCCCGCTCCCTCCCCTGCACCCACAGCTGTGGTCAAGTGAGGCCTTTGGAATCCCCTCTCCATTACAGGTAAACTACCTTTCATTCTTGACCTTTTCCTTTCCCGCTCTCTCCTCCTCCTCACTCTTACGGAGGCCTGGCTCACTCCTGAAGACACTTTTTTTCTGCTGATCTCTCCAGCGGAGACCTCTCCTCCCACTCCCCCAGACTCACCAGAAAAGGAGGCGGCATCGGCTTCCTTCTCTCACCCCGATGCCATTTCCACACTATCCCTCCTCCCCCCATCCCTCCTCCCCCCTTCTTCTCCTTCCCCTCCTTTGAAGCCCATATCATTCGCTTCTACCACTCCCTCCAGATTCTTGTAGCCGTCATCTACAGCCCTCCTGGTCCCACCTCCAACTTCTTCAACCACCTTGACCCCTTTCTCACCTTCCTTCTCTCTTTCTCTCTGCCCACTCTGATCCTCAGAGACTTCAACATCCATATGGATGTACCCAGTGACTCCTCTGTCTCCCACTTGCTATCACTCCTCGACTCTGCCAACCTCCTGCTCCACCACACTTCTCCCACTCAACAACTTGGTCACACCCTCAATCTCCTCATCTCCTACCGCTGCACTCTCTCCACCCTCACCAACTCTGAAATCCCTCTCTCAGACCATAACCTTCTCACCTGCCTCCTCTCTCATGCTCTCTCCTCGTGCAAATCTGTATTACTCCCCCACAGAGACCTCCGCTCTCTTGATTCCATCCGTCTCTCCAAAAGCATCTCTCCCCACCTTGCCTCCTTATCCTCTCTTCCCACTCTTGATGATAATAATAATAATAATGTTGGTATTTGTTAAGTGCTTACTATGTGCAGAGCACTGTTCTAAGCGCTGGGGTAGACACAGGGGAATCAGGTTGTCCCACGTGGGGCTCACAGTCTTAATCCCCATTTGACAGATGAGGGAATTGAGGCACAGAGAAGTGAAGTGACTTGCCCACAGTCACACAGCTGACAAGTGGCAGAGCTGGGATTCGAAGTCATGACCTCTGACTCCAAAGCCCGTGCTCTTTCCACTGAGCCACGCTGAAGTGAAGCCCGTCAAAGGGCTTCAGGTTACCGCTCTCAACTCCACACTCTATACTCATCTCAACTCACTCGCCCCCCTTTCCCTCCACCGCTCTCGCTCCACTAACCCGCAGCCCTGGATCTCTGCCTCTGTCCACCTCCTTCGCTCTTATGCTGGAGCTGCTGAGCACTGCTGCCCAAGGTCCAAGCACCAACCTTATCCATTGTAAATTTAGCCTTTCCTGCCTTAACTCTGCCCTCTCTTCTGCCAGGCAAATCTACTTTTCTTCCTTCATTGATGCCCATGCCCGTCACCCCCACCAATTGTTCTGGACTTTTAATTCTCTCCTCAGGCCCCCTGTTCCTCCCCCCCACCATCCCTCACCCCCAACGATCTGGCCAGTGACTTCATCATAAAAATTAACACAATCAGGTCTGAGCTCCCCAAAGTCACCCCTCCCCCTTCTGCTTCCCCCCCACTCCCAACCCTCTCCCCTACTTTCCCATCCTTCCCTGCAGCATACTCAGAGGAGATCTCCTCCCTCCTCACAAGTGCCACCCCCTCCACCTGTCCTTCAGACCCCATTCCCGCTCACCTTATAAAAAGCATCGCCCCTTCCCTCCTCCCCTCTTTAACTTCTATTTTTAACCACTCACTCTCCAATAGCTTCTTCCCCTCTGCCTTCAAACTTGCCCATGTCTCCTCCATCCTAAAAAAAACCCTCTCTCGACCCCACTTCCCCTTCCAGTTATCTCCCTATCTCCCTCCTACCCTTCCTTTCCAAACTCCTAGAATGAGTCGCCTACACTCACTGCCTTGAATTCCTCAACTCCAACCCACTCCTGGACCCCTTCTAATCTAGCTTTCATCCCCTCCACTCTACTGAGACTGCTCTCTCAAAGGTCACCCGTGATCTCCTTCTTGCCAAATCCAATGGCTCCTACTCTATCCTAATCCTCCTCGACCTCTCAGCTGCCTTTGACACTGTCGACCATCCCCCTCTCCTCCACACCTTATCTCACCTTGGCTTCACGGACTCCATCCTCTCCTGGTTCTCCTCTTATCTTTCTGGTTGTTCATTCTCAGTCTCCTTGGCAGGCTCCTCCTCCCCCTCCCATCCTCTAACTGTAGGGGTTCCTCATGGGTCAGTTCTTGGCTCTCTTCGGTTCTCCATCTACACTCACTCCCTTGGTGAACTCATCCGCTCCCAGGGCTTCAACTATCATCTCTATGCAGATGACACCCAAATCTACATCTCCCCTGTTCTCTCCTCCTCCCTTCAGGCTCGCATCTCCTCCTGTCTCCAGGACGTCTCCACCTGGATGTCTGCCCACCACCTAAAACTCCACATGTCCAAACTGAGCTCCTTATCTTTCCTCCCAAGCCCTGTCCTCTTCCAGACTTCCCTGTCACTGTGGCTGGTACAACCATCCTTCCCATCTCTCAAGCCCGGAAGCTTGTGGTCATCCTTGACTCAGCTCTCTCATTCACCGCACACATCCAATCTGTCACCAATGCCTGCCGGTCTCACCTTTACAATATCGCCAAGATCCGCCCTTTCCTCTCCACCCAAACGGCTATCGTACTGGTACAAGCTCTCATAATATCCTGACTGGATTATTGTGTCAGCCTCCTCTCTGATCTCTCTTCCTCCTGTCTCTCCCCACTCCAGTCTATTCTTCATTCTGCTGCCCAGATCACCTTCCTGCAGAAACGCTCTGGGCATGTCACTCCCCTCCTTAAAAACCTGCAGTGGTTGCCTATCAACCTCTGCACGAAACAAAAACTCCTCACTCTGGGCTTCAAGGCTCTCCATCACCTTGCCCCCTCCTACCTCACCTCTCTTCTCTCTTTCTACTGCCCACCCCGCACGCTCCGCTCTTCTGCCGCTGACCTCCTCACCATCCCCCATTCACGCCTATCCCGCCGTCGACCTCTGGCCCACGTCCTCCCGCTGTCCTGGAATACCCTCCCTCCTCACCTCCACCAAACTAACTCTCTTCCCCTCTTCAAAGCCCTACTGAGAGCTCACCTCCTCCAAGAGGCCTTTCCAGACTGAGCTTCCCCTTTTCCCACTGCTCCCTCTGCTCCCTCTCTGCTCCCCCTCCGCCCTCTGATCCCTCCTCCTCCCCCCTTCACCTCCCCTCAGCTAAGCCCCCTTTCCCTCTGCTCCTCTCCCTCTCCCCCTCCCCTCAGCACTGTGCTCATATGTATATATTTTTATTATCCTATTTATTTTCTTAATGAGGTGTACATCCCCTTGATTCTATTTATCGTGATTATGTTGTCTTGTTTTTGTCCTTCTGTCTCCCCCGATTAGTCTGTAAGCCTATCATTGCGCAGGGATTGTCTCTGTCTGTTGCAGAATTGTACATTCCAAGCGCTTAGTACAGTGCTCTGCACATAATAAGTGCTCAATAAATACTATTGAATGAATGAATGAATGAATGACTAAATACTATCGATTGAGTGGAGGTGAGGCCCATCCAAGGATTCCCCCACTGGAGCATCAGGCCTAGCTCCAGTCTTGGGGGTTGAAAATAAAGGGACCAGATTTGGTGGGACTCAAGTGGGTTTGGGGACCCCAGGGAATCAAACACGCATACACACACACACACACACACACACACACACTCCATACAGCTTCAAGTACCCACCCCATCTCTGCCATCACCACAGGGACCAAAAGCCCCATGCTCTCACTGTGGTAATAGAAATTGAATCCTGAAACTTTCCAATACAGTAGGAAACTGTAAGTTCACTGTGGGGAGGGAATGTGTCTGTTTATTGTTGCAGTGCACTCTCCCAAGTGCTTAGTAGAATGCTCTGCACACAGTAAGTGCTCAATAAATATGACTGAATGAATGAAAAAGAGACCAGCCACAGTGGCCATACAAGAAACCACCAAAAAGCAGCCATTTCAACCACAGTGGAGCCAGTAGTGGCAGCATAGTGGTTGCCACTACTGTGGCGAAGGTGGCTGGACAGGCTCTCCTCCATCCCTCTACCTCCCTGCCGCTGTGCCACCATTCATTCAATAGTATTTATTGAGCGCTTACTATGTGCAGAGCACTGTACTAAGCGCTTGGAATGTACAAGTCGGCAACAGATAGAGACAGCCCCTGCCCTTTGACGGGCTTACAGTCTAATCGGGGGAGACAGGCAGACAAGAACAACGGCAATAAATAGAGTCAAGGGGAAGAACATCTCATAAAAACAATGGCAAATAAATAGAATCAGGGTAATGTACATCTCATTAAACAAAATAAATAGGGTGATGAAGATATATACAGTTGAGCGGATGAGTACAGTGCTGAGGGGGTGGGTCGGGAGAGGGGGAGGAGGAGAGGGAAATGGGGGAAGAAGAGGGTTTAGCTGCGGAGAGGTGGGGTAGAGGGAGCAGAGGGAAAAAAAGGGGGGAGCTCAGTCTGGGAAGACCTCTTGGAGGAGGTGAGCTTTAAGTAGGGATTTGAAGGGGGGGAAGAGAATTTGATTGTCGGAGGTGAGGAGGGAGGGCATTCCAGGACCGCAGGAGGACGTGGCCCAGGGGTCAACGGCGGGATAGGTGAGATCGAGGGACGGTGAGGAGGTGGGCGGCAGAGGAGCGGAGCGTGCGGGATGGGCAGTAGAAAGAGAGAAAGGAGGAGAGGTAGGAAGGGGCAAGGTGATGGAGAGCCCTGAAGCCTAGAGTGAGGAGTTTTTGTTTTGAGAGGAGGTTGATAGGCAACCACTGGAGGTGTTTAAGAAGGGGAGTGACATGCCCAGATCATTTCTACCGGAAGATGAGCTGGCCAGCGAAGTGAAGAATAGACTGGAGCGGGGCGAGAGAGGAGGAAGGGAGATAAGTAGAAATATCTGAAGGAGGCAGGAACAAATGAGAGACTGCAGAGAGGGAGAGGTCAGAGGTACAGAGGTAGATTGGGGAATCAGCAATGAAGAGATGGTACTGTAACCCATGAGAGTGAATAAATTCTCCTAGGGAGTGGATGTAGATGGAAAACAGAAGAGGACCCAGCGCTGAGCCTTGAGGGATTCCCACAATTAGAGGGTAGGAGGCAGAGAAGCCTGCAAAAGGGACTGAGAAGCGGTGGTCAGAAAGGAGAACAGGGAGAGAATGGTGTCAGTGAAGCCAAGACAAAGGGGTCCTATCCCAGTTCAAACTCAACATTTCCAAAACTGAATTCATCTTCCCACCCTAACCCTGTCCTCCCCTGACTTTTCATATCACACTGGCAGCACCCTTCCCATCTCTCAAGCTTATTATTCTGGCATTATCTTTGACACCAGCACCATGGCCGTGGGGTCCCCCTGAGACTTTCTGAGTGGCAGGACAGAGCCACAGCAGTCCTGTTGGTCCATCTTAGTGCAGAACATCTGGTCACTCTATTATAGAGAGTAGGAAGGGGTGGACCCAGCCTGAGCTGAAAGAGGGATGAAAGCAAGCAAGTTGAGGAAGTGAAGCACAAAAGAGCCCACAGCCTGGGCTCAGAGGAAAGAAGGGCATTCTGGACCTTTTATCTCTCAAGAGTGATCCTCTTGAACAGCCCACTGAACAGAAAGCAGTGGGAGGAGGGGAGAGAGAGAAGGAGAGAGAGAGGGAGAGAGAGAGAAAGTGTGAAAGAGATGGGGAGAGAGTGTGTATGAGTTTGAGTTGCTGCTGAGAGGGATGTAATCGTCTCTGCAAATCAAGATGAGCTTGCCGGCTGATGAAGCGTGCCGGGCATTTTATTTCTCATATTGTTTGGAGATAAGGATTCGGCTGAGTGCATTCAGCAAATAAAGATCAAATAACCTGCTGTGAATAATGTTTTAAACCCGGGTTCCTATCAGGATCTAGTTATAAGACCATATACTCCGTTGGATAAAAAATAAGTTACACATGGCTGGAGGCGGTATTGCTTTCCTATAGAAGATGAAATCTGTTTTGCGATAGAAAATGTTTAGTGCTATTTGGGGGCGGGGAGGGGAGGGAGTGGCAGGGAGAGGAGGCTGAAATAGATAAAGCCACCTGAACAGAGACACGCCCAGGGGAAAAGAGCTAGGAGGGATACCAGAGCAAACAAGGGGTTATTTCTGATCGGCAATGTGTCTCTGGACCGAGTTTGCTAACTCAGCTTCCATAGCAGAGCAACAGGCACACCTGTCTGCCTGAGGATCAGCATTGTCTGAAATATTATTAGCAGCGTGGTGTAGTGGATAGAGCACAGACCTGGGAGTCAGAAGATCATGGGTTCTAATTCCAGCTCTGCCACTTGTCTGCTGTGTGACCTTGGACAAATCCCATCACTTCTCTGTGCCTCAGTCTTGTCTGCTGTGTGACCTTGGACAAATCCCATCACTTCTCTGTGCCTCAGTTACCTCATCTGTAAAATGCGGATTGAGACTGCAAGCCCCACATGGGACAAAGAGTGTATCCAACCCAATCTGCTTGTATCCACCCCAGTACTTAGTACAGTGCCTGACATATAGTAAGCGCTTAACAAATACCATAGTTATCATTATTATTATTAGATTATACAGTAGGTCGGAACAGTGCCTGGGACTGGTGGATAATTAGGCCTAAGTACCGTCTCGTAGGTCCTCTAGTACATTTTGAGATGGGTTCATGGCTTTTCATCAGCTGGGTCCCTTGTATCTATCTGTGAATAGAGCACAGGCCTGAGAGTCAGAAGGTCATGGGTTCTAATCCAGGCTCCGCCACTTGTCTCTGTGTCTGAGTTACCTCATCTGTAAAATGGAGATTGAGACTGTGATCCCAACTTGGGACAGGGATCGTGCACCACCCAATTTGCTTGTATCCACTCCAGTGCTTGGTACAGTGCTTGGCACATAGTAAGGGCTTTACAAGTACTTCATAATTATTATCCTCCTGATCCACCTCACCTTCTGCTCTTCGCTCCTCTCAAGGAAACCTCCCAACCACGTCTCCTCAACTCTGCCATTTCCAAACCACTACACATCTCCTCTGCTTTGGAATGTACTCTCTGCTAAGCTTGCAGAACTATATCACTCTGCCGCTTCTGAGCCTTCGTACAAAGCCACCTCCTCCGAAAGGCACTCCTTGATTCATCTCCCTGCCTTCCTGGTCATGCCACTTCAGGACCTTCGTGTTCTTATTTATTTAGTTGTCACTCATTTATGTACCCACATGTGTCCACTGTAGTTCAATGTCTGCACCTAGTAGGCTCTCAGTTAATATTGGGGCTGAGGATGATGCTGAGACGACCCAGATTTTATCAGAGTTCACCCATTCAGCCACTGAGAGAAGATGGAGTCACACTGTCTTGTCTGAGAGACCACTCATTCCTTCAATCCTCAAGAGACTGATCAGTGTCAGGCACCACAGTATGATAAGCAGCATGGCCTAATGGAGAGAGCACAGGCCTAGGAGTCAGAGGACCCAGGTTCTAATTCTGGCTCCACCAAATGCTTGCTATGTGACCTTGGGCAAATCACTTAACTGCTCTGTGCCTCAGTTTTCCCAACTATAAAATGAGGATTAAATCCTATTCCATCCTACTTAGACTGTGAGCCTCATGTGGGACAGAGACTGTCCAACTTGAATAACTTATATCTACCCCAGAGCTTAGAACAGGACTTGATGCTTATCAGGCCTGGAAGTCAGAAATCTGTGGATTCTAATCCCAGCTCTGCCACTTGTCTGCTTTGTGATGTGACCTTGGGCAAGCACTTGATTTCACTGTGCCTCAGTTACCTGATCTGTAAAATGGGGATTGAAAATGGGAGCCCCATGTGGGATAGGGACTGTGTCCAACCTGATTTGCTTGAATCCACTCCAGCGCTTAGTACAGTGCTTGGCACGCAGGAAGCACTCAACAAATATCACTATTATTATTATTATTAAGTATAATAATATATATATTGATCGAGTGTCCACAGCGGGTAGAGCATTGAGGAGGTTGTCCAAGAAGGAAGAAGACATAGTCCCTGTCTTCAAACGGTTTTCAGTCTAATACAAGGGAAACAAAAGAAACACAATGTCTGCCCAAAATCCTAAACAGACAACAGAGGATCAATTTGGTTTGCTATAATGCCTCTGCAGGCCAACAGGTAGAAAGTAGGTAGGTTCATTTTGGGAGGATGAGTTTATTCTAGAAAATAAACTGATTTACACTGCCAAAATATGGGACTCAGAAGTAATGGGATACTTTTCCTGGCCAGACATTCACTGAAAATCCAGTCAGTCAATAAGTACTCAGTGAATACTACATCTTCATCATCATCATTCTGGGTACTGACTGAGAACCCACTGTCTGCAGAGCACTGTGAGAGGTGCTTGTGGAACACCCAGAGGAAGTATAGATGAGATTCTGCCTTTAAAACCCAATGGAGGAGACTATAGGCACAAATTACCTTTCTTGTCTTACGCCGTCGAGTCGTCTTCGACCCATAATGACACCATGGACCCATCTCTCCCAGAACGCCCCACCTCCATCTACAATCGTTCTGGTAGTGTATACATAGAGTTATCTTGGTCAAAATACTGTTTACCATTGCCTCCTTCTGCACAGTAAACTTGAATCTCCACCCTCGACTCTCTGCCATGCCGCTGCTGCCCAGCACAGGTGAGTTTTAACTTGTAGGAGATTGCCTTCCACTTGCTAACCACTGCCCAAGCTAGGAATGGAATGGATATGTCTCTGCCTGACTCTCCCTCCTGTAGTCGAGGCTGGTACAGTATTGGGAACTCTCCAGATGTGACCCTGAGAGGGGAAAAATTACCTCATTAACCATAAGGAGAGCCAGGGACATGGCCTAATGGAAAAAGTCCAAGCCTAGGAGTCAGAGGAGCTGAGTTCTAAACCCAGCTCCATCACTAGCCTGTTGGGTGACCTTGGGCAAGTTATTTCACTACTCTGGACCTGTTTCCTCATCTGTAAATTGGGGATTCAACACCTGTTCTCCCTCTTTCATAGACTGTGAGCCTCGTGTGGGACAGGGACTGTGTCCAACCTAATTAACTTGTATCTACCCCAGCACTCAGGACCCTGGTTGATGCATAGTAAACACTTAAATACCACTACTATGATTATAAATGTCTGCAGTCAGTTCTGCCACATTGTATGTTTACACTGCCTGTTATGGCTAGAATGCTTTGAGGGAATTAGGGAACATTCTTCTGACAACAGAAGCCAGTTTGGATATAACATACTGTCATGTCAGAAGAAATAGTTTGTGCATGTTGTCGGGGTTTGACAAGAGAGTAACCCCACCATTAACCCAGAGTTCTACCAACTCTGTTGTATTGTACTCTCCCCAATTCTTAGTATTCTACTAACACTGTTGTACTGTACTCTCCCAAGAGCTTAGTACAGTGCTCTGCACATAGTAAGTGCTCAATAAATATCACTGAGTAAAGGAAAATTGTGCACACAAAGGTAACAACAACAACAAAGATGGTATTTGTTAAGCACTTACTATGTGCCATGCACTGTACTATGTGCTGGGGCTAAGACAAGCTAATCGAGTTGAACACAGTCTCTCTCACATGGGGCTCACAGTCTCAATCCCCATTTTACATATGAGGTAATTGACGCACAGAGAAGTGAAGCTGCTTGCCCACGGTCACACAGCAGATAAGTGGCCAAGCCGGAATTAGAACCCCTAACTATGCCACTGTGCCATGCTGCTTCTGAGATAAGTACAGGTGATGGCTGAGATGACATGATAGAAAAGTGAGAGATCAATCAGGGAATCAGAAGGATTTTGGAGGACACAAAGTTTATGGTTTAGGGGCTGGTGTTGGTTTCCAGGCAGAGGTTAAGGCTTAAACAATGTTGGCAGGAGAGTCCAGAGCATGGCTAGTTGGGAAGTTTGTTTAGGAGAGGTGAAAGCACGAACTGGGGCCCAGAGGGAGAAGAGAAAAGACAGGGAAGAGGGAACCAGCTGAAGGAGAGCCTTGAAGCTGGTGACTGGACTTTTAGTTTCCTACAAAGAACAACTGGGAGTCATAGGAGATATTTGAGAAGCAGCACGGTTCAGTGGAAAGAGAATGGGCTTAGGAGTCAGAGGTCATGGGTTCTTATCCCAGCTCTGCCACCTGTCAGCTGTGTGACTTTCGGCAAGTCATTTCACTTCTCGGTGCCTCAGTCACCTCATCTGGAAAATGGGGATTAAGACGTGAGCCTCACGTGGGACAACCTGATTACCCTGTATCTACCCCAGGGCTTAAAACAGTGGTCAGCACATAGTAAGTGCTTAACAAATACCAACATCATCATTATTATTATTATTATTTGAGGAGGGAAGCGATATGCTTCAGTAGGTGTTTAATCGGGGCCAGCTTTGGATGGTAAGCAAGTGAGTCAACTGCCTCGGGCATTCCATCAGGGTGGAGGAAGCTTTGGAAAATGTGGAACAGCAATTGTAATAATAATCATGGTATTTTTCAAGTGCTTGCTATATACATGTCAATCGGACACAGTCCCTGTCCCACATGGGGCTCACAGTCTAAGTGGGAGGGAGAATATATGTTTAATTCCCAGTTTAGATATGATAAAACTGAGACCCAGAGAAGTCAAGTAACTTGCCCAAAGTCACACAGAAGGCAAGTGGCAGAGCCAGGATAAGAAACCAGGTCTTCTTTTTGTTATGGTATTACTTAAGCGCTTACTATGTGCCAGGCACTGTACTAAACACTGGGTTAGATACAAGGTTCTTAGGTTGGATACAGTCTCTGTCCCACATGGGTGCTCACGGTCTTAATCTCCATTTGATAGATGAAATAACTGAGGCACAGAGACATTAAGTGACTTGCCCAAGGTCACACAGCAGACAAGTGGCAGAGCCAGGATTATAACCCAGGTCCTTGTGACCCCTGGGCCCGTGCTCTATCTATGCCAGGCTGCCTCCCAGGCCCATGTCTTTTCCACTAGGCCATGCTTCTTCTCAAAGAACCCAACCTAGGATCTTCCCAAGTCAGAGATTTTGCCTGTGTTAACAGGGAGGGGGAACAAGTTAGCTCTGCAGCAAGAGGGGGCAGGTCCAAAGGGGTCTGAATGAGTTATGCCAGGCATATGGCACAGCAGAATGGAATGATTCATAATGGGAAGGGTGGGTAAATTCTTTCCCACCTCCAGACAGCCAAATGTCTGATGCCAGCCCTGCATTTCATCAAGACGATTTGTGCAGCTTTGGGTCGGAGGGTAGGAGAGACGAAAGAGGGAAGAGTCTGGAGGAGCCAGGGAGACCCTTCAGGAGGTTGTTACAGTAATCCTTAAATTCCTTGAGGGCAGGGATCATGTCTACTGTTCTGTACTCTCCCAGTCACTCAGTACAATGCTTTGCATGGACTAGACACTCGAAAAATACTATGAAATGATGAGAGTTTAAGCAAGTGTGGTTATACCTGCCTCCAGACCACCCAGTCCTGTTCTAAATGCTTGGGTTTTATACATATATAGTCCCTGCACTGAAAGATCTTACACATTTTCAAAGAAGATTAGAGTACTTGGTTGGTTACTTGCCGACTGAGAAACCTTGAAGCCAAATAAATATTACGACATCAGATTACACCAGGGTTCAGGAATGAGAAGAAAAGTCTACTTTCATCAGCAGATCTCAAAATGTCCTAATGTTCACCCTGGGATCTAAATTGCTCTACACATAGCCAGGCAGTGAAAGATGGCAAGTCCATCTGATTAAAAAAGATCACTTATTGTGGCCAAAAGGGCAGCATTTTGATGTGGTGTTTTAACTGGTTCCAATTAGTAAACGGTAAGCCATTACCTTTCCTTCTCAGATTCAGGTTCAAAGTTGCCGACAGTACTGGATGTTTCATGTCTGAGTTTAGGGATTCAGTAATTGGAGGTGGAAAGAGCGCAGTCCTATGAGTCAGGATGAGAAGAGAACAGGAGCCTGGAGTTTGTGTGCTGATGAGGAAGCACCAGAAACAGATGGTTTAAAATGAAAAAAAAAAGCAACTTTGATTTTCATCTCTAACTGAGCCTTTTGAGACATCGCAGAAGTGGCAAAAATCTCAACTGTTTGTTTTCCTCATTAAACTTTTGTAAGTTCCGCAAGGGCAGGGATTGCATTTTATACTTCCTTTGTGTGGCCCCTAAGCTCCTATGAAATAAAAGTTTCTTGAGCCACTGATAACTTCTTCACCATTGACTCTCTTTTCCCACTGCACCCCCACCCCCAATCTGGCTCTTCATTCCTCCTAAGGAGCCTCAGTCTTCACTCTCCCACCTTTAACCCATTGCTCATGCCTTACCTCTGTCTGGAAGGCCTTTCCTCTTCTGCTTTTTTGGAGGAGTAGCCCTTTTTAAAAAATGGTATTTGGTAAGCACTTACTGTGTGTCAAACACTGTTCTTAGAGCTGAGGTAGGTACAGGTCAATTAAGTCCAACATAGTCCCTGTCCCGCATGGGGCTCACAATCTAAGTAGGGGGGGAAAACAGGTATTGAATCCCCTTTTTAAAGTTGAGGAAACCAAGGCACAGAGATGTCAAGTGACTTGCCCAAGGTCACACAGCAAGCAATTGACAGACCTAGGATTAGAACCCAGGTGCTCTGACTCCAAGGCCCATGCTCTTTCCACTAGGCCACACTGCTTCCCTTCAGATAATATTTTTTTTCCTAGCAGCACCACTAGGCAGAACTGGTCCAGTGACACCTCAGTGACATTTGGCTTCCTGATCAAGAGGGAGTTGAATTAGCCACTGCTCAAGCGCCCCTCATCCACCCCCACTTTCACCACCCCTCCACATCCCAACCATATATACTAGAAATCCCTGGCCTTTGTCATGCTGGGGAAGAGAAGGTAATGTTTCAGGGGAGGGGAATGGGATTATTCAGTTGGGAGAATTTGGGGAGGGAAGGAAGAAGAAAGGGAGAATCAGATCTCTAGGAAGCAGTGTGGTCCAGTGGGTAGACCATAGGCCTTGGAGCCAAAAGGACCTGGGTTCTAATACTACTTGCCTGCTGTGTGACCTTTGGCAAGCTGCTTCACTTCTCTGTGCCTCAGTTCTCTCATCTATAAAATGGGGATTAAGACTGTGAGCCCCTTGTGAGACAGAGTTGGTATCCCACCTGATTAGCTTGGGTCTACCCCAGCACTTAGAACAGTACCTGGCACATAGTAAGCATGTAACAAATACCACAACCCGCCCCCCCCCCCAAAAAAAAAACTGGATTTCTCTCCTCTGCCGGCTCCTTATCCCACTGCAGGGACCTGAACTAGATGCCTTGTGATTCCATTAAGTACCATTAGCTGAAAAAGCACTAATCTACGCCCAACACCCACCCCCAATGCCCTACCTCCTTCTGCTGATTTGCTACACTTTGTTCCTGATAACGCATTCACAAAGCTCCTGGACCTCACTATTCCAAGCCACATTAACCTCTTAATGCGAGAAAGTGAACTGCAAATAGCCAACGTGTTTGGAAATCTGATCTTAAATTCTCCTTTCCTGGCCAAGTGGGTTACGTGAGAGCTGGTCATTCATGAAACACTAGCTTCTATTTTGGTCGTCCTTCTGAAAAGATTAGAAATTCTGGCCGATCAAGGGGAAATGAACTGAAGGTTGCTGTGTTGTTTGGTAATTTTTCCAAATTGTAATATTTCTTCCCTGCCTCTAGCTGTTCTTTGTAATGAGCAATGGGAAACTCAAAATCAAAATATATTTCCTTGCCAAATCTGTTTCCTCCCCTTAGTTGGCTTGGAGGGTTTGTGTGTCAGGTTAGGATTGTAAAAAGGCCAGGTGGCAAATGCCAGCTGATTATTATAGGGTTGCTCTTATTTTCGTCAGTGTTTCTCAGGTACGTTTTTCAGCTAAACTGGGGTTTATTTAATAATAAGAACACACTGATCTCATTTTACTCTCATAACATCAGTATGAAATAAGGAGAGGCCATTATTATTATTAGGCCCATTTTACAGATGTGGAAACTGAGGCCTACATAGCACAAGGACTCTCCACTGCCTCAGCCACGTAGCCTGCCAGCTACAGAAGAGAAGCCAGGAAGGGGATGGGGGCAGAGGGAGGGTTTGTTCCTGCCCAACCAAAGATGGCTACCCAATATCCTCAGGGCAAGAATATAGGTCTGAGAGTCAGGAGACTTGGATTCTGGACCCAGCTCTGGCACAGAACAAGTCAAATATCCTCTCCAGACTTTAGTTTCCTCATCTGTAAAATGGGGTTGGTACCTTCCTCCCCGTACCTGACCAGGATGTTGCAGGATAAAATGAGGTAATTGATGCGAGAGCACCATGGAAAAGCCAAGTGTGATAGAAAGTCAAGGTCCGATTACTCTTCCAGACAGAGTGGAGAGACTGGAACTAATTATACACCAACTGGGTTTGGTAGGCCTTGGCATATAGGATGGGTCTGTTTCTGGGTTACAACATCCACCAAAAAAAAGTGATGAAAAACAAAGTAAAGACCTAAGAAGAATAGCACGGGGTTCATCCCTGAATAAGGGAGGCTGGCACACATCCCCTCATCATGCCCAAAAGCCTCCTTTTGGGGCTACAGTTTGCATACAGTTCTCTGTTTCGCTTGAAACCTGTAATTTCATCTGCACTTCCATGAAAGCCAGCATGGGTGCCTTTATTGATTAATTTGTGCTAATTAAAAACAGCAGTGTTTCTGCTGAAAAGAAAGATGTGTGTCAATAAATTAGAGAAAATTTCACAGATTAAAGATTGCCAGCTAAAGCTTCAGAGTAACTAAACAAATGCTAATAGCCCACCCTTGCAAATGGACTGCAGAGGACAAGCAATTGTGCTAGTTTGAAGAACAAACAGCTCCAGCCCCTCCTGGCTTTCCCATTAAGAAGGAATCAGCTCTATATGGGAAACTGAATCACTGCAAGTTTGGTGAGATGGTGGCTGGAAGAACAGCTGGGATCCAGCGATGGAAGTTTGAGGAAGCCTGAGGAAGGCTCAAAGCAGCCAAGTGGCAAGGTTGCTTATAGATATATGTGTCAGGGGGAGTTCTTGATCCAAGGTGGGAGAAAGGAGGAGACATGCATGATCTGGAGGGGCGAGGCCAAAAGAAGGTGTTTTTTTTTTTTTGAATGATATTTAAGTGCTTAATATGTGCCAGGCACTGTAGTAAGCCCTAGGGTAGATACAAGCTAATCATGTCCTACATGGGGCTCATAGTTTTAATCCCCATTTTACAGATGAGTTAGCTGAGGCACAGAGAAGTGAAGTGACTTGCCCAAGCTCACACAGCACAGACAAATGGTAGAGTCAGGATTAGAACTCAGGTCGTTCTGCTCCACACAACGATGGGCACTACAATAATTAATAGATAGGAGGAATAAAAAGAAGTGGTTATATATGTGAGTTAGTACTATGTGTCTACTATGTGTCTACCCCAGCGCTTAGAACAGTGCTCGGCACATTGAGAAGCAGTGTGGCTCAGTGGAAAGAGCACGGGCTTTGGAGTCAGAGGTCATGGGTTCAAATCCCAGGTCGGCCAGTTGTCAGCTGTGTGACTTTGGGCAAGTCACTTAACTTCTCGGTGCCTCAGTTACCTCATCTGTAAAATGGGGATGAAGACTGTGAGCCCCACGTGGGACAACCTGATTCCCCTGTGTCTACCCCAGCGCTTAGAACAGTGCTCGGCACATAGTAAGCGCTTAACAAATACCAACATCATTATTATTAGTAGTACTGAAATAATAAATTAGAAGTGTACTATATCAGCTCCTTCACTGGACTCCCTACCTTCAGTCTCTCTTTCCTCCAATCTGCACTTCATAATGCTACATGGATCTTCTCGAAGCATCACTTGGAATACATCTCCCACTGCTAAAAACCCACCAATGCCCCCCACCCCAGCCCATCGGAGCAAGTAAAAACTTCTCACAATCTGCTTCAAGGCTGTCTATCAACTCTCCATAGTGGCTGACTTTACTGGCTACTCCTCATCTCACACTCTTCACTCCTTCCAGGCTCATCTTTGGACTCTAGTTTGCTCTCGACTCTCCTGTCTCTCAACCTGGAACTCATTCCAACCGCTCCAAATCAACTAGACCATAGCTTCCCCTCACCCCCACCCCGTCTTTAAATAAAAATAATAATGTTGGTATTTGTTAAGCGCTTACTATGTGCAGAGCACTGTTCTAAGCACTGGGGTAGACACAGGGGAATCAGGTTGTCCTACGTGGGGCTCACAGTCTTAATCCCCATTTTGCAGATGAGGTAACTGAGGCACAGAGAAGTTAAGTGACTCGCCCACAGTCACACAGCTAAGTGGCAGAGCCGGGATTCAAACCCATGACCTCTGACTCCAAAGCCCGTGCTCTTTCCACTGAGCCACGCTGCTTAAAGCCCCCCTAAAATCCCGCCTCTTTCGGGAAGCCTTCCCTAAATAATTCCGAACACCCAAGTCGTTTCAGCCCAACAGCCACATGTGGGCACATTTTTGCTATATATTATTTGATTTTCATCTATATATTCAATTACTCATTCTTCTACTTTGTTTTGAAATACTTGATCATTGCCCCTTTTATGTTTCTACACACATTTGAAAATAGTTTTTTTATCTCTCCATTCCTTTTAGAGAGTGAGCTCCTTGAGGGGAAGTAGAGTTTTTGTTCTACTCTCCCAAGTGTTTAGTACTGTGCTTCACATTTAATAGATGGTCAGTAAATACCACAGGCTGACTGACTGATTGACTAATCTGTCCTTGGCATCTTTGAGACAAAAACCAGATTTTCTTCTGAAACGTTTTCTTCAAAAAACAGCACCCCTACCCCCACCCCCACACCTGTCCTATGCAAACATATCAGAAGTCAATACAAGCATTAGTTTTAGGTGGGCCCAAAGGCCCAGGTGAAACTTGGGGGTCTCTCCTACCACCCTGAAAAGGGACAGCCCAACTCTCTAAAATCCCACTTTTTCAGCCTCTAATGCAGAGGAGAAGTGACGAGAGCAGGAAAGCAGCAGGTGTATATTTCTTCTCCTTTGACTATGTCTTTCTCTCTCTCCATCTCTGTCAATCCCATTCTCTCCATCCCCCTTCTCCACATTCCTTTCTGCCTTTTTTGGTTCCCCTGTCCCATTTCACACTCCAGAAAATATAGCCACCTTAGCAAAGTAATGGCATAAACTAGAGCTATGACATTTTCTCTCCACAGAAGGTAAAGCAAGATCCTTTCTTTCCCCCTTCTGGGTTAAAGCTTCCTCAAAGCCCCAGGGGGTTCCCAAATCCCCCGCAGACTACACCTCGGATATCCAGCCGCAATCACTGCTCTGCGGTCAGGACTTGTTTCCCCACTAGCCGACATTTATAGATGATGAAGCATGAACCCAAAAGCTGAGAGACAGCTTAGTTTTCATAGGTTAGGGGTTGCCCCTGCTGAGCTTACTGTAGCATGAAACTAGTCTGGACTAGTAAACTGAATAAATATGCTAAAGAAGTCATCGAAGTACAATATATATGCAGTGCCAAAGTGCCATTTTAGCAAAATGATTTTGATTCACCTGACGGATGAGCAGGAGATGAGCGTGCAAAGGCTGATGGGAGGAGGACTTGGGGAAGGGGCATTTCCTTTGATGATCTTGCCCAGTTAATAGTTTCCTTTCTTTGACTTTCTTGCCTGGGACAGGCATTAGACTGTGCCAGGCACTTTACTAAGCTCTGGTGTAGATACAAGTTAATCCGTTCAGACACAGTCCCTGTCCCACAAGGGGGTCACTGTCTTAGTAGGAGGGAGACAGGTATTGAATCTCCATTTTACAGATGAGGAAGTTGAAGCACAGAGATGTGAAGTAACTTGCCCAAGGTCACACAGCAGACAAGTGGCAAAGCCGGGATTAGAACCCAGGTCTTCTGACTCCCAGGCCTGAACTCAGTTTGAATTTGAATTTCAGCCAAACCGATTCCTACCCTGCTGACCCAGAACCTTCAATCTTTCCTCAGCTCAAGAGCTTCTGCCTCCCTTTGGTCTGGCTCTTTAGAAGCTGGCAAGCTCCTACTCTGTTTCCAGGTCCCAGCAGCTGGTATGTTTGCTTCAGTGACCAGGCACTTATTTATAGCCCCAAAGGCCAGAAGGAAGACTATCCTCTCTAAGGCCTCCTGGGGTCTTTCATGGGCCCCCCCGCTTTGGAACAAGGTCAGAAGTATCTGAGCCTAACAAGGAATGGTCCAGACTCCCAGGGCTCAAAAAGATAAAGAGAAACAGCCAGGAAAAGGGAGAGAAAACAGGATGGAAGCAGTTGGAAAAGGTGAGATGGTGGCTGAAAGAAGAAGAAGAAATGAAAAGAGAGGAGGAGTGAAACCCCAGCAAAAGAAATGGGAGGAGGTGCCACACCAAGGAAGAGAGGGAGAGGAAAAAGAAGTGGGGAGACACCATGACAGGTAGTGGGGGTTGAAGAAGTCAGCAGGAAGTAGAAGGGGGGACTTATCAGGAATGGGGGAAGGGGAGGGAATCAAGGACCTCTGATGAGGGGTGAAGGAGAAAATCAGAAAACTTCCTGGGCCTGGAATTTCTGGGATTGCTCAAGCCCTGGAATTTCTGATCCTGTAGTACACCATAGCTGCATTTACATCTTTCACCTGGAATTTAAGGCAAAAAATAAATATCGAAGCCCTTTGAGCTCTGGATCCTTGGTGTTGTAATATTTTCAGAGTCCAGGTATCTAATTATGAGAAGCAGCGTGGCTCAGTGGAAACAGCCCGGGCTGGGGAGTCAGAGGTCATGGGTTCCAATTCTGGCTCTGCCACTTGTCAGTTGTGTGACTGTGGGCAAGTCACTTACCTTCTCTGTGCCTCAGTTCCCTCATCTGTAAAATGGGGATTAAAACTGTGAGCCCCACGCGGGACATTCTGATCACCCTGTATCTACCCCAGTGCTTAGAACAGTGCTCTGAACATAGTAAGCGCTTAACAAATACCAACATTATTATTATTATTACTATTGTTATTATTATCAATTGGGATTCTGCTCTGAGATGTCTCCACTCTTCTAGTCCCCCAGGGAAATAACCCTCAACAGCTGGGCTGCCTCTGATCCCATTCCGGAGGAGGGCCCAGGAAAACTATCAATCAATCAATGGTATTTCTTGAACACTGACTCTGTCCTGAACCTTCAGGAGATGCAGGACCCTCTCGGTGAGCCTGCTAGGCTGATCTCCTCTAGACTGTAAGCTTGTTGATGAGGAGGATGGTATTTGTTAAGTGTTTACTATGTGCCAAGCCCTGTTCTAAGCGCTGGGGTAGATAGCAGGTATTCAGGTTGTCCCACATGGGGCTCACAGTCTTAATACCCATTTTACAGATGAGTTAACTGAGGGACAGGGAAGTTGAGTGACTTGCCCAAAGTCCCACAACTGACAAGTGGCAGAGTCAGGATTAGAACCCATTACCTCTGGCTCCCAAGCCCATGCTCTTTCCACTAAGCCACGCTGCTTCAAGAGACACAAGAGAGATAAAGTTCATGCCCCACATGGGGCTCACAGTTTAAGAGGAAGAGAGTACAAGTATTTCATCCCCATTTCATAGAGGACGAAATTAAGCAAGAGAATTTAAATGGCTTGCCCAGGGTCTCACAGCAGGTAAGTGGTAGTGCTGGGATTAGAACTCAGGCCCCTGCTCTTTCCACTAGGCTAGGCTGCTTCTCAGAGGTGGTAGACACAATCCCTGCCCTCAAGGAGCTCTCAGCCTAGAAGGGAAGATAGTCATTAAAATCAATTCGACAGGGGAAAATGGCTGGGTGGAAGGATATGACTGAATAAGGATCTGACTGAATCTGATTTCCCAGCAACACAGAAATCTGATACCTTATTTCCATACCTTTCATCCCCAATTCCTTTTGACACTTGTTGATGTTACATTCATTCAGTCTTCTTTCTTCCTCTATGAGGGGCCTTCATGGTGCGGAAACTTCTGCAGATAATTAAAATTTAAAATCAGCAAAGAATAACAGAATCAAGAGATACTTTGGCGCCAGACAGAAAAAAACACTATTTCACCTACTTGAATAAGCAGCTGGAAAAGATGGATCTTTACAGCATATTAAAGTTGCCCACGGGCTTTAAAGAAATTAGGCCAGGGCCTAAAATTGAAATATTTAGGGGAAAGGCAGTCTATGAATCAAATAAATAAATAAACAAACTAATAAATAAATAATTCAAGCTCCAGGCATAGAACATTTTTAATAAGAACTGAAGATCTGCAGTATCTAGGTGTGGAACTTCATTTGAGGTTCTGGTGTGAGTCTCTAAGTCTGGATACTGAGAGGATAGATTTATTTTAAGTCCTGAGGCTGAGCCAAGTCTCCATCTCTATCTCCATTCCCCAGAATCAAACTCACCCAGCACCATAATGAGCCCCGACAGATGTGATACAGTGTGCTGGAGGGAAAACAACTCATACACCCATGTGCCGGGCCATTACTGGATCAGACCCTTGGACCATCCAGCTCAGTGTTCTCTTTCTAACCGTGACAATAGGATGCTTGGAGGTGCCATCCATATGACCATCATCCTCATGCTTAGGGACAGGCCAACTAACATCTCTACTTTTTCCCACTCCATCGATAACTAACTCTCCTTCCAAAATGGATCTCTCCTCCATAAATTAGTCTTAACCCCTTTTGAAGCTACCAAAGTTTTGCATCAGACCAAATGCTTTCCTGTGAAGAAGAGGACTCAGCCACTCCACTCCCTGACTTTCCTCTTTGACCCAGTGGAAGGGCAGAGTTCCTCCCCACTTGCTAGTGGCCTGAGCTACCATCAATAGAAGAGCTTTTCCACCTCCTTTCTTAATCAATCATATTTATTGAGCATTTACTGTGTGCAGAGCACTGTACTATTAATAATAATAATTATGGTATTTGTTAAGCACTTACTATGTGCCAAGCACTGTTCTAAACACTGGGGTAGATACAAGTTAATCAGGTTAGGCACAGTCCCTGTCCCACATGGGGTTCACAGTCTTAATCCCCATTTTACAGATGAGGTAACTGAGGCCCAGAGAATTAAGTGACTTGCCCAAGGTCACACAGCAGACATATGGAGGAGCCGGGATTAGAACTCAGGTCAATCCAGCCCACAGTGACCTTACGGTCTAGGTGAGGAGATGGGCATTGAAATAAATTACAGAGAGGGGAAAATAGGAGAGAATAAGTATAGGTATATAAGTGCTATAGGGCTGGAGGTGGGTTGAATATAAAATGCTTAAGGGATACATACCCAAGTACAAAGGGTGGGTACCCCTTTGCACTAGATGCTGCAGATCTTCAGTTCTCCCTCCCTTCGGAGAGGGAAAATAGGGTGAGAAAACAAGGGCTTAGTTGGGAAAGCCCTCTTGGAGATGTGGTTTCAATAAGACTTTGAAGGTGGGGAGAGTGATCATCTGTCAGATGGGAAGGAGAAGAGAGTTCCAGGCCAAAGGGAGAATGTGGGTAAGGGGTCTGTGGCAAGAAAGACAAAATCAAGATAGAGTATAGAGAAGCAAAGTATGCAGGCTTGGTTGTAGTAGAAAGTCAGCAAGTTAAGGCAGGTGGGAGGAAATGAGGTGAGTGCTTCAATGTGCTAGGTACCATACTTACCCCTGGTATCTGTCCCTTTCAAGACTCATGCCTCCACTGAAGGCTCTACTCTTGCTCCTCCTTCCACCCCCTCCACAGATGAATATGCTTCCCAAGGACTTTTTCTCTCAAGCTTCTACTGTGATTCCTACCCTTGCCCCACCTGTAACCCAGCTTGCCCAGTTAAAAAACCACTAGGGAGCCATCTTTGAGCCAATCAGAGCACTTCCGCTTTATAGTTGGAGTAAATTTTTATTCTGCACGAACAGCGCAGTTTAGGCTAGTAGAATGTGTTTCAAACTCCCAAGTTGACAGTATGAAACCAAATATCACTAATAAGCCCCTAGGTGCTCCATTCTCCCAAAGCATGTTCCTGGAGCCCCAAGCCTCTGCCGCCCACAATGGAGACTTGAAGCATTCTTTAGCCGGCTAATTATCAGATAGGTGATTTTTCTTATTGCAGACAATTGCTTGCTGTTGGCAAAAAGAACCTGACAAAGCAGCTATAACGTATGGCTCCCTAATGAAGATGAAATCCTTGCTTCCAGTGGCCATACCAGTGCAGAGGGAAGAGAGAGACCTAGAGGCAGATATGACCAGGCAAGAGATGTTTCAGGGGCTGGTCAGGCTGCTAATGGCCAAGAAGAAAAATAATATAGTGATCTCTTCTCATAGAGCCATTTCTCATCCTGATGTCATCAATTCTGCCTAGATCCGTTGGAGCTTATTAGAGCTTTTGGGTGGGGGAGGGGAGGCGTGGTGGGACTTGGGCCGGTGTAGGGGGGAGGGAGAGGTTACACAGTATAGCCTGGGAGAAAGAGGCCTTATTACATTTTTCATTGCTCAATTGTCGGCCACCTAATGTATAAAAAGTTAACCCTCCCACCTGACAGTCACAAAACAAACGATCACTGGGCATGTGTTAAAGCAAAATGTCATGACTTGTTCAAACTGCTTTATATTAGTGGAAGTTTGCTGCTTTAGTGGGTCTGTGAATTGTGGCTCTTGTAAAAAAAAAAAAAAAAACAATGGTTGGGGAGAGAGGGGTCGTTCTACCCTGTGCAATGAAAAATAGCCCCCAGGTGAGTGTCTGAAGGAATGCCCACCTGGGTCAAGATGAGCAGATAAAGAGAAGGCAGCTGTTTCTTTTTAGCACATACTGTCAAGATCCCCAACAGGGGCCACTAATGCCTCTTGTTCCATTACACTGGGTGGGGAGTAGAAGCCCTGCGACCTCAGCCCCAAATTGCTTCTCCATTCTCCCTATTCCCTTCCAGGCCTAATCCTCTGCCTCCCATCCTATAGCAAGGAGCAGGATTTTAACCTGAGAAGGAGTGAGTCTTAAAGCCTTACTACCCAACCCTCCACCATACACAGCACCCCATCTTTTCCACCTCCAACAACTCCATCTCACCTCTACTCACTTAGCCACCTGCTCTCTCTGCCACCACGGCTAGCCTGCAGACATTGCTTCCACCAGCCCCTCTAAGGGAGCAGCATTGCCTAGTGTGTAGAGCACAGTCCTGGGAGTCAGAAGGACCTGGGTTCTAATCCCGGCTCTGCCACATGTCTACTTGCGAGAACTTGGGCAAGTCATTTAAATTCTCTGTGCCTCAGTTACCTCATCTGGAAAATGGGGATTAAGACTTGGAGCCTCATGTAGGACAGGGGCTGCCTTCACCCTGTTTACCTTGTATCTATCCCAGTGCTTAGAACAGTGCTTGACAAATAGTAAGTGCTTAACAAATACCATCATCATTATTTTTATGATTATTATTATTAAAATCCTACTGCCCTCTTTGCCCAAGAAGCTAAGCATACTGCTATGGAAAGCATCATGCTAGGTTGGAACAATCAGCAATCAATCAATGGCATTTATTGAGTACTTCCTGTGTGCAGAGAGTACTAAGCCCTTGAGAGAGTATAATACAAACCATTGGTAGACACGATTCCTGCCTTCAACTAGCTTACAAGCTGTCTGTGATAGGAAGAACTATGAGTCAGACCCAGTAATGGTCTATCTCATCACAGACAGACCAAAAAAAAGATAAAAATCATCTTCCAGGAGACTACTGTGGAAAGAAACTGGAACTAGGGTTAGTTAACTAGGGTTAAGCATATGTAGTATGCTTAAAAATGGTAACCTATGGAAAAGTGTTTATTTCACGTTAGTGTAAGGAATTGAGAAAGGCCACTGCTTAATTTGTGCTGGGTACTTGCTGAGGCTCAGCCCGGGCACTTCTGGAATTGACTGTTTCTAGCTCGGAAACCTCTGGAATTGGCAGTTTCTAGCCCCGACACCTTTGGAATTGGCAGTTTCTAGCCCTGATACCTCTGAAATTGACAGTTTCCAGCCCCCGGCATCTCTAGAATTGGTAGTCCAGAGCCCTGGCACCTTTGAACTTGGAGATTCCCCAGCCTGGCAGCACTGTTGTAATATAATAATTAGTGTCATACATTAATACCATCACTCAGTCAAAGGCATTACAAATCTGAAAGGTAAAGTGCCAGAATGGTTTGAGTCCCAGCACCTGTTTCATTACAAATTCAGCTCTGGGAGAGGAGAGGGCTACACTGCCCAAATGGCTTTCTTGGCATTTTGTGCTTGAGGATTATGAATGGAGGAAAGGTTCCAGGATAATTGGTCCATTCATAATCTGGGCTCCTCCAATTACCCACTCTTATTCCTGGGGGAATGTCTCAACACTGTCCCTCTCAGGGGCAGTTTCTCTGCAGCTCATGCCTGCAAGACTAGTGGCACGTGACCCCCCCTGCTTCATTTCCTGTCCAGGAAGCTCCAGATTCCACTGGCCTATTCCCTGGGCTCTAATGAGTGTTCTGGAGAACAGCCTCCATCCTCCACTGCCTCAAATACAGAGTTTTACTGCAACTAAAATAAACAAAGATTGCTACACGGCGACCTCTCACCCCTTCCCCGAGAGCAACTTTCTCAGCTGTGCCGCGCGGATATAAGAATCATTAGAGTGTGATAAATAAAACTGTCGTCCAGATAATGGCCACCTCAAGCAGCACACCTAAGGGAGATGGGTTGAGAGGGGTCACATCAATAAGGTTAGGGAAGGTGACAGGCTGTGTCTTCGGTTTAAAGGAGATTAGTAAAGAAAGAAAGAGAGAGAGAGAACCCCTCACTTAGGAGAAACAAGCAAAAATGTGCCTTTGGAACAGAAATCTAGGCTGGATTGCAATTGTCGGTGTGAGTTCTGCAGCTGCTGACAGAAAAAAGCGCATGTCCAGGGTTTGGATCCCACGGCAGATTTCCATGTGGAGATGAGAGGAAAGAGGCTTCCTTTCTGCAGGGCTACACCAGGCGAGTGATAACAAGTGAACCCAGAGGAGGGAAGGTTAACTGCTGAGGGTAAAGTTCAAACGGCTGCTGACCAGAGGGACCAATACAGAGCTAGAAGGGGTATAAGAATGGTGGGGAATTGGTCCTATCAGTCAATCAATCAATGGTATTCAGTGAGTGCTTACTGTGTGCAGAGCACTGTACTAAACATTTGGGAGAGTACAAATACAACAGAATTGGTAGATATGATCTCCGCCCTCCAAGAACTTACAATCTAATGGGTCTTATCAGAAAACATTTGAACAGAAAACATTAAGACCCTGGAGCAGTGCCCATTACTGGGTGAGCTCAATGGTCCATATGCAATCCAGAATTTTCTCTCATATTGTCCTTTTTTCTTCTGGTCCTCAACTTTTTTTATTATTTCCATCATAATAATAATTAATAATTGGGATATTTGTTAAGCTCTTACTATGTGCCAGGCATTTTCCTAAGCATTGGGGTGGATACAAGCAAATCAGGTTGGATGCAGTCCCTCTTCCATATGGGGCTCACAGTCTTAATCCCCAGTTTACGGATGCGCTAACTGAGGTACAGAGAAGTTAAGTGACTTGCTCAAGGTCACACAGCAGATAAGTGACAGAGTCGGGATTAGAACTCAGATCCTTCTGACTCCTAGGTCCATGCTCCATCCACTAGGCCACCCCGCTTCTCATGTCTTATGTCTCAGTCACCAACCCCCTCTCCTGCCTTCTCTCAAAATCCAGCCCCTCCACCTGTGCATCCAACCCCATTCCTTTACACCTTATCAAAGCATTTGCCCCCTCCCTTCCCCCCTCCCTTACCACCATCTTCAACTGTTCACTCTTCAGTGGTTTTTTTCTCCACCACTTGCAAGCATGCTAAAGTCTTCCCTGTCCTAAAAAAACCTTCCCTTGACCCCACAGCTCCCTCAAGGAATTGCCCCATCTCCCTTCTACTATTCTTCTCCAAAGTCCTTGAGCAAGTCATCTACATCCACTGTCTCCATTTCCTCTCCTCCAATTCTCTCCTTGACCCCCTACAATCTGGCTTCCTCCCCCTTCACTCCACAGAAACCACCATCTCAAAAGTCACAAATGATCTCCTTCTTGCCAAATTCAACGGTCTCTACTCTATCCTAATCCTCTTCGACCACTCGGCTGCCTTCCACAATGCCTACCACGTACTTCTCCTGGAAACATTATCCAACTTGGCTTCACTGATACTATCCTCTCCTGGTTCTCCTCCTATCTCTCTGGCCGCTCACTCTGAGTCTCTTTCATGAGCTCAACCTCTGCCTCCCACCCCCTAACTGTGGAAGAACCTCAAGGTTCAGTTCTGATCCCCTTCTATTCTCTATCTACACCCATTCCTTTGGAGAACTCATTCAGTCCCTTAGTTTCAACTACCACTTTTATGTGAATGATTCCCAAATCTACATCTGCAGGCCTGATCTCTCTCCTCTGCAGTCGCTCATTTCATCCTGCCTTCAAGACACCTCAAACTTAATATGTCAAAAACATAACTCCTCAACTTCCCACTCAAACCATGTCTACCCCTTGACTTTCGTATTAATGTAGAGAGCACCACCATCCTTCCTGTCTCACAAGCCCATAACCTTGGTGTTATCCTGGACTCATCTCTCTTATTCAACCCACATATTCAATCTGACATTAAATCTTGTCAGTTCAACCTTCACAACATCGCTAAAATCTGCCCTTTCTTCTCCATCCAAATTGCAACCATGTTAATCCGAAGCACTTATCCTATCTCACCTTGATTACTATACCAGTCTCCTTGCTGACCTCCTTGCCTCCTGTCTCTTCCCACTCCAGTCCATACTTCACTCTGCTGCCCAGATCATTTTTCTACAAAATGTTTAGTCCATGTTTCCCCACTCCTTAAGAACCTCCAGCAGTTGCCCATCCACCTCTGTATCAAACAGAAAGTCTTTACCATGAGCTTTAGAGCACTCAATCACCTTGCTCCTCCTACTTTTCCTCATTGTTCTCCTACTACAACCCAGCCTGCGCCCTTCTCTCCTCTAATGCCAACCTAGTCACTGCACCTTCATCTTGTCTATCTCAGAGCTGACTTTTCACCCATGACCTACTTCTGGCCAGTAACACCTTCTTTACTCATATCTGACAATTACTCTCCCCACCTTCAAAGACTTACTGAAGGCACAGCTCTTCCAAGAGGCCTTCCCTGACTAAGCTCTCATTTCATCTTCTCCCACTCCCTTCTGCATCGCTCTTGCACTTGGATTTGCTTCATTCATTCATTCATTCATTCAATAGTATTTATTGAGCGCTTACTATGTGCAGAGCACTGCACTAAGCGCTTGGAATGTACAAATCAGCAACAGATACAGTCCCTGCCCTTTGACGGGCTTACAGTCTAATTGGGGGAGACAGGCAGACAAAAACAATGGCAATAAATAGAGTCAAGGGGAAGAACATCTATCTCATAAAAACAATGGCAAATAAATAGAATCAGGGTAATGTACATCTCATTAAACAAAATAAACAAAATAAATAGGGTGATGAGGATATATACGGTTGAGCAGACTAGAACGGTGCTGAGGGGGTGGAACGGGAGAGGGGGAGGAGGAGAGGGAAAGGGGAGAGAAGAGGGTTTAGCTGCGGAGAGGTGAAGGGGGGGTTAGAGGGAGCAGAGGGAAAAAGGGGGGAGCTCAGTCTGGGAAGGCCTCTTGGAGGAGGTGAGTTTTAAGTAGGGATTTGAAGAGGGGAAGAGAATTAGATTGTCAGAGGTGAGGAGGGAGGGCATTCCAGGACCGCGGGAGGACGTGGCCCAGGGGTCGACGGCGGGATAGGTGAGCCCGAGGGATGGTGAGGAGGTGGGCGGCAGAGGAGCGGAGCTTGCGGGGTGGGCAGTAGAAAGAGAGAAGGGAGGAGAGGTAGGAAGGGGCAAGGTGATGGAGAGCCTTGAAGCCTAGAGTGAGGAGTTTTTGTTTTGAGCAGAGGTTGATAGGCAACCACTGGAGTTGTTTAAGAAGGGGAGTAACATGCCCAGATCATTTCTGCAGGAAGATGAGCCGTTTGCTTCCATTTTTCACTTCTCCCTCAGTTCCTCAGCAATTATGTACATAGCCACAATGTATTTATTTATATTAAGGTCTGTCTCCCCCTCTAGACTGTAAACTCACTGTGAGCAGGGAACGTGTCTACCAACCCTGTTTTACTCTCCCAACCCCTTAGTACAGTGCTCTGCACACAGTAAGCGCTCAATAAATACCATTGATTGACTGATCAACTGATTAACTCCCCAATTATATAAGAAACTGGATCAAAGTCAGTTTTTGAGGCGTTTAGCCCAACCCTCTTTTTGAATCTTCAGAGGAATTTCCTGGAGATTTTTAAGTGTCCTGTTTTGATTCTATCTTGAAATATTGATTAGAAATCTTGCAGGAACCAGAATGTCATATAACATGGTTTGAAGATGGTTAGGAGAGAAGGCTAGTGATTAGCCATCACAAAACCAGATTCCCAACTTCCCTCTCTTTCCTCTCCCTCATCTCCTTTCTGCCACTTCCTCCGTCCCTCTGCCCTCCTTCCCCTTTTACTTCTCCATCTCTTAATTCATTTTGGTTGCTTTCCTTGGGTCACTCCAGCTTGTCCACTTTGCCCTTTGAATGAAGAGGCAAAAACCAGGCATTATACAAATAAGGGACAGATGAATGCTGAACACAAAGGAAACTTTACTTCCCCATTTCATATTATACTCCCTTTCAAGTTTATAAATGACTGTGACACAGTCACTGCTGACAAGTATTCTGCTGCAACTACAGAGCTCAATCCATACTGTGCTTGTCAATACCCCCTTCCCTCACTTATCTGTGCATGGATTATCCACATTGTGGTTTATCTTTCTAGGTACAGGAGTCTTCTCCCACCACCCATCCTTCCTCCCCAAAGCCCACCCATGATATGAGAACTCCACATCTGAATTCTGTGACTCAGAGGCTTCCCTCTACCTCCCATAAGGGTTCAAGAACAGAGCATATAGTGGCATTCCTGCCACAGTGGAAAAGAAGAAGAATTTGAAGGCAGGTGAGTATTTGTGTATGTGCATCTATTCATTTATTTATATTGTGAGACCCCTGAGGGCTAGGGTCTGTGCCTAATTCCCAACTGTGAATTCTTTCCCAATGCTTAGTACAGAGTACTGCATGCAGTAGGCACTTAATGACTACTATTCATCTGCTTATCTATCTATCCACTATCTACTACAGGATAGTCCACACAGCATCAATCCACACTTCTCCTCTCTCTCTCTCTCTCTCTCTACAGGTTTCCCCTCCACCCTTCCAGATTCAGTTAAAATGGAGTGAAAGTCTCCAGAGATTGACAAGAACCAAGAGCAGGCATGGGAGAGAGCTGAGTGTGGAAAACTGGAACAAGCAAAGAGAAAAGTCCTCCTATAAAAATAAAGAAAACATGTCTAAGCTTTATATTTTGCTTTAATGCTTTCTGCCTGGTTAATTCACAAGGGCTTAATCCCTGTCTGTTTATTTATTTATTTGTTTAAACTAAAGCTGACTAAGCAATGGTTATGGTTCTCAGTTAATAGTTTAGTTTCACTCTATGCTAGGTCAATAGCAACTTGCAAACTGTCATCAGAACAAACTATCTCAGAGAAAACCGAGCAAACTACCTGAGAACCCCAATTATATTAAATATCCACACTTTAAGCAAATTGACCTATTGAAGCTGGCCTGCTAAAAGAGTTAAGCTAATACTAATGAACCATCCACTGGGTTGGTTGTCTAATACAGATGGGTCATGTTGCTAGCTGGAGGTGACTTTCAACCTTTTCTAATCACCATTCTTAGCTAGATGGCAATTCTCATCATTTGTGAGAGATCTGCCCTAATCCTGGTTTACCGTGCTTTGTAAAAGCCAATCCCAAAATTTTTGTCCACGTTGCTAAAGACTTTTGCAAACTCCTTCCTATCATTGGATAGAGGGCATTAGTTGGGCACCAATATATTACCTTCTTCAAATGCTTTTGCTTTAGGCAGGTACTTGTGTTCTCAATAGTGCCTTTTCCCCATTCCAGACCTCAGTTTCCCTTTTAGTAAAATAGAAAGGAGAGAAGTGGCTTTGGTCTTCTACAGAAGGATGCTGGGATATGAGCTTCTATTCATAAATAGTAGTAGTATTGAGTGCTTACTGAACAGTATGGTACTAAGCACAGATAAAGAATTACACAGGTGAAAATTAGACAGGATCCCTGGCCCTTAAGGGGCTCAAAATCTAAGACTAAGCAGGGAGGGGACTGGCAACCTATACATAAGGAGAAAATAAAGTAGTTCAAACACAAAATCAACATAAAAGATGAGGACAGGGATAAATATGGAATAAAATCTGTAGGAATAATATTAGAAGTTTCTTGGGAGAAATGTCAATTAGCCAAATTTAGGGGGATCTGAATCTGGGGGCAAGGTTGCGCCTTCAATCTCAAAACATTTTCCATAATCACATGCTCCTTTCTGAATAACAGAAATGAATTCTTGCGAGTATTAAATGCTTTAAGAGCATAAGAAATACCATAGTGGATCAGAAAAATGAATCATCCAGTCCCGAATGCAGTGGAGGCAACAGGAGGCTTAGAGAAACTGTTCAATGGTTGCCTTTCTAGATATCTATCTTCTTGGTTAGGGGTGAACCAACTTAAAATCCCTCACTTTTTCTTACACGGCTCAGATGTACCCTCCAGTCCATGAATTTATTTAAGCCCTTCTTGAACCTACTGACATCTTCTGCCTGCACAGCTTCCTGTGGTAATGAATTCCATATACTTATCATGCAGTATGAAGTGTTTCCCTAGCTTTTTTTAAAACCTACCAGACCCTCACTTGAATCATGCCCTCTTTCTACCTCTACCTTTCCAGACTGAAAAGGCCACATCCTTGCAGTCTTTCTCTTCACACAGAAGCTCTCTCTGCCTCTGTTCATGTTGATTGTCTTCATCCTTCCTGGTCATATCAGCTACCTCTTTCTTAACTAATATTAGCTTTGGGGGTTTGGACCTGTTCTTCCTTAGCTGCTTTTTTGTTCCTGCCCACAAGATGCCCTCTGCCCAGAAATTCCTTTCAGAGCCCTCATGGGATACCCGGGAAAGGAATCTTCTCCAATACTTTTCCCCTCTTGGTCCTAAGCAGGCAAGGGAACAAAAAAGGCATCATTCAGGTGATGCATGGACTGTGGGGAAAGCCAAGTTGATTTTTGTGGAACATTTTTCTTTACTTCCTTGCCTAATTAAATGGAATTCACTGGATGGATACAGTTTTTAATGATGGCTTCATCTGAGTCTAGGAAAGAAGAGTTGGATGTAAGAGATAATTACCTTGACTTTTAGATATAAAAAGCCTTCTATTTTATTCTGCCTTTTTTTTGTTCATTTTTAATGAAAGAGAGGAACAGTGAAATTCACATCAAATGGGAAGGGAAAGCTGACAATCCACTGTTTAATCTCTGCTTAGGACCAGCCAGGAGTGATATTTCTGAGAGTTGGTTTGATGAAGAACTTGTGTATTCATAAAGAGTCACAAAATGGCAAACCAGATTGAGCTAGTTGATGCCTTCTCCCCTGGGCTTTTCACTGTGGAGGAGGGAGAGCAGCCCAAGAGAAAAATTAATTGTCCATTAGCGTTGAGGTCGTTAAAAGGGGGACAAGTAAAGACTCATCGTTTTTATTAAAAAAATAAAAAATAAAGGCAGGAAGAATGTTGTTGTGCCTCCTCTCACAAGCCCATGCGTCACATGGCTTGACCCCAACATGTATCCTTAATGGCCCAAATGGGAGCAGCCTTCTTTCTAATCAAGGGGGAAATTGCAACTCAGTCCTCTTATCATAATTTACACTGATCACCTAAAAGCCATTTCTACATGGTTCTGAAAGTCAAAGCTTTTATTTTCTCTGTGAAATTGGGCACTCAGGTAAAGCTCCGGATCCACTCAGCAGCCTGCCTGACTGACACTGCAACTCCTGCCTGCAGAGCTATTTGATCCATATCTGTCTTATTTCTCATCTGATAATGTACTCGTTTTTCTGATTTCCATAGTTTGCTGTTTTCTTCTGCTATGAGTTAGGAACAAGCCTAGTTGTTTTGTCTGGGGGAGAATCTGTTTTATTTTTCTGCCAGGAATTATTTCTCTTCCCCGTGTTACGGTTCCTTAGCTCACTCCTTTTGTGTGCATATATGAACTTTCTAATAAGTTTGTAAACAACCATTCATTCATTCATTCAATAGTATTTATTGAGCACTTACTATGTGCAGAGCACTGTACTAAGCGCTTGGAATGTACAAATCGGCAACAGATAGAGACAGTCTCTGCCCTTTGACGGACTTACAATCTAATCCGGGGAGACAGGCAGACAAGAACAATGGCAATAAATAGAGTCAAGGGGAAGAACATCTCATTAAAACAATGGTAAATAAATAGAATCAGGGTGATGTACATCTCATTAAACAAAATAAATAGGGTGATGAAGAAATATACAGTTGAGCAGACGAGTACAGTGCTGAGGGGGTGGGACAGGAGAGGGGGAGGAGGAGAGGGAAAGGGGGGAGAAGAGGGTTTAGCTGCGGAGAGGTGAAGGGGGGGCTAGAGGGAACAGATGGAAAAGGGGGGAGCTCAGCCTGGTCAAGGTTCTGGTCAGTAATGGATGTTTACCAGAGTAAAACCCTCTCCCCCAAAAAACTTATCCTATGCTGATAAGGCCAGTGAGTTAGTTCATCTCAGAGACCAAAAGAAGATCCACAGGAAACATACTTAAGTACTGAATAGCATCCAGTAGAGGACAATAACAAGCTTGCATACAACCTCTTCCTTCCCGCAAACCCTAACTACCCTTCCTCCCTTACATGGTCTATTGGAAGATTTGGCTTTTCCCATCAAAGCAAAAGGAGGGCCATTTCTGACCTTTCATTTGATCTTCTTAATCACATGGATGGTTTGGTTACCATGGCTATCTCCACCATTCTGGAGCATCCTATGCCCCTGGAGCCATTCTACTCCTCCAGCTCTTGGTGGGAGAATCCCTTCCTTGTCTTAGTAAAAGAACCAACACACTAGTAATTTATTTTAACGCCTGTCTCCCCCTCGAATCTGTAAGCTTCTTATGAGCAGAGATAGTGCCTACCAACTCCACTGAAATGTACTCTCCCAATGCTTAGTACAGTGCTCTGCACACAGTAAGCACTCAGTAAATATGACTGATTAAATGATTGGCTGATCGGACATTGGGACACACAAGACATGACCTGCATTACCTTGGACACCCACTATAACTTGATGAACACCACTCCGCAGAATTATGCCCTGTTCACCTGATCCTAGAGCATTTCTCTAGAAAAACCCATCCCCTTCTTCCCCAAACCCATCACCCACTTGCTCTAGAGCCCTTGTGATCCCTTCCCAGCACTGGGTGAACCCAGACACTGCCACTGAGCCACAAGACTCGGGAGCCAAAGCCAAGGCAAAGGGACACGGCTTTGAAAATCAAATTACTGGACAAAGAAGTGTCAGAGTTGAATCCACACTGAGCAGGGACAGACCAAGAGGAAACCAGACCATCTGGTATAAAACCAGATGCCTGGACCCTCTAACCCTCTATCCATCCTGGCTGGAAACTGCACATTCCAGATCTAGGGCAGAACCAGAATCCTGGCTCTGCCAGTTGGCAGCTGTGTGACTGTGGGAAAGTCACTTCACTTCTCTGTGCCTCAGTTCCCTCATCTGTAAAATGGGGATTAAGACTGTGAGCCCCACTTGGGACAACTTGCTTCCCCTGTGTCTACCCCAGCGCTTAGAACAGTGCTCTGCACATAGTAAGGGCTTAACAAATACCAACATTATTATTATTATTATTATTATTATTAACCAGAGGCCCCTCTGAGGACAAACAAGGGAGGTAAGTGGCCTGGCCGTTTCTCCTGAATTTAGCTGAATCAATCAAATTAGTCAGTGGTATTTATTGAGTGTTTACTGTGTGCAGAACATTGTATTAATCGCTTAGGAGAGTACCGTACGATAGATCCCAGACTAATAATAGTAACTATTATGGCATTTGTTAAGCATTACTATGTGCCAAGGACTGTACTAAGTGCTGGGGTGGAAACAAGCAAACCAGGTTGGACACAGTCCCATCCCACATGAGGCTCACAATCTCAATCCCCATTTTACAGATGAGGGAACTGAGGCACAGAGAAGTGACATAACTTGCCCGTGGTTACACAACAGACAAGTGGAGGAGAGGGATTAGAACCACGACCTTCTGACTACCAGGCCTGTCTCCTATCCACTATGCCATGACTAGAGGGAGCTTCAAAACTAGAGACGTACAGTCCAGCTGAAGACATACACCCTTGCTAGTGGTCATTACTGAGTCAGACCCATAGTGCCCCAATCCAAAACTCTCTCTCTGACGGTGACAACAAGATTTTTGGAGGAATCATGTAATGGTGGACCTCCTGGACATCCATAGACAAGGATACAGGGACCTCTAGTGGAGAACCCTCGCAAAGACATACTTGGGGTCGACCCAGGAATACACACAAAGATACAGTTACCCATGAGCATTCATTCATTCATTCATTCAATAGTATTTATTGAGCGCTTACTATGTGCAGAGTACTGTACTAAGCGCTTGAGATGAACAAGTCGGCAACAGATAGAGACAGTCCCTGCCGTTTGACGGGCTTACAGTCTAATCGGGGGAGACGGACAGACAAGAACAATGGCACTAAACAGCGTCAAGGGGAAGAACATCTCGTAAAAACAATGGCAACTAAATAGAATCAAGGCGATGTACAATTCATTAACAAAATAAATAGGGTAACGAAAATATATACAGTTGAGCGGACGAGTACAGTGCTGTGGGGATGGGAAGGGAGAGGTGGAGGAGCAGAGGGAAAAGGGGAAAATGAGGCTTTAGCTGCGGAGAGGTAAAGGGGGGATGGCAGAGGGAGTAGAGGGGGAAGAGGAGCTCAGTCTGGGAACGCCTCTTGGAGGAGGTGATTTTTAAGTAGGGTTTTGAAGAGGGAAAGAGAATCAGTTTGGCGGAGGTGAGGAGGGAGGGCGTTCCAGGACCGCGGGAGGACGTGACCCGGGGGTCAACGGTGGGATAGGTGAGACCGAGGGACAGCGAGGAGGTGGGCGGCAGAGGAGCGGAGCGTGCGGGATGGGCGGTAGAAAGAGAGAAGGGAGGAGAGGTAGGAAGGGGCAAGGTGATGGAGAGCCTTGAAGCCTAGAGTGAGGAGTTTTTGTTTGGAGCGGAGGTCGATAGGCAACCACTGGAGTTGTTTAAGGGGAGTGACATGCCCAGATCGTTTCTGCGGGAAGATGAGCCGGGCAGCGGAGTGAAGAATAGACCGGAGCGGGGCGAGAGAGGAGGAAGGGAGGTCAGAGAGAAGGCTGACACAGTAGTCTAGCCAGGATATAACGAGAGCCCGTAATAGTAAGGTAGCCGTTTGGGTGGAGAGGAAAGGGTGGATCTTGGCCATATTGTAGAGGTGAAACCGGCAGGTCTTGGTAACGGATAGGATGTGTGGGGTGAACGAGAGGGACGAGTCAAGGATGACACCGAGATTGCGGGCCTGAGAGACGGGAAGGACGGTCGTGCCATCCACGGTGATAGAGAAGTCTGGGAGAGGACCGGGTTTGGGAGGGAAGATGAGGAACTCAGTCTTGCTCATGTTGAGTTTTAGGTGGCGGGCCGACATCCAGGTGGAGACGTCCTGGAGGCAGGAGGAGATGCGAGCCTGAAGGGAGGGGTAGAGGACAGGGGCGGAGATGTAGATCTGTGTGTCATCTGCGTAGAGATGGTAGTCAAAGCCGTGAGAGCGAATGAGTTCACCGAGGGAGTGAGTGTAAATGGAGAACAGAAGAGGGCCAAGAACTGACCCTTGAGGAACTCCAACAGTTAAAGGATGGGAGGGGGAGGAGGCTCCGGCGAAGGAGACCGAGAATGATCGGCCAGAGAGGTAAGAGGAGAACCAGGAGAGGACAGAGTCCGTGAAGCCAAGGTGAGATAAGGTATGGAGGAGGAGGGGATGGTCGACAGTGTCAAAGGCAGCAGAGAGGTCAAGGAGGATTAGAATGGAGTAGGAGCCATTGGATTTGGCAAGAAGGAGGTCACGGGTGACCTTAGAGAGAGCAGTCTCGGTAGAGTGGAGGGGACAGAAGCCAGATTGGAGGGGGTCTAGGAGAGAATGGGAGTTAAGGAATTCTAGGCATCGATTGTAGACGACTCGTTCTAGGATTTTGGAAAGCAAGGGTAGTAGGGAGATAGGACGATAACTGGAGGGGGAAGTGGGGTCATGAGCACTCATGAACAGGTACAGGAGAAAGGCAGAATTTGTTGGTCGACCCAGGAACACACACAAAGACACAGCCACCCATGAGCACTCATGAACAGGTACAAGGGAAAGGCAGAATTTGTTGGTGTGCAGGGCCAAAGGAGGAAACCAACAGAGAGAGGACATTAGCTAACTTTCACGGGTACCGTGGCGTGAAGAGGGAACGTGTCTACCAGCTCTTATAGTGTACTCTCCCAAATACTTTCTGCAGTGCCCTGCACACAGTAGGCTTGCAATAAATACGATTGATTGATTGATTGATTGATTGATTGATTGAAGAGGGTGGAAGCCAGATTGGAGTGGGTCAAAGAGAGAATTGGAGGAGAGAAAGAGGAGGCAGCGGGTACAGACAATGGATGTAGACAACTTGCTTAAGGAGTTCCAAGGATTTCTAAGACGTAAATTCACTTAGAGAAGCAGTATGGCATAGTGGACAGAGCATGGGCCCAGGAGCCAGAAGGACCTGGGTTGTAATCCTGGCTCTGCCACTAGTCTGCTGTGTGACCTTGTGTAAGTCACTGAACTTCTCTAGACCTGTTATCTCATCTATAAAATTGTGAGCCCCATGTGGGACCTAGACTGTGTCCAACCTGATTAGTTGATATCTACCCTAGCACTCAGTACAGTGCCTGGCACTTAGTGAGAACAAATTCCATTAAAAAAAAAAAGAAGGTGGGTGGAGATTTCTGACCTGAGCTTCAGTGGTGAAAGATTCAGGCAGAAAAGCTTTTGCTGCAGCTGGTTTCCTTCATTGCCCTAACATGCCAACATTTTGACAAATATCGTCAGAATTAATTGAGAACAAGTGGAATCCATTTCTTTGAAAGCAGCCACATTTTCAAAAATGAATGTGGAACTAAAAATTGCCTCTGCCTTGGGATGCTCAAGCATCCTACAGTTTTTTGTTGTAGCGTTTACTGCCACCTAATCCGACAGACTCTGTGTTATGCTCCAAAGTCAGGTTCAAATGCCGGTTGCCAACACCAGGCAACTCAGAAGACTATAGAGTGCCAATAATAAAATAATTATGGTACTTGTGCCATGTGCTGGGTTACATACAAGATCATCAGGTCAGACAGGGTCACTGTCCCACATGGAACTTACATTCTAAGTAGGAAGGAGTAGGATTTAACCCCATTTTTTACAGGTGAAGAAACTGAGGCACAGAGAAGTGACAAAATAATTGTAGCCTTTGTTAAGTGCTTACTATGTGCCAGGCACTGTGCTAAGTGCTGGAGCGGGTACAAGCAAATAGGGTTGGACACAGTCCCTGTCCCACCTGAGGCTCACAGTCTCAATCCCCACAGTCTAAATCTCCATTGTAAAGGTGAGACAACTGAGGCCCAGAGAAGTGAAGTGACTTGCCCAGGGTCACACAGCAGGCAAACGTTGGCTCTGGGATGAGAACCCAGGTCCTCTGACTCCCAGGCCCATGCTCTTTCCATTAGGCCACACTGTTTCTTGATCCAGATGAGCTTGGATCCCCAGTCTAGTTATAGATCCAATCTGGACCTCATAGGAAATCCAGTCATGTCCATTTGTTAGTACAATCCAGTTGTGGAAATATTCAGACTAGGGTATCCATTTGTCTGGTTTTCAGCTGGTCCAGCCCTGTCCGAGACTGATATGGCACTGGATGGCTTTATGTCCAGTAGTTTTATTTTAAAATCTCAGCCCTTGCTCCATCTAGGCACCTGACCCCAAAACCCACAGCTTGGAAATGATGTCCATGTTTCCAGGGACTTGGGAAGGTAACACATGTGCTCTGAAGCAAAAAGATGAGATCACCGGTCCCTCTGAGGGACCCGCTCTGGGTTCTGAGAATCCCCATAAAATAATAACGGTGGTATTTGTTAAATTCTTACTATGTGCACAGCAGTGTACTAAGCATCAGGATAGATACAATATAAGCAGATGTGGAAACAGTCCCTGTCCCACATGGGACTCACAGTCTAAGTGGGAGGGAAAACAGGTAAATATTTTATGGATGGGATAACTGAGGCACAGAGAAATTAAGTGACTTGCCCAAAATCACCCAACAGACAACTGGAAAAGTCAGGATTAGAACCCAGGTCTTCTGACTCCCAACCCCTGGTTTATCCATTAGGAAACCCTGCCTCTCCACCTGATGTCATTCCATTTTGCTACATAACTGCAACCAGTCAATCAGTCATATTTATTGAGTGTTTACTATGTGCAGAGCACTGTCCTAAGCACTTGGGAGAATTTACAAATGTAAGTTATGTTACACCAGTTGTACTCTCCCTGGTGTAACATAACTTACATTTGTAAATTCTGGGTCACCAGAGTTGTGTGGGGTATCTACAAGGGCTATCAGTGACCCAACCCTCTAGACTGTAAGCTCCTCGGTAGGTAGGGAACTTGTCTACCACCTCTGTTATATTGTATTCCCCCACACGCTTGGTACAGTGCTCTACACACAGTAAGCGCTCAACAAATGCAATCGATTGATTGACTGATTGATTAAAGTCAGCACCATGAGAGGAATGCCCCACCATCACCCCTCCCCTCACCTCTCAAGAGCCATGACTCTGTTCCCTATGCTAGAAAGAAGACACTGACTCCACCAATCAGAGAGGAGCTGGCAGCTTTTTCTAAACCTAGGGGAAAAGTGATCCATAAAACACATGTCAAATTAAAGCCACCGTTTCACTGTAAGGAAGACATCAATTAATGGCCTCTGTAGGCTTGGGATTTAATAGAGTGGAAGATTTTCTAGCCTTTAAAAGCTCGACACTGCTGTTGCAGGTTGGACAAAAATCATTCGTCGTTTGCAAAGCCCTGGGCACTCTGTGGGCCGAGACCTCAGCAGATGGCGGCAATCCAGAACACTGCTACAGATGCCCCTTCTTCATCAGAGAGACAACCCGATCAGGGGTCTGGGACATCCTTCCTGTTGGAAGCAGCGTGGCGTAGTGGATAGACCACGGCCCTGGGAGTCAGGAGGTCATGGGCTCGAATCCCGGCTCCGTCACTTGTCTGCTGTGTGGCCTTAGGCAAGTCACTTCACTTCTCAGTGCCTCTATGTATAAAATGGGGATTGAGACTGTGAGCCCTAAGTGGGACCAGGACTGTTTCCAACCCAGTCTGCTTGTATCCACCCCAGCAATTAGTCCAGTCCCTGGCATGTAGTAAGAGCTTAACAAATACCATAATTAATATTATTATTATTAAGAATAATTAAGAATGTTGCCGAATTGTACTTTACAAGCGCTTAGTACAGTGCTCTGCACACAGTAAGTGCTCAATAAATACGATTGATTGAACGAATGAATGAAAGAAGGGGCATCTGTAGTAACGCTCTGGATTGCCGCCATCTGATGAGCGGGAAGGGTGTCCCTGAAACTCCCGTCAACTATTCCGAAAAGGGGGGTAGGGCAACTTTCCAGATACTCTGTCTTTCAGAAGGAAGGTGAAAAGTAGAGTTGGCTGGCTGTTTCTTCTCATGGGGCTTCACTCCAGATCATGAGCGGTGCTGTACTGGATCATCCAGCTCAGCGCTCTGCCTTCCGGCAGCGGCAGCAAGAGGCTTGGAGGAACCGAGTGATGGTGGCCCTCCTGGACATGCCTCCTCCTGGTTGCAGATGGGCCATTCCACACTACAATCTCTCCAGTAATCTGTTATGGACTTCTTCAACCACAAATAGCATTAAACTTGCTGATGTTTCCACCCCACAGAATTTCCTATAGAAATGAATTCCACATGTTCTAGATTGTAAACTCATTATGGGCAGGGAAGGGGTCTACCAATTCTTATATTGTTCTCTCCCAAGTGCTTAGGTCAGTGTTCTGCACACAGTAAGCACTCAGTAAATACCACTGATTGATTCATATGTTTCCTTTACTTTGTCTTGAACCTCCTACTTTCCAGCTTCAATGGGTGTCCTGTGATCCCAGTGCTGCTAAGGAAGAGAGGGGAGGGCATTAAGAGAAGCAGCATGGGTCAGTGGAAAGAACACGGGCTTGGAAGTCAGAGGACATGGGTTCTAATCCCGGATCCACCACTTGTCTGCTGTATGACTTTTAGTAAGTCACTTTAACTTCTCTGTGCCTCCATTTCCTCATCTGTAAAATGGGGATAAAATACTTGTTCTTCTTCCCCCATAGACCGTGATCCCCACCTGGGACAGGGATTGTGAATGATCTGATTATCTTGTAAATACCCAGTGCTTAGTACAGTGCTTGGCCGTGGTAAATGCTTAACAAATACCACAGCCATTGTTAGAGAAGCAACGTGGCTCACTGGAAAGAGCACGGGCTTTGGAGTCAGAGGTCATGGGTTCGAACCCCGGCTCTACCACTTGTCAGCTGTGTGACTTTGGGCAAGTCACTTAACTTCTCGGTGCCTCAGTTACCTCATCTGTAAAATGGGGATTAAGACTGTGAGCCCCACGTGGGACAACCTGATTCCCCTGTGTCTACCCCAGCGCTTAGAACAGTGCTCGGCACATAGTAAGCGCTTAACAAATACCAACATTATTATTATTATTATTAAAGTGACACACACCAATTCCTAGCAACATCTCTTCCTCTTCCATGGAGACCTAGGCCCCACGTGGTCATGACCGTGAGCTTCAGTCTAAAGACATGTGTGCCTATTCGGTGTACCTCATGAAGGTCTTCCCAACAGTTCCCACTCGGCCTTCCCTCTCCTCTTTTCTTCTCCATCGATAGTGTCCCAGTAAGCAAACAGCCAGCAGGTACAATTTGGGCCAAGCAAAGCTCTAATGGGAACCTGTACCGAGCATCTGAAAAAAGGGGAGAGAAAAAAATGAAGGGCCTGACAGTGATCAAGCGCGCATGGCTCTCTGAGCGGCAGAAATCAATGAGGCCAAGATCACTGAGAGTTGCTCTTTCATTTATTCCCCGGTCCCTTTTATCCGGGACTACACAGATCCCCAGGTAAGTTTACCTTAAAGGTCACAAGGCCACCTGGCTGACCTGACTACCCCCTGGCTCACCTCAAGCCTCCTCCACAACATCTTCATCCTCTCTCTCAACCCCTCCGGCTTTCAAATCTAAACAGCTCTCCTCCTTGGAAGCTACTGAAGTCACCTTTTTATCCCTCTCTCGTCCAGCTCCAGTTTCCTGACTTCTCTCACCTTCCCAGAGTTCTCACTGGCCGGCTGTCCTTGCTACCCAACCAGGTGGCCCTCTTGGCTAAGATCAGAGCCCCTTGCTGATTCATTCTTCCCAAGTATCTCTGTATGGGGCCCAGCAGGATGGCCAGGAAGCTCTGAATCTATCCCAGTCAGGTTCTGAGGACAGAACTAGGACGATCTGCCTGGACCGCTCCCACTTTTTCCTCCCTCCTACCATCTGAGTCAGTATGGAGCGCGGCAAGTGTCAAACCTCTCTGGCTTGGCAAAAGAGTCCCGGTCCGGGGAACCCCCCAGAAAGCCAGTGGAACTGGGGCCTCCAAAGATTGCTAGAATCTTGCTTGTAGATTGTGAGATAGAGCAAGGGTGTCCAGGGAAGCCGCATATGTTGAAAGGAGGAAGACAGGGGGTCCCAGTGAGCAGCGGTAATTGCACCAGCTATGGCCAATAAACTGTGGAGTGCTTTGTTCACCCCTGGGAATTTCCCATCACACAAAGAATTATACAACAGCTGAAGCAACAGATGTGCTATATAGCCGAGTGCTAGGAAGGGGAGAGCACGTGTCCACAGTGACTCTTTCTCCCTCCGCCACAGCTCTGGGTCTCTTCCTATAGTTCCAGGCTTAATCGGGAGGCTGATTACTTTCACGCAACCTAGGCCTAAGGGCCCTCATCCTACCAGACGGACCTCAAAGTGCCGAAGTCGAAAGCTCGAAATTAAGATGTTATCTTAGCCTGAATTCACCAGAGCTCAGTAACTCGTGGAGAGAAGCAGCATGGCTCAGTGGAAAGAGTCCGGGCTTGGGAGTCAGAGGTCATGGGTTTGAATCCCGGTTCTGCCACCTGTCAGCTGGGTGACTGTGGGCAAGTCACTTAACTTCTCTGTGCCTCAGTTACCTCATCTGTAAAATGGGGATTAACTGTGAGCCTCACGTGGGACAAGCTGATTACCCTGTATCTACCCCAGCGCTTAGAACAGTGCTCTGCACATAGTAATTGCTTAACAAATACCAACATTATTATTACGATGCATCCCTCGGCATTTTTATGATTTTTAACTGATTTATATCTCCAAATTCCAGAGCAGGGAGGAGAGGGAAAGAGAAGAGAGAGAAATGCAGTCAACATTTAAGAAGGGATGGAAGTGTTACTTTTATTTTCATTTCTCAGATTTATCTGGTCTTTATGTATTTTAACTATTCAGACATTATCTAAGTGCATTATAAGGATCTATTGTTGAGATTAAAATCTTCTGTTCCCGGGGCAGGTCTCCCAAAGTACTACCTTCTGAATGGCGACCAGCATATAATGAAACTTCAGTGCCTTATGACGTTCAACTCGTATTACTTGGAACCAAACCTGCCTTCGAGGTGAATATTGGGTGTTACTTTGTCAGACTTCAATCTCCACATTTGTATCCTCTAGCAGATTCATATACTGATATTCTCTGCCTATATCCTTGGACTATCTCTGCATAAGAGGGGGAACTGGTATCAATAAACTCCACTTGTACCTGTCTTTAAATTATATATTATAAATTACTTATTTACATTAATGTCTGTCGTTCCCCCCCCCCCCCCACCACCAGCTCCCCAGACTGTAAACTCATGGACAGGTAATATGTCTGCTAACTCTGTTGTAGTGTATTCTCTCAAGCACTTAGTACGCTCTGCACATAGTAACTATTCAATAAATACCATTGATTGATTTTTTTAAGTTTATCAAATAATAATTTCTGCACTGTTGACCTGTTACTGCAGTTGAAGCCCGTTGTGATTTACAGCAGCAGTTTTGCCGCACATTCTTGGTTCATACTTCTAAAACGGTGTTCATTCATTCACTAACTCAAAATGGAACTCTCACTGTTGATGTATAATCTTAGTCACACTATTGTGCCCGTGGGCATAATCCACAGCAGGAGGGTAGCGCATTCTCCAATTAGCTGTCAAACACCATCCTCATTTGTCATCAAGTAAGCTTTTTTTAAATAAGTGCTTTTAATTCTTTTAATGCCAATCACCCTTTCCTCAAATGCCTTTTGGCCTCAGTAAACTATAAAGCCTGTTTCAGTTGCAGTCTTGTCTACCTCATTTTGGCTAAACCTACGTGGGTGAGTTCCATTTCCTTGCCTTGACTATTGCAGCAGCCTCTTTGACTCCGTTTCAACCCACTCCAGTCCATACTTCACTCTGCTGCATGGATCATTTAAAAAAAAAAATCATTCCATGTTTTCCCACTCCTCAAGGACCTCCAGGGGTTGCCCATCCAATTCTGCATCAAACAAAAACTTCTTACCATTGGTTTTAAAACATTCAATCAGCTCTCTCCTTCCTACCTTACCTCACTGACTTCCTACTACAACCCAATCCACACACTTTGCTGCTTCAACGCCAACCTGCTAACTATACCTCGAGCTCATCTCTCTCACCGATGACCTTTTACCCACATCCTGGCTTGGCCTGGAACTCCTTCCCCCTTCATATCTGACAGACCACCACTCTCGCATCTTTCAGAGCCTTATTAGAATCACATCTCCATCAAGAGGCCTTCTCCAACTAAGCCCTCACCTCCTCTACTCCCACTTCCTCCTGTATCACAAATGCATTTGGATCTGTGTCCTTTAAGCACTAAATACTCACCCTCACTCTCGCCTCCCTCCTTCCCCCCCCACCGCAGGACTTATGTATATATTTGTAATTTATTTTAGTCTGTCTCCCCCGCCTCTAAACTGTAAGCCCCTTATGGGCAAGGGAATGTGTCTACCAATTCTGTTGCATTGTGCTCTCCCAAGCACTTAGTACAGTGCTCTGCACACAGTAAGCATTCAGTAAATACCACTGATAGATTGATTGGCTTCCAAATCTGAATTTTCCATGGAACTGTTAGTAGATTTGCTGCTGCTTCACTACCTATATTTCCAAACTTTGGTGGTATGAATATTACTGTTAACATAATTTGACTTCTTGTTTTTTGCTTATATTTGTCAGTCATTCATCCATTCACCCATGTTTAGTATTTATAGCTACTTGAACTCTTTCGACTACTGCATATTCTTCAAATGTGTCTGCTTGCCTTCCCCGCTAGACTGCAAGCTCCTCAAAGGCAAGGGTCATATCTTTTAACTCTGTCCCTTAAGTGGCTCATACAGTGCCCTGCACCCAGTAGGTGCACAGTCAATCCTCTTGGTTCCTTTCTACACTGCTCTAACACTTGTATCTGTACCCTTTATTCACCCCCACCCTCAGCCCCACAGCTGTTATGTACATAGCTGTAATCTATTTATTGTACTAATGTCTGTCTCCCTCTCTAGACTGAAAGGTCCTTGCAGGCAGGGAATGTGTCTGTTATATTGTTATATTGCATTCTCCCAGGTCTTAGTACAGGGCTCTGCACACAGTCAGTCAATCAAAGCCCACAATGAGCTTAGATTCTAGAGGGGGAGACAGACATTAGTATAAATAAATAAATTATAGATATGTACATAAGTGCTGTGGGGCTGGGAAGGGAGATGAATAAAGGAAGCAAGTCTGACTGATGCAGAGGGGAGTTGAAGAAAGGGGAAAGAGGGCTTAGGGAAGGTCTTTTGAACAAAAGGCGTCTTCAGTAAGGGTTTGAGGGCGGGGAGAGTGATTATCAGTCAGCTATGAAGAGGATGGACATTCCAGGCCAGAGGCAGGACGTGGGTGAGGGGTCGGCGGCGAGATAGATGAGGCGAGGTGCAGTGAGAAGGTGAGCATTAGAGGAAAGAAGTATGTGGGCTGGGTTAAATATGACTAATTAATTGATTGATTGGATGATGGATTTGAAAGGTCAAGTTTCCCCTTTCTGCAGGAGCAATACGTTCTTCTGTGTTTCGGGTGACAAAGGTGAAGTTTTGAGGACAAGCACCTCTTTCTTCTGAGGTCAGAACTGGCTAATCTTTCTGTCTTTTGTTATCACATTTAACCAGGCACTTGTAGCAGCTATGGATTGTCAGGTCAGAAGACACCTGGGGGTATCCACTCCCTACCATGATATAGAGAACAACACATCACCCTTTCAATTAGAACATCTCCTAACAGTCTTGTAGGAAGCCCAGGTAAATGCTTGGTAATCCAGCCATCAGAGAATTGTAGGGGAATTATCCAAACTGAGAGCTTACCAACATTATTCTGTCTGTTTGGATCATTCACCATAGCCCAACTCACCTCCACCAGACAGAGAGGAGAGGGCAAGAGAGGATCAAAGAATGGCTTTGCTCCCTGCCCCACTTCAGCAAGGGGGAGCAAAGAGGGGAATGCTTTGGAGCTGCTTTCTAGAGGAAGGAAATGGAAGGCAGCAGGGAGTCATGCTGGTGGAGGGTGGGGGGAAGTTTGGCACCATAGAAAAGCAGCATGGCGTAGTGGATAGAGCACGGCCTGGGAGTCAGAAGGTCATGGGTTCTAATCCCAGCTCTGCCACTTGTCTGCTGTGTGACCTTGGGCCAATCACTTCACTTCTCTGGGCCTCAGTTACTTCATCTGTAAAATGGGGATTGAGACTGTGAGCCCTGTGTGGGACAGGGACTGTGTCCAACCTGATTTGCTTGTATACACCCCAGTGCTTTGTACAGTGCCTGACACGAAGTAAGGACTTAACAAATACCAGAATTATTTTTATTACTAGACGCAGACAAGACCAGGCACAGCTCTGGGAATGATATATGAAATAATATACCCTTCTTCAGCAGCAGGGGGTGAACCTGGAATTCCCAACCTCAGTCAGTCAATTGTGTTTATTGAGTGCTTACTGCGTGCAGAGGACTGTACTAAGGGCTTAGGGGAGTACAGTATAACAGACACATCCCTGCCCAAAACTAGATTACAATCTAGAGGAAAAAAAGTTGCATAGGCCTACACAGAAAGTTGGATAGGCCAAATATACCCAAATAGATCAGAAGTTTCAAGAGGGATTTGGATAAGTGATCCATAATGGGTTACTAGAGAGAAGGTTAGGGGCATTGGATGATCCAACCCTAACCACTAGGGACGATGTCAAGGAAGGAAACTCACATGTGGTCAATGTCAAGAGCAGAATCCTGGGCCATGTGGTCTTCTTATGATATCTCTTATGCTACCTCGCTTTCCCACCCAGAATGCTCCATACTTAAGATTTCACCCACAGAGATGCACCAGACTATATTCTTGTCTCAGTTTCCTCAACTGGAAAATGGGGATTCAACAGCCACTCTACTTTCTACTTAGACCTTAGACGATGAGGTACAGAGACTGTGACTGACCTGATTACCCTGTAGCTATCCCAGTGCTTAGTACAGTGGGTGGCATAGAATAAGTACTTAACACATACCACCATTATTAGATCCACCAGGGCACTGGCTTTCCCCATCTGAAGTCACCCCCTGGACATCCCTTCACCCTTCCTTGAGTGGGGCACATCTGCTTGGCATTCACCATTACAAATTCCCCAACTGATTCTGACTTTCCTTCTAGATGGGTTGAGCAAAGGGAGATAAGTTATTTGGTAGACTCATCAAAGCTGTGTGTGTGTGTGTGTGTGTGTGTGTGTGTGTGAGAGAGAGAGAGAGAGAGAGAGAGAGAGAGAGCATGTGTGTGCTGGCTCAAGGGGGCACACAGGTGCGAGACCTAGATCAAAGAGAATAAACAGGAATTTCAAAAGGGTGACCTTCCTTTCTCCTCCCACTCTAAGAAAAACCACTTCTCTTCCCTCCAAATTGAACATGCTGTTGTTGGCATGCTTCATGTCTTGTTAACCTGATAGCTGCATAATGCTTCATCTGAACATCAACATCTATTTCCCATTTGGGAAACCGAGGAGAAATTTCAGGTAAAGTGTAGCACTCATCTCTTTCTGTCTGTCACATCTTCTTCCAAGCTGAAGGAACTGACCGAAACCTAGCAGCCTTGGGCCAGGAATAAGCTCTGACTCCATTTTATGTCCTGCAATACCTGGAATAAATATGCTTGCATGCTCTCATCAAGGGTTTTCTGGGTAGAGTTATGCACTTTGTATTTGCACTTCAATCTATACTTTTTGGGCAATTGGCATTCACCCCACCCTCAGCCCTGCAGCACTTATGCACATATCTATAAATTATTTATTTACATTAATGTTCATCTCTCCCTCTAGACTGTAAGCTCCTTGTAGGCAGGGAACGTATCTACCAACTCCATTGCACTGTGCTCTCCCAAACACTTGGTACAGTGTTCCGTACACAGTATCTGCTTAATAAATACAATTGATTGCTTGAATGATTGGAGCTCATTGGGCCCAGAAATAGACCCTAGTGCTTCATCCCTTCCCAGCTTTGATATTGTTTGATTCTATTAACCTGAGGACTCAATGATTCATTCTTTCCAAGGAATTCCAAGGTGGGACAAAAGCCCAGTAGAGTCATGGGTACCGTTTTTGCATTTCTTCACAGGAGCTTGGCCATGGTCAAGGTGCAAGCGATCTGGCTCCACTGCCATGGTCATGGTCACTAGATTCTGACCAAAAAGCAGCATGATTATGTGGTTCACGCCAAAGTGACTCTGAAGCTCCGATCCCTATCCCACCCCTAAAGGATTCCTTACTCCCGCAGTGCAGAAGACTCCCATTTCTTCCTCTCCAGTGCCTACCTTTCATGTAACCCACAATCAGCCAATCAGTGGTATTTATTGAGCTCTTACTGTGTGCAGAGCACTGTACTAAGTGCTTGGGAAACTGCAATATAGCAAAGTTGGTAGACCCATTTCCTGCCCACCAGGAATTTACAGTCTAAAGGATTAGTTTACATGTCTGTAGTATTCTAAGTCTCCTCTTGCTTTCAAGACATCTCAGCCTAGATGTCCTGCCGGCACCTCAAGTTTAAAAGGCCTAAAACTGACCTCCTCATCTTCCCTCCTAAACCCACTCCTCCTCCTCACTTTCCCATCTCAACACCATCTTATCTGTCCCCAAAACCAACAGCCTCGATGTCTCCCTCAACTCCTCACTACCTTTCAGCCAACTTCCAAATCCTGCTGCCTCGTCCTGTACACCATTTCCTGAATCTGCCTATTTCCCTCCCCACAAATTGCTATCACATTGGTCCAAGCTCTTTTCTTATCAGGACTAGGCTACTGTATAAGCCTCCTCACTGGTTTATCTGCCTCCAGCCTCTCCCTCCTCAATTTGTACTGCATATTACTGCATGATCATCTACTTGAAGCAGAAAAATAATGGTGGCATTTGTTAAGCACTTACCAAGTACAAAGCACCATGATGAACACTGAGGTAGATACAAGATAATCAGGTGGAACATGGTCCCCGTCCCTCTTCGGACAGATGGTCTAACTAAGAAGGAGAACGGGTATTTAATCCCCATTTTACATGTGAAGAAACTGAAGCACAGAGAAGGTAAGCAACTTGCTCAAGGTCACACAGCAGAAAAGTGGCAGAGCTGGGATTAGAACCCAGATCCTCTGATTCCCAGGCTCAGGTTCTTTCCACTAGTTTACGCCTCTTCTCAGCATTGCTGAGTTCATATCTCTGCTCTCATCAACAACCTCCAAAGCCTCAAGGCTCTCCACCTTCCCTCCCCAACATCTGCTCTCTTCACTGACTACTCCCCAGCTCGCCCTCTTCATTCCTCCCAAGCCAACCTTCTAGCCGTACCTCGCTCTCAACTCTCCCACCTCCCTTCCCTAGATCATGTTGTTCTCCCAGCCTGGAACTCCCTCCCCACCCCTTTTGGCCAGCTCTTCCAGCCAATCAATCAATCCATCAATCATATCTATTGAGCACTTACTGTAGGTTAGCAGGTCACTGTAGTAAGTGTTTGGGAGATTACATTCTAAGTGGTCAATCAAGGAGAGGATGGGGGCGTGCCAGAGAGGAGATTGACATTTCCCTGCAGCCAATCCATCCCAGGAATAAAACGATCCCTGTGCCCCACAGTACTCCTCCGGAAAAATGCTGTAAGAACAAATGAGATTTGATGTACAGTGAAGGTTTTGGCTCCCAGGGAGAAAGGTACCACCTACTCTTGCTAGAGTAGAAGGGAAAAGAGAGACAGCAAAGGCATGGGAGCAACCCAAGTGACTCGTCTGGCTTTAGGCAGGCCCAAGTAGCACATCTTTTCCTGGCTGCACATTTTTCCCCTCGTTTCATCAGCTTCTTCTGCACCTATTATTCACTCTAGCACCCATAGATCTGTCCCCCGGGGTTTGCTTCTCTTCCCTGGATGCCTCGTTTTTCTTACTAAGTATGGGCACTCTTTCTTAAATTCGATTGGCTCTCTTCAGCTCTCGTTTCTCTGCTAAAATTATTTATTGATAGGCTCCTTTATTTTTCTTTTGGCACCCTGGCCCATCAATTAACCGGAAAGGGTATTGATTGGCGATTGTCTCAGGTTTCCCGAAGCATCCTGGGAAAGCGACCGTTTAAAGTCTCCCTCTTGCAGATGTGGAGCAGAGCTCTGAGGCGTTTGTTCACTATGCAGCGGGAGTCTCTTATTGGCTCACCGAAACTGGGCAGAGGGGCGGGAAACACGGCATACAACCAGGCACTCATACAATTATACAGCCACGTGAAGAAGCAGCACAACTGACAGCTGGCCTCATTTGTTCCCAGGAGAGGTATTGGGGGGCTAATTACCTGACTCTCTCCCGGTCTCCGCCCCACTGCATGGTCTCGGTTGCAAGGCTGGACAGAGGGTTGCAGCTCCAGGTCTGGGGAAGGAACAAATTAGGATGGCTTTGTCCCCTTTGTGTGTTAACTTGCACCTGTGATCCAGGTGCACAAATGAAGCCCAGTTGACTGCCTTCCATCTTGACGACCCCTCCACCACCCCACCACCCTGCCAAGTTTCCCCCTCACACCCTCCCTCGCCCGTCTTCAGGAAGGTGGGGTTTTTTTTCCCTTGTTCTCTCTCTCCCGGAGACAAATGAGGAAATCGGTCCGAATGAGACTTAAACAAATCACACAAGTCCTAATTCACTCCCGGGATGATTCTGCTAGCAGGTGATGCATTGGAGCTGAGCTCTGCACTCCCTCACTGTGGGGCACACTCATTTAGAGCAAGAATGCTCGTGGGCTAGGTCCTCTTCATTGAAATTCATAGAAGTAACAAAAACCAATTAACCTCGTACCAAATTAAGTCATTTTAATGGGAAAATGAATGCATTAACGCTGCACAAGATAAACATGAATTAGTAGAGTGGTTTTAACTTTCTTATTTTAATGCCTTTCCTTCGTCTCCCTGTACTGGCTACAGTGTTCGCCGTGGCTTTATTTCTTCCATCCTCTATAAGACTCAATTAATTACACTAACTTGGTTGGCATTCTGTACAGTGCAATTGCTGGCTTCGATGCCCCATTTCATAGCCGCTAATTATAGAATCTACCGATATTTGCTTAAATAAATCTGCCGCTGAAGGATGCCTTCTCAGGACCACACTTCCGCCTTTATACCTCCGGTATGTGTGATGGAGAATCAATCAGATCCTGAAATAAACCTCAGTAACTAAATACTGTACCTGAGTTAGACTGGGGGTGTGTGTGTGTGTATGTGAGAGAGAGAGAGAGTCACAGAGAGAGAGAGAGAGGATGTACAAGAATACCCGTGTAAGCTCATTTCCCCCTTGCCTTGCTGAGGATCTATCGATTTTGGTTAAGAAGGAAATGTGTCTTTTCCATGGCCTTTCAAATGATTTACATGATATTACACAACCCAAAATATATCTCCATCTTGTAAGATAGAGTATCTTTTCTACTGATGAATGACAAACTGAATGGTACAATGTGCTTACATATAGGAGAAGGGATAGAGGAAAGCATTTAGCCCAGTAATGGAAGTGTGTCATAAGTCTGTCTGAAAAAGAAGTCAGATTTCAATTAAATTTGAAGTCAAATGGGGAGTCAGTACCTGTTCTCCCTCCTACTTAGACTGTGATCCTCAGTGCTTAGAACAGTTCATGACACCTAGTAAGTGCTAAACAAATGTCACAATTATAATCATCAGTGGGATTGATTATTTATTATAAATAATTATTATTGCTATTTTACTATTACCTAGCTACCATTGGTAAACTCTTCTCTTTTCTTTAGCATTCCCCTCCACATTCCTTTATCTCCTATTGGTTAATCCTTGACCTATATTAACTATATATACAGGTCTATGTTTTGCCGCTGACCCCTCTCCCTCCCCCTCCATATATGCCACTCTCCCCACCTCCAAAGAATTACTGAGGTCACGTCTCCTCCAAGAGGCCTTCCCCAATTTAGCCCTCTTTTCCCTGGTTCCCTCTCCCTTCGGGGACATTTATGGACTTGGATCTGTGACCTCTGGACATTCGATATTCGCTCACCCTCAACCCACAGCACCTATGTACATATCTTAAATTTTGATTGAAAGTATTTCTTTATATTCATATCTGTCTCACCCTCTAGACTGTAAGCTCAGTATGGGCAGGGAGCATGTCTGCCAACTCTCTCCCAAGCGCTTAATACATGTCACATTGTGAACGCTCAGTAAATACCATTGATGGTGACTGATGATGCACCTATAAAATGACGATTAGCTGCTCCCAGTTGCCACAGTCTTCCCCTTCACTCTCTGGGGCAAGAGATTTAGAATCTACCTAGTGACTTTCCTATTGTATTTTTCTTGCTAGTTTCAGATAGCCAGCTCTCCTTGTCTAACAAAGGCAGCTGCCATTCATGAGCTCAGCTCCCTGGCCTTGAAGAGTTAATCTTCCCCCTGGTCCAGATGGGACATAAAGCCTGCTTTCCTGATATAGTTGGTCCCCTGAGGGCTCACAAGGTTCTATGACTGTTGCCCCTAAGGTCTTCATGGTAATAAGTTTATGCAAATTCCCTCTCTTTTCTCAGAGATCTGGGCTGCAAAAACCACTCTTCTCATCCCAGCCCTCCTCCCAATCTCGGTTTTAGGATGCTGGATCCCCTTTTACTACAATGGGATATTGGATACAAAAAATAGCAGTGCTCTGAGAAAAATGAATCCTGCCAGAGTAATCTAATTTCCTTCTGGTAAATAGCAATAGACTATCCATTCTTGCTGCACACAGGATCGCTGTACAGGAGGTACGTTCACTCTCACACAATGTGCCTTATCCCCAGCACACAGAGCCCAAGGGTTGGGGTCTAGGGAAAGGATGAGGAAGGACAGATTCTAAGGGAGCAGAGCAACAGCAATTCCCTTCCTGGCTTCCCTTCAACAGTCTGAGCCCAGATTTCCACACACTGGTATTCAGCAAACAAAAATCGCTTTTCTTGGCTGCAGCATTGCCAGAAGTGCAGCTGCCTATTGTCCAGTGCCTCTCTGAGGTTTGACACAAGATGGCTCCCTCTGAGAATCCAAGATGGCTGCCACAGTTTCTCAGTTCCAGAGTGCATCTCACTGTTCACTCCAGAGCTTGGGTGGGAGAAGCTACACATTTCTGTATGGACTCACACATCCCCTGTAGGAAGGTGATACATGAGTGAGATGTCATAAACACACCCTCTGGGTCCACCTACAGCTTTATGCAGGTGAAAGGAGGTTTCTCCTTGAATGTGCAGGCCAGAAAATCCGTGCCAGCCCTGAATGTAAAGCCTCACGGCTGGGATAGGCCAAAGGCAGAGGTAGCTGCCACATACGAACATTATAATAATAATAATGGTAATTATGGTATGCCTGTGTACTTGTTTTGTTTTGTTGTCTGTCTGCCCCCTTCTAGACTGTGAGCCTGTTGTTGGGTAGGGATTGTCTCTATCTGCTGCCAAATTGTACCTTCCAAGTGTTTAGTACAGTGGTCTGCACACAGTAAGCGCTCAATAAATACAATTGAGTGAATGAATGAGTGAATGAATGAATGAATATTAAGCACTTACTTTATGCCAGGCACTCTATTAAGCACTGGGGTGAATACAAGCAAATCGGGTTGGACACAGTTCCTTGTCCCATGTGGGGCATGTGGGAAGTCTCAATTCCCATTTTACAGATGAGGTAACTGAGGCACAGAGATGTTAAGTGACTTGCCCAAGGTCATACAGAAGACAAGTCGCAAAGGCCAGATAAGAACCCATGAACTTCTGACTCACAGGCCAGTGCTCTATCCACTACACCATGCTGCTTCTCATGGCATTAGTTTTGCTGCTCGCACAAGAAAAACTGTTGGGAATGTGACAAGCCTGAAAGTCCTCTTACTTGTATCTAGAGCCGAGACCTCTTCAACTCCAGGAAGAATAAGGCCAGAGACTATGTCCATGGGAAGTCTTCATGGATGTGCTTTCTGTATCCTTCCCCGACGTTGTTTCCAGTGCCCAGAGAGCTGTCTCATCCTGGGAATTTTCTCAGTTGTTTTCAGCCACCATTTAAAAGTTCTTCAGAAGCCCCATGCAGGGTGTGTAAAGTGAATCTGTGTAAACTCATTTTTGCAGAGTAAAGGTGTATTTGGCTCCAAATCACACATAACAAATAAGAAATCCTGGATAAAAAGTGCAGAGTGCAAATGAGTGCAAAACATTTCTGTGCAATGGAAGGAACCACTGTGTAAGAAAGAAACTCTGGTTTCCATCTTTCCTGGATCCACTCATGTGATGATTTCCTTCACAAGGTCACAAGACCAGACAAACTAGAATCAACCAATCAGTGGTGTTTACTGAGGACTTCCTGTGTGCAGAGCACTCTTCTAAATGCTTGGGGGAGTATAATAGTGTAATAGCATAACAATGTACTATCCCTGCCCTCAAGGAGCTTACCATATGACAGCATAGACAGACATTAAAATACATTACAACTAGGGGAATATTACTTGACAAAGTGATTCTTTCAGTTTAGAGAAAAAGGGAATTCTCACAATCTTAGTATAGTTTCTATAGCCCCTCTTGACATCCAGCAGCTGCCATTCTCCTCAACATCAGGCTCTATCCTGCTCTCTTAATCAATCAATCAATCATTCAACTGTAGTTATTGAGCACTTACAGTGTGCAGAACATTGTAGTAAGTGCTTGGGAGAGTACAGTACAACAGAGTTCGTAGACACGATCCCTGCCCACAAGGAGCTTACAGTCTTCAGGGGAAACTCAACCATAACTCCTATGATTAACTCTTTTGATGTTGTTTTTGTTCTTTCTTCCACCTTTCTTATGTGTCTGTCACCAAGGCCCTCTGCCCCCAACTTAATTCTCAGACTGTGAGCCCCTTAAGGGTCAGGGACCTCGTCGACTTTTAATCTATATATGTTTTCCCAGTGCTTAGTACAGTGTTTTGCACATATAAGGTGTTTAATAAATACTATTACTACTACTCTTTTTCCAGTAATAATAGTGGTATTTATTAAGCGCTTACTTCTAAGAGAGAGACTAGAATCCCACTGGGGATCCTAGGTAAAGGGAACTGCCATGGCCTCCGTTGAAGACCTGCTGGTTGAGAGCTACAGGCAAGATAGAGGAGTAATCGTAACAATAGTCATGGCATTTGTTAGGCGCTTAATATGTACCAATCATCATACTAAGGAGCTGAAGTTGGTACAAGATAATCATGTTGGACACAGTCCCTGTCCCACATGTGGTTCACAGTCTAAGCAAGGGGGAAAATAGGTGTTGACTCCCCATTTGAGAGATGAGGAAACTGAGGCCCGGAGAAGTGAAATGATTTGCCCAAGGTCATAAGGCAGGCAAGTGGCAGAGCTGGGACTGACTCCCAGGTCCATGCTTTCCCACAAGGCCATGCTGCTTCTTACAAGGCCATACAGCTTCAAGTTGAAAGAGATGAAAATGAATTTTCCCAGTCATGGTGTGGACAACTCTCTCTCTCAAACCAATCACATAGGACCCCAGGACTAGAGCAAGGAACAGCAAAGTGAAGCTGGCCTAATCCCTGAAATCCCTAATCCTTCTAAAAGTCACGATGTCCCAACTCAAGGTACTTCTGGGAAAAAAAACTTTTTTTTCTTTCTGTGTCTTTCTTTTTGGATGAGTACCCATGTTCTCCATTTTCCTTCTCTCCCCGCATCTCCTGTAACAAACTGAGTGTCAAAGAGCAGTTATTGTTTTGCAGGAAAGATGTGGAATGAAAGAAATTCAGGTAGAGACCTCTAAGGGCCTCCTTACACATTCACATCTCTACCCATTGAAGAGCAAAATCAAGTCAGCAGAGTCAGACAACAAAGCTGGTTTCATTTTGGAAAGAGCACAAGTTTTGGAGTCAGGAGGCCTGGGTTATAACCCCAGATGTGCCACGTACCTTCTTTGTGACCTTGGGCAAGTCATTTCACTTCTCTGGGCCTCAGTTTCCTCATCTATCAAATGGGAACGCATAACCTATTCTCCCTCTTAATTAGATTGTGAACTTTAGGTGTGACAGGAACTGTGTCCAACCTGATTATATTGTACCTAACCCACCTCTTAATACAGTGCTTGGCACATAGTAAGTCTTTAACAAATACCACGATCATTGCCCAAATCATAGGCATGGTCACTACCATTACAACAGGTGGGATTGCAAGGGAGTATTTTGCTGCCATCTAATGACTGACCGGTCTCTCAAACCCACCCACTGATTTGTATAACAACATGTGGATAACAGAACTGGAGTCACTGAGCTTCACTGGGGGAAAACACGGAGAGACCCTATCCAGAGACTGGAGGACCTGGGAAAAAGTGGACTTACGGGACTTTTTATAAAGGGCAAGAAAGGAAGTGAAGGAGGTAAGCTGGAACTGCCAAGAAGAGAACCCCTCAAAGAAGCAAATTTCAGGACCAAGATGTACTCTTGAGAGCTGAAGGTGGTTAATGGGATGACACAGTTCTTCCAAGAATCCTGTTGACCCTGGCAAAGATGGAATCCTGGACTGGATGGACACTGGACTGACACTGGAATGACAAACCTGCACTCCTTGCTCTATTTTGGGTCTTTCCCATTCAGTAAAATTCTCTGAGTTAGATGTAGGCATAACTTTCCCCACTGTTCCTGGCCCATAACCACTCTTCAGGGGCATACCAAAGCTAGGAAATCTACCTTGACCTACTCTTGGACCACTGATTCCCTACAAGCCATTTGGTTCATATGAGAAGAAATGTGACTTAGTGGATAGAGCACAGACCTGGGAGTCAGAAGGATCTGGGTTCTAATCCTGGCTCCACCACCTATCTGTTCTATGACCTTGGGCAAGTTGCTTCACTTCTCTGTGCCTCAGTCACCTCATCTGTAAAATGGGGATTAAAACTGTGAGCCCCATGTGGGACAGGGACTGTGTCCAACCTGATTAACTTGTACCTACCCCAGCACTTAGAACAGGGCTTGGCACATAGTAAGTGCTTCACAAGTATCATTATAATTATTACTATTATCAGGATGGGACTTCTCTTCAGAGATGGACTGCATTTAAAGGCAACAAATCCAGCCAGAGAAAAATAATCCCTTCTCCCAAGGACCCTGGGAAACAGGTCGGTTCCAATACCCCTGCCAGCATCCAGCAGGCCTAGTTGCCTCGTTCTGTTGGGAAACTCCAGGGCCTCCACTAGAGTGTTGTGTGACCGGAGCCTGGGTCCTCTGTGTCTTTAAAATCTCTGCTATTGCTATTATCTAGTTGCCTTTCAGTCAAAGTTAGTGCCCCTGATAGTGAAACTTATTCAAAGCTGTGGATGTGGCTGAAAAGACTGATGTGGGACTGAGAGCCCCCACCTTTGCTTGCAAACCCCAAGGTTGTCCCTTGTTGTGCAGACGTGTTTGCTGCTGCCAGTACCCGGTGCAGTTTTCGCTTTGGTTCCCTCAATCTCACACTCCTCTGGAAGCCTTCCCTTCTGGCCTGCAGCACAGCAGGCTAATCTACCTGCCCGCAGTTGATCCCCAACCTTCAGCTGTAATGGTGCATTGTCTGAGATTCAGTTTTACCACGTCCTTAAAGTGTATCTTCTTTCTTCTGATTCTGATTGCCCTATTTCAGATCACTATGCAGAGGCTGCATGGGTAGTCTACTCTCATCCATTTCCTCTGCATACATCCACCCCCACCATCCAACGATGCGGTTGAAGGGAACACAATGCTTGATGACTAACTTTGCTCCAGGATGTCATTGTGATTCTGCCTTGCCATTTAGTGATTGCAATGATAACTGTGACATTTGTTAAGCGCTTACCGTGTACCAAGCACTGTTCTAAGAACTGGGGTGATGACAAGATGACCAGGTCCCACATGAGGTTCACGTTGTAAGTAGGAGGAAGAATAAATATTGAATTCCCATTTTGAGGATGAGGGAACAGAGGCACAGAGAAGAGAAGTGACTTGCCCAAGGTCCCCCTGCAGGTAAGTGGCAGAGGTGGGATGAGACCCAGGTCCTCTGACTTCCAGGCTCGTGCTCTTTCCCATTAGGCCATGCTGTTTCTATGGCTTTTGGAGTTTAGCCCATAGAGGACTCTGATGTAGTTTCTCAAGGAACTAGAGGGTGCTTCAGTGATGAGCTCAGATCTCTCAGCCATACGGAAGACAGGACGGCACTCAAGCTTGATAGACCTTGGCTTTGGTCTGAAAGCCTGATGCCGCATGGCCACTACACTCCATCGGACTATCTCCCAAATGATATGCGGGCTTCCCAAATTGGGTTTTCTACTTCCTTGCCTTTCAGTGCATCGTTGGACAGTGTGTTGCCTAGGTAACAGAATCCTATAACGGCACCCGGTTCAGTGTTGCCCAGAGATCTTTAAGGGCTATGGGCTGTATTTCCTTCATGTAAGGAGGTGTATTACCTGGGTTTTATTTCAGGCTTATTGTCAGTCCCAGGGGGGTTAGCTTGGGGAGAGAGCATTTGCCTACAGATCAAGTGGTCTCTGGTTCATATCCAGGTGCCCCCTGCCAAGTCCTTACTATTGCTAATTTGTGGTTGGCAGGAACTGAGCTAAAAGGGTGTGTTAATAGCACTCACCTATTCTCAGAACCTGGAAGGACAGAATTGCAGTTCTATTTGCTGGCACTTGGAAGGAACTCAAAGCCTTAGCTACATTAGAGCATTTAAGAGGCCCCAGGGAGTCCTTCTTATAGATAGCTTTGCTCCTGCTGCTTCTAACTATATAATGGCAGAACAGGAGCCAAGAAGCAGCAGGGCTTGTAGGAAGGGGATTTAATTATTTTCATTGTTAATTTTAATTTCAACCTTGTTAGTAATTTGTAATGCTGCTGTGACCAGAAAAGTAAAGAGGAGGGGGGGGGAGAAACCCACCAGAAAGTCCCCTTAGATTTATTTTTAGTTTATTTCTCCCTTTTTAATTTAATTTGGTACCATTGGTAAGTGTTCACTTAATGGGTCTGGAGATGGAAATGCTGTTGGGACCGGGGCCAGGCACCGGGCCGGAAACCCAAACCCAAACACCGCAAGTTCCGATGCCAACATCCTGGATGAGCGTCCTGGCTAACCCGAACCAACCCATCACCTCTTCGTGCTCCTGGTTCTTGCCCTGGAAGTTGAGGAACCCCCAGAATTTCTGCCCCATGGTCAACAGCCCACAGGCACCTCTTAAGATGAAGAAGAAGAATTCTCCCCAGTCTGAAGAGAGGAGCAGAGAAAGGCCACTCGTGACCTCCCTGCTGGAAAGGGAGACAAGGCCTGGGGCTGGGATCAAAACCTGTGTGTGCTACACTCTCTGTCAACCTCTGCTGCTCTGTAGGCCCTTTCGTGACCAGCAGCTCTCCCCTCTGGCCAAGGGCTCTTTAGGTTGGCCCTAAAATCACTGTGGGCAGGAAATGTCTCTTTTTAACTGAAGCAGCATGGCCTTATCGATAGAGCACAGGCCTGGGATTCAGAAGGTCATGGGTTCTAATCCCAGATCTGCCACTTGTCTGCTGTGTGACCTTAAGCAAGTCTCTTAACTTGTCTGTGCCTCAGTTCCCTTATCTGTAAAATGGTGATTACGCTGATGAACCCTAGGTGGGACAGGGACTGAGTCCAACCTGATTACCTTCTATCTACCCCAGGGCTTAGAACAGTGCCAGGCACATAGTAAGCCCAGTACAAATACCATCATTATTATTTATGGTTATATTGTACTTTCCCAAGCACTTAGAACAGTGCTCTGCACACTGGAAGCACTCAATAAGCACGACTGAATGAATAAGTGAATGAATGTAGTTCAGCACTTTCCCTTCTGGCCACTTAAACTGGGTGCCAAGATGGCCCTGAGGCTTGAAGAGCTCTGATCAAAGTTGAGAAGGGAATGCAGGACCGAGAGTGGAGCTGGGTAACTACTGAGAAAGGAGCTTGGCTCCTGAGTCAGTTTACTGGGGAAAGTTGCTCATTCCCTCCGGTTTCAGCCCCCTGAACAGACGCTTAGCTTCCTGAAGCACAAACTCTTCATCAGTGCTACAAATGATTATTCCTCCTAAAAAAAGGTTTATTTAACCGTGAATGTAAGACTAGCATCTGTACTGGAACGAGTGGAGATCAAAAATAACTAAGGCTTTTTGTTGTTTTTTTTCCCTGTTCTTGTGCTTCAAGTCGTAAACTGATTAGCAGGCTGGAATGAGGAAGAAATATCCTCCACAGGGATCAAATTGCTCAGTTTAATACATTATGGAAAGGATGTGGGTGGTGGAGGGTGGGAAGGGGTTGGAGAATCATACCTTCAGTGGGAGGTTCAAAGTCCCCGAAATTGAACCCAGAAATTAAAATCCTCTCATGTACCCAACACTCACCTTCAATAAGAGAGAGGTGTCTTTTGGAGGGTAATGAGAGCCTCAAGCCTCTGACACCAATTATAATCAGTATGGGAAAGTCACTTAACTTTTCTGTGCCTCAGTTTCCTCATCTGTAAAATGAGTATTAAATACCTGTTCTCCCTTTCTCTTAATTAATGATGGTATTTATTAAGTGCTTACTATGTGCCAAACGCTCTTACACTGTGAGCCCCACATGAGACACGGGCTGTGTCTGACCTGATTGTCTTGTATCTACCCCAGAGCTTAGTATGGTGTTTGGCACATCAAGTGCTAAGTAGCACAATCATGATTAATGGAAGTTGTTCAAACTGAAGAGTATCCTTTCCAATCTGTTTGCCTTCCGACCTAGGTCCCATTCCTCTTTTTTCCTGTACACTGAAAATATTAGGACCCTTCCATCTGGAAAGATGACAAATGAGAAGGAATATGATTGAAGTCTATAAAATCTCATCATCATCTCCTATCTGCCTTTCCAGCCACAGGTGAAGCTCACTCTCAGTGACATCATCTTCAAATAAAAAGATAAGAAGCAGTGTGTGTTAATGGAAACAGCCCAGGCCTGGGAGTCAGAGGACCTGGATTCTATCCCAGTTCTGCCACTTATCTGCTGTGTGACCTTGGGCAAGCTTCTCTATGCCTGTTTCCTCAACTATAAAATGGGGATTCAAAACCTGCAATCCCTCCTTTGTAGACTATGAGCCTTGTGTGGGACCTGATTAACCTGTAGTTACCCTAGGACTTGGAACACTGCTTGACACAGAGTAAGAACTTAACACCGTAATTTTGAGAAGCAGCGTTGCCTAATGGAAAGAGTATAGGCCTGGGAGTCCAAGGATCTGGGTTCTAATCCTGGCTCTGCCACTTGCCTGCTGTGTGTCCAATAAGAAGGCCAACTACAGATGCTGTAAGGGGCATCTAGGTTGAATTTGGACTTGTTTATGAAATCCCACATCCCTGGACTGGGGAGGCACACACTGCAATGTGAAGGTAGTGTGTTCAAACCAAACAAAGGAAAACACTTCTTCACACACTGGGTACTAAAGAAATGGACTCTTTTCACAGCAAGTTGTCCAGGGAAAAATTTCAAGAGATTCAAGAAGGGTCGAGAGAAATTCATGAAGAAAGGAACATTAGAGAGGTTAGCTGGTTCATCCCTTAGAGTGAGAGTGGATGTCCAGGAGAGTGGTTTCCACTGTGAGAGACAAAATCTGGGGCTGGTGGTACCGAGGATCTAGCCCAGTAAATGGTCTCACACAGGGGCTCGTGTTCTTATGAAAAATTGTCTGAGTGAAAAAGCACTGAGAGAGAATTAGCCAAAGATAACGTTTACGTGACAATAAATTACCCTGTTTTGGGTTACGAAAGCTGATCTAGTGTATGCATGCAGAGTCACAACCCATCTCCTTTTCAAATAGGAACTAAATAAGTTTAATCACCAAGCTGTCATATTAACAGTCTTTGATTTTTATTTTAAAACACAAGGGAAATAAATGTGAAAATCTTGAACATTAACTTAAAATTGAAACTTCCTCTGGGGGGTAGCATGAGCATTTGAAGTTTTGATTTGGGGCTTTCTGGACTGGTTCAGCCTTTTGTTCACTGCCCAGGGAGGACTTTGGCCTTGGTTCTCTCTGGCCTAGGGAATTCTGGGAATACAAGGAGCCCCGATACCATGCAGCCCAAACCGACACTGCCTCGGCCCAGTTTTGTTCCCTGAGAAATAAAGAGCTCACTTAGGGAAACTCATCTCCAGCTAGGCTGGTGACAGCCATTTACTGTCACTCCAGAGGGTGCCTGGGTTCAGTGGGACAATATCACTATTATTATTATTATTAAGCTTGTATTTGTTAAGCACTAACTTTATATCAAGCGCTGTTCCGAGCGCTGGGGTAGCTACAATTTAATCAGGTCGGACACAGTCCCTGTTCCACACGGGGCTCGTAATCTAAGTAAGAAGGAAGAACAGGTATTGGGCTCTCATTTTACGGTAAAGGCAACTGAGGCACATTTAAGTGATTTGTCCAAGGTCACAGAGCAAGCAACTGGCCAGTCCTCTGACTCCTAGGCCCAGGCTCTTTCCACTAGTCTTTACGCCCAATTCTCCTATGACACCAGGGTTGCAGTCTTGCTAAGCCCCACGTTATGGAAAATTCACTTTGTAGTACTCACTTGTGCTCACATAGGTGTTAGTCTTCCTTCCAATATACCCACAGAGTGTTTCCCTAGACAGGCTCACATTATAGTGCCCTATTTCTCCAACAGCACTGTAGCAAAACAAATAGTGAAATCACACACTATTGCCATATTGAATGACTATCAGTATTAGAACGACCTTATAATTTGGATCTACCTCCCTCTTCCATTAAATTATAAGCTTCCTGAGGACAAGGATTATGTCTCTTCCATTGTATTCTCCCAAGTGCTTAATATGCATACTAGTCCCTCAGTGAAGATCAGTTGATTAGTCACATTTAACAATATAATTTGTGCTACAGAATCAGAGGCTCTTCCTGCCAAGCTCACACACACACACACACACACACACATACACACACACACACACACCCCTCATCTAACACTCCCTCAACCTCTGTCATTGTCACTAACACTGTGGTTCACCTTGCAGCAGCACTGTGCACTCTGGAGTTTTTCAGCCCAGTCAGAAACATATCAGTCAGTCGATAGCATTTGAGTGCTAATGGTGTGCAGAGTGCTGTACTAAGCACTTGGGACAATACAATATTACAATAATCAGACACATTCTCTCCCAAAAATGAGCTTAAAGTCTAGAGGGGGAGACAAATATTAATAAAAATAAATAAATTACAGATGTGTACATAGGTGCTGGGGGGCTAGGCTGGATGGTGAATAAAGGGAGAAACTCAGGGTGGTGCAGAAAGGAGTGGGAAAAGAGGAAATGAATTTAGTCAGGGAAGGACTCTTGCAGAGAGGGAGAGTAATTGTCTGTTGGGTTTGAGGAGAGAGGGCGTTCCAGGCCAGAGGCAGGGCGTGGGTGAGAGGTTGGTGGCAAGATGGAGGAGATTGAGGTAAGTGAGAAGGTTAGCATTAATCATAATAATGGTGGCATTTGTTAAGTGCTTACTATGTGCAAAGCACTGTTCTAAGCACTGGGGGGATGCAAGCTGATCAGGATGTCCCACGTGGGGCTCACAGTTTTAATCCCCATTTTACAGATGAAGGTAACTGAGGCACAGAGAAGTTAAGTGACTTGCCTACAGTCACACAGCTGACAAGCAGCGGAGCTGGGATTAGAACCCATGACCTCTGACTCCCAAGCCCGGGCTCTTTCCACTGAGCCATGCCGCTTCAGAGGAACGAAGTGTGTAGGCTGGGTTGTAGTAGGAGGTAGCAAGGTGAGGTGTGAGGGGGCAAGTTAATTGAGTGCTGTAAAGCCAATGGAAAGCAGTTTCTGTTTGACGTGGAGGTGGATGGACAACAACTGGAGATTCTTGAGGAGTGGGGAAACATGTCCTGAACATTTCTGTAGAAAAACGATCCAGGTAGCAGAATGAAGTATGGACTGGAGTAAGGAGAGACAGGAGGCAGGGGGGTCAGCAAGGAGGCTGATACAGTAATCAAGGCCGGGTAAATGACAGGGTATCACAAGGTCCACATTAGAAACTTCCAGGAAGCAGCCAGGGAAGCAGTCACTTTAGTCAAGGAGGAGCAGCACTGCAGCTATTGCCGCAGAGGAGCAAGGCCTCCCGACTGCTACTGTGGCCACGGCTGTCACTGTTCACTATGTCGTTATGTAAGGAAGTAGCATGGTCTAGTGGAAAGAGCACAGGCCTGGGAGTCAGAGGACAGGTTCTAATTCCGGCTCCGCCACTTGCCTGCTGTGTGATTTGGGGCAAGTCACTTCACTTCTCTGTGCCTCAGTTACCTCATCTGTAAAATGGGGAGTCAATACCTCTTCTCCCTCCTACATAATAGTAATAATGATATTTGTTAAGAACTTGCTATGTGCCACTGTACTAAGCACTGCAGTGGATACAATCAAATTGGGTTGGACACAGTGCCTGACCCACCTGAGGCTCACAGTCTCGATCCCTATTTTACAGATGAAGCAATTGAATTGCAGAGAAGTTAAGTGACTTGCCCAAGGTCACACAGCAGACAGGTGGCAGAGCCAGGATTAGAACCCATGACCTTCTGACTCCCAGCCCCATACTCTATCCACTAGGCCATGCTGCTTTGACTATGCTCCATGTGGGACAGGGACTGTGTCTGGCCTGATTAACTTGCATCTACCCCAGCACTTAGAACAGTGTCAGACACTTAGTAAACACATCACAGATATTATTATCATTGTTATTGTTATTATGATCTGGTCTCTTTCCACCATCTTGGCCAAAGGCCAGATCTTAATGGGTCCTGCCAGAACTCTTTCAGGGGGGCAGGACAGACCCCCAAATGTCCTACCTGATCTGGGGCCTCTGGGCACATTTTAGTAAGTTCTGACCCCCAAATATTGGTTGCTCAAAGTTCAGGGTTCCACCTGATCTTGACTTCTTTTGGGTACTTATTCATTTGGAAATGAAGTTCTTAAGGTCCCATCCAAACAAAACCTAAACAGAACCAATCGAAAGCAAAAGTCATCTTTGCTCCAGGAAACACAGTGATGGAATTAGTTCTGGACATGCCAAAGGGGACAGAATGATCTCCTTTCAAATACTCCTAAACCAACACTCCTATTTCTTCCTGTGATTCTATGGTAACTCAGCACTTTTTCCTCTTTTTTTTCCCTGTGTAGTTCTGCTCGGGGTTATGATTGTGAAAGGCAAAGAGCCCTAGCTGAAATTGAGGCAAATTTCAGTTATATTTCAAAGTTGCAGCCTGCAGTAATACAAAACCCAGTGGCTTTAACCTTCTCCCTCCCAAAACATTTTACCAGATATGTTGGCATGTAGCAAAACTGGACAAGGAAAACCAACCAACTGGAAAATCCATCATTGGCCCTATGGCAGAGAAGCTCCTGCGACAGAAAAGGTCAGCAGTTCCGAGACTCCACTAGGCAAATGTCAGTCTGTGCTAAGGACCAGTGCAGTGGGTGGGTTTCTCCAACCTGACAAAACAGCCAACAGGCTGAAAGTGTATAGGCCGTAAAACAGCCCTACTTGCTCAGTGCTATTCCCTATTTCGTATTATAGCATCTGCAGGGATTCCTCAACTCTCTGAGGCCCCTGAACCTAACCACCAGCTATGCAACATGAGGCCTGTCATGAGAGGCAGGTTTTCAGGGCCCCTAGAGCTGTCCTGGAAGATTGGGTGGTAATAATAATAATGGTATTTGCTAAGCACTTACTAAGTGCCAACCACTGTCCTAAGGGCTGGAGTAGATACAAGGTAATCAGGTTGTTCCACGTGGGGCTCACAGTCTTAATCCCCATTTTACAGATGAAGTAACTGAGGCACAGAGAAGTTAAGTGGCTTGCCTAAGGTCACACAGCAGACAAGTGGCAGAGCCGGGATTAGAACACACATCATCTGATTCCCAAGCCCGGGCTCTTGCCATAGAGAAGCAGCGTGGCTCAGTGGAAAGAGCATGGGCTTTGGAGTCAGAGGTCATGAGTTCAAATCCCGACTTGGCCATTTGTCAGCTGTGTGACTTTGAGCAAGTCACTTAACTTCTCGGTGCCTCAGTTACCTCATCTGTAAAATGGGGATTAAGACTGTGAGCCCCACGTGGGACAACCTGATTCCCCTGTGTCTACCCCAGCGCTTAGAACAGTGCTCGGCACATAGTAAGCGCCTAACAAATACCAACTAAGCCACGCTAGTAAGAACCTAGAACCCTACTCTAGCTCCCAGCAACCTCAAAGGGTCTGCTCCGGGAGGGGCACAACTCTCCCAGTCATGGTACATCTTGGGGCTGAGGGATTCTGGGATCTTAATCCTCGATCCCCTTGAAATTTCCTTGAAGTTGGCCTACCATCGCCCATCTACGCCCCCAGAAGAACCTCACAACTGTCCCCTTACATTTAAATCCATTTCCCAAGAGTCATAACAGGTTGGCAAGTGCTCCCTGAAAGAGTTGATTGCAATTTACTTGGGTATGGGGGTGGAGGAATAGGAGTCCCCCTTAAAATGTTTGGAGTATCCATCAATCACCTTTTTTAAGGTATTTCATGTTGAGTGCTTACTGTGTGCAGAGCACTGTACTAAGCGCTTGGGAGAGTACAAGAACAAACAGACACATTACTTGCCCACAAAGCGCTCACATGTTAAGCTCTCATTATGTGTCAATCACTATTCTAAGCACAAGGGTAGGTACGAATTCATTAGGTTGGACAGAAACAGCGTGGTCTAGTGGATAGAGTCTGGAGTCAGAAGAACCTGGGTTCTAATCCCAGGTTTGCCACTTGTCTGCTATGTGACCTTGAGCAAATCACTTCACTTCTCTGTGCCTCAGTTCCCTCATCTGTAAAATGAGGATTAAAACTGCGAGCCCTATATGAGACAGGGACGGGGTCCAAGCCGATTATCTTGTATCTACCGCAGTGCTGAGTACAGTGCTTGGCACAAGTTAAGTGGCTTGCCCAAGGTCACACAGCAGACAATTGGCAGAGCCGGGATTAACAAATTAGCATTGCGGTTTAACAAATACCACAATTAGTATTACGGGGCTAACAGTCTAAGTAGGAGGGAGAAGAGGTATTAAATCCCCATTTTACAGTTGAGGGAACTGAGGCCCAGAGAAGTGAAGTGACTTGCCCAAGGTCACGCAGCAAGCAAGTGGCAGAGCCGAGATTAGCACCCATGTCCTTTGACTCCCAGGCCCTTCCTCTTTCCACTAGGCCACGCTGTGGAGCACTGGACTAAGCACACAAACCCTGCCAAGGAGCTGGCAAGGAGCTGTGGTGGGGGTAAAGTTAGGGAAAGAACCCTGAGATCTGAATCCAGCTGTAGTGTAAAGTCTTCCTCTTCCAGAATGGACTGAAACCAGCAGTGAGTTTGGTTTAGCTCCCAGCAACACAGACCAGCATCCCATCTCACTGTATCTCTCTCATTCACGACGCCTTGATCTTTCTCAAGGAGATTAGACATAACGATCAAACGCACACAGAGGCCTCAAATGTCTGCTCCTCTGGGTCGTCGACGGTCTTCTTTTGTTTTAGTTCCGCACTCTGCCTCTTTAATTCCCTCTGGCTGAAATGCCAATTTTCTGCTATGCTGGCATGACTGCCGAAGAATTGCCTCTGTTAATAAACTGCACAAAATAGCTGAGCAATTAGGCAATTAAACTGTTTTAAATTTAATTTAAAGCCCTGGCACTTTGCTAGGAGGGTTGTTTCCCTACTGTTGCTTTTTTTTTTTTTAAGAGTTGGGGGAGCGGGAAGGGAGGAGGAGGGGAGAATTTGTTATTGTTGTCGCTTTAGAAGAAAAACAGTTCAGACTCACAAGAGGAGGGAGAAGGAAACGTTCACTGCCAAAGAGCTCAGATTTGGCCCCGGCCCTTGGGGAAGGCCGTTTGTCAACAAGACAAAGGCCTTGCCCTCCTCCACAGTTCCCTCTTCCCCCTTGCAGCTAGGGAGATGCGGGCCGACATATGGGCCCACATCTCCCTCCCTCCGTGACCCCTCTCATTGGTTGAGGTAGCTGCAATCTCAGCTGGCCATTTTGGTCTTTAAATTCCTTTGGGACACGAATGTTAGGGATAGTTAGATAGGTAGCATAGTTAGGGATGCTGGATGATCTATTCATGACCTATCCCTCTAACCATGAGGGAGGGATGTCAAGAAAGACCTGGAAGTCAGAAGGGAGTCTGTCACTTGCCTGCTGTGTGACCTTGGGCAGGGCACTTCATTTCTCTGTGCCTCAGTTCCCTCATCTATAAAATGGAGATTGAGACTTTGAGGCCCACTTGGGACAGGGATCGTGTCCAACCCGATTTGTGTAGCCACCCCAACACTTAGTACAGTGCCTCCTGACACATATTAAGTGCTTAACAAATACCATCATCATCATTTTTACCTCCACACATCCTGTAATCCCTGTCAGAGACAGAATCCTAGGCTAGAGGGCCTGGAGGTCTGACCCAGTAATGACACTGAGCATAGGCTTACTTTCTATGCCCTCAGGGGTATTGATGACTACTATTTGGGGCTAACCGAAATCCGGGTTTCTTTCCCAGCTCAGGAGCCTCCTTGGGATCATTCATTAATTCAGTAGTATTTATTGAGTGCTTACTATGTGCAGAGTACTGCACTAACTCTAATGTATTATATTCTTCCAAGTGTTTAGTACACTGTATATGTCTCTAATTTTATTTATTTGTATTGATGTCTATCTCCACACTAGACTGTAAACCCGTTGTGGGCAGGGAAGGTGACTGTTTATTGCTGGATTGTATTCTCCTAAGTGCTTAGTATAGTGCTCTGCACACAGTAAGAGCTCAATAAATATGATCAAATGAATGAATGAATGAACATCACCTATAGCCAACATTTTTTGAGTTTCCCCTAAAATTGTGTCTATCATGTGTTTGGGTTGTGAGTAGCATGCAAGGGTTGGGGAATCAGAAGATTTGGGTTCTAATGCCGGCTCTGCCACTTGCTTGCTGTGTGACTCTGGGTAAGTCACTTCACTTCTCTGTACCTGTTTCCTCATCTGTAAAATGAGGATCCATTGCCTGTTCTCCCTCCATGCGTTTAGCCCCACGTGAGACAGGGTCCTTATCTGACCTGATTGATTTGTATCTATGCCAGCATTTAGAACAGTGTTTGACACCTAGTAAGCACTTAAATACCATCATCATCATCATCATGCACTAAGATGAGTGTTCAATGCACATTTGACATCTGGAAAATCAGAAACCAAATGAAGCCAGACAGTATAATCCAAATAAATCTATGGTAACTCTCCAACTGGCTGTTTTGCCCCAGGGCTAAAATATGGGAATCGCATTTTGGTGCTTTTAAGCAAACATCATTCATCTTTCCCTTTCAAAAATATGTGGCATTTTCTCCCCGTCTCATCACTTCATCTTGTAAGCCATAAGTTTCTCCTCTAAGCTGTGTACTTCTTGTCGGCAGGGATGAAGTCTACCAACTCTACTGTATTGTAGTTTCTCAAGTACTTAGTATGGTGCTCTGTACCCAGTAAGCACTCAAAAATTATCATTTATCAGTTGATTGTTAGAGAGGAAGGATTGTGTTTTGTTAAGGTCCCTTCTCTCCTCATACAGGCAACAAGGGAAATGGGAGATGGAGAAGGGAGGGATAATTGGGTTCACGGATATGTCGTTTTGTTGGGGTTTTTTCCCCAAGAGTCATGGAAGTCAGAGGTAAGGAGCACATGATGGATTTTACATAAAGCTTTGCACCACTGTCTGGAGGTCTCCCTACCACTGTTAGATTATCACTTATTTTCCAAAGTATATGAGCCCAGATCCCCTAGGAAACTTTTTAGAAATCTCAAACAATCAATGTAGGTTCAGGTTGTGCAAACTCCTACACACATATACACACACACACACAATATAGACACACATACTGGCATGACTGTACATCAGATTTCTGAAGTCAAGAATCTAAGGTTCAACAGCTACCAGCATCGAAACTGTCAACCTCGAATGTAAAATTCAACAATACTATTTACCAAATCATAACCCCCTCCCTATTCCTAACCCTTGGATCATTCGATTTCTCAGGGTGCTGACTCTTCAAGTTTATTCAGTAAGAGATTCACACCACAGACCCACATAGCCCCTGCCTACTTAGAAAAACACACACACACAAAGTCATCTCTTTCGCAGACTCTCCTGTCCTCAGCTACCACATTAGCTGCTATTCCAGCCCAGTGCCCTTCACTAAACAGAGACTCTTGTCTCCACCAGACTGAAGATCAGCCTGGAGAATTTAAGCAGCAAATAGGGGTTTTGAAAAAAGACTGAGCAAATGAAAGCAGTGGACTATAAAGGATCTTTGTGGGCAATGTATTACCCCCAACACTCTCTTCCAAAACCCATTGAACTCTCTGGAGAAAAGGAGCTATGTAAATCCAACCCATAAATAATTAATCTGCAGCACTCTCTACCATCAGGCAGTGCCAGCTGGTCACCGCACGAGTCGATGAGGAGTCAATACACCTCATAGATTGTGAGCACCTCGAGGGACAAGGTCCCTTGTCTAATTGCCACCTGTATACTCTTTCAATCAATCAAGGGTTTTTATTGAGCATTTACTTTTTATGGTATTGGTTTAGCACTTACTATGTGCCAGGTACTATACTAAGCACCGGGGTAGATGCGAGTTAATCAGGTTGGGCACAGTCCATGTCCCACATGGGGCTTATAGCTTTAATCCCCATTTGACAGATGAAGTAACTGAGGCGCAAGGAAGTGAAGTGACTTATCCAAGGTCACCCAGCAGACAAGTGGCAGAGTTGGGATTAGAACCCAGGTCCTTTTGACTCCCAGGCCCACACTCTATCCACTCTGCCATGCTTAGTACTGTAAGTGCTTAATACATACTATTACTACTACTTACTAAGGGAGTCTGTTCCCCAAACTTCATGCAAACCACCCCTTTTGTAGCTATATGCCCAGGGAGAATCTCCCCACCACACCCTCACATGGGAGCCACAGTGAGCAAAGTAGAGCCCCAACCCACAGGGCATACATAATACTACTAATAATAATGGTATTTGTTAACCACTTACCATGTGCCAAGCACTGTTCTAAGTGCTGAGGTGGATACAAGCAAATTGGGTTGGACAAAGTCCCTGTCCCACATGGGGTTCACAGTCTCAATCCCCATTTTACAGATAAGATAACTGAGGCACAGAAAAGTGAAGTGACTTGCCCATGGTCACACAGCAGACAGGTAGCAGAACCAGGATTACAGGATGAGAATCGGCTGGAGTCAGAGAGGGTGCCCATGGCTTTTCTGTGTGCCCCGTGGGGCAGAAATCACTTAGGTGGCTTCTCACCCTATCACCGATCAGTTTGGAGTGTGGCTGGAGGCAGGGACCAAGGTGAAAGTCAAAATATATTGGAGGCTCTAGGAGAAGAGAGAAGGAAGGAGGAAATCCAGCACTGAAATGTCTTCCACGTGCTGTCCTCGTTTTCTTTACACTATCTCTTCCATGGATTTCACATGTGGCAAAAACAAGAGGTTCTGGGAAGAAGAGGTTGGAAATGCTTCACGTGACAGATCAATGATGAAAGTGGAAGGGAAAAAATGAGGGAGGTGCACTTCAAGGCAGCTGGAAATACCATGGAGTTGGAAGGAGACTCAGTGACCCTCCTTTCCTGAGGAAACCATCTGGAAACTCTTTCCTGGCCCCCTTTTCACAGATGGGGAAATTGAGTCCTAAAGAAGTGAAAGTGATTTTCCCTTGAAATCACATGGGCTCTTTCTCATAAATGATTTTGCCTCTTCAGGTTAATTTACAGCTTTAAAACACTGGGTCTGAGATGTCATGTGAGCCAGGGCCCCGGCAAAGAAACCAGTTAAGCCCTAAAATATCTTAGACAGCAGCTGCCTAATACATTCAGTAGGACCCAAGTGTGTACTGTGAGAGGAAGTACTCTCCCCCTTAAAGTCATGCATCATTGCCCAATCCTTCTCCCTTAACTGTGGAAACCTTGTTAAGGGCCATAAAGCTATTGCTGCCTTTGTGGGTGATGCAACAAATATGAAATGCTTTCTAGAAGGGCAGTGGAATGAAGGGCCTGCCTGCCCTAGACTCACAAGCAAAACAGGGGTCAACTCATTATGACCCTGCTGAGACTTGAGAAGGTTATACCTGCTTAAAGCCTCTGATAGACAAAGGATGCAAGTACATCACCTGCTCAAAGAGTACTTTCCTAGGCACATGGTCCAAACTCTCTCCACCTGAGAGCCAGCATGGTGGCTACAGATAACACCACCAAGAAATGGATAATCAACATCCGATGCGTTAAGCATGCATTTTTTAAAAACCAAATTGATAGGGGCATTAAAGCGTTAAATTGGCACACAGAGAGATTTCTACCGCAGCGTGGGTATCCATTAACCTACTACATGTCAATCAGAATTTTAGCAATTAATGAATATCTAATTACCCAGCTATAATGAGCTTGTTAAACACCAATTAAATTGGGAGGCATTCCCCCAACTCAAAAGCATTAATAATGTAATTACACAATTATTGCTGACATAACTTTCCCTTCATTAACCGACGATTTATATATTTATTAAACTCCACAAATAAACATTTCATTGATGGAGAATCAGGTTGCAATCACTGGCTTGATCATTCCAAAAAGGAGGATTATTAGTTGAAGATTGGTAATAGTATTTGATATCTGTCATAGAATATTTTATCCAAACAACACCACCAGCAGGAGTGGCTGAGTTCCTACTGGGTGCAGAGCACTGTACTAGGAAGCACTTTAGAAAAACTCAGAACGAGTATCGGATACGACTCCTCCCCCTGAGGACCTGCTAATCTAAATATATAGTGCAAAGAGCTCAGGCCTGGGAGTCCAGGGACCTGGGTTCTAACCCCTGCTCCGCCACGCCCCTGTTGTGTGACCTTGAGCAAGTCAGTTGACTGCTCTGTGCCTTGGGTTCCTCATCTCTAAAATGGAGATTCACTACCTAGTCTCCCTCTCATTTAGAATGTGAACCCATGGGGGACTGGGACTGTGCCTGACCTGATTATTGCGCATCTCCCCCAGCGCTTTGCACAGTACTTGGCACATAGTAAGCACTTAAATACCACATGCAGTAGAATAGTAGTAGTAGGCCCTCTCAGGGTCGCACCTGGAGAGTTTCCAGTCCTCTACCAGTCACGACTACGGGAGGGAGAGTCAAGCAGAGGCATGTCCATTCCATTCCTAGCTTGGCCAGTGGCTAGAGTGGAAGGCTATCTGCTACAAGTCAAAAGTCACCCGAGCCGGGCAGCAGCATGGGAGAGTCGAGGGTGGAGACTCAGGTTTACTGCGCGGAAGGAAGCAATGGTAAACCGCTTCCATATTTTTTACCAAGAAAACTCTATGGATCCACTACCAGAACGATTGCAGATGAAGGTGGGGTGTTCCGGGAGAGACGTGTCCATCGCGTCACTATGGGTCGGATATGACTCGACAGCATAAGACAACAACAACAGCAGTAGTAGAGGTGGTATTCCTACTCTCAAAGAAGAGAGAGGTCAAAGATACATCTCCAAGACTGGGTTTCTCACTCTTTTATTAATCACTGTGGCATTTGTTAAGTGCTTACTATGTGCCAGGCACTGTACTAAGCGATGGGGTGGATGCAAGCAAATCAGGTTGGACTCAGTCCTTGTCCCATGTGGGGCTCACAGTCACAATCCCCATTTTACAGGTGAGGGAACTGAGGCACAGAGAAATAAAGTGACTCACCCAAGGTCACACAGCAGACAGGTGGCAGAACCGGTATTAGAACCCAGGGCCTTCTGACTCCCAGACCCGTGCTCTATCCATTAGGCATGCTCCTTCTCTCTTTAGAAATCTTCTCCCTTTAGAAATCCCCAGAGGAGAGGAGGATAGAAGTGCTCAGGGAAGCATTCTTAATCATTCCACACATTCTCAGCTAAAAATGGAGTTACTCCCTAATTGCACCGACAGCTCCCTCACCAGAACAGAACCCTTGGCTCTCAATCCAACTCAGATTCCTTGGGGAACATCCCCGAGGTGCACAGCCTCATGCCTCCTTGGGCTTTTCCAAGAGGTTCCAGGAGTTCTAAGCAGCCCCTCAAGATGGGAGAAAGGGTCTCCAGAGTCTGGCCACATTTGTACTCCTTCCCTCTGGGCCTCCTCTGAGACTTCTAAATGAGCCACTGCACTCAGTGTCTGCTCATAGCCAGACCCCAAGATGTGCCTGAAGTGGGGCAAAAGGCAAGGCGGGTGAATGTGTTAGATTCAAATTCAGTGGGTTTATTCATACAGCTCCCTGTGGTGACCAGCTCCTACCCTGGAAGCTTTGGAAAGGAATCAGACAAGGGAAGGAATCAATCTCCAAGACCTCACATTCCAATGGATGAAAAAGCAACTTTCTAAACAAGTGGCTGGGACACAGAACCCACAGAGGAGCCCAAGTTTAAGGAGCTTACCGTCATGTCATTTAGACCTGCCAATGCAGTCCAAGTTCCCAAATTTTGGAAACTTGCTAAGCTCTTTGCATCAGTAATACCCGGCAGCCGAGCTTCCTGGGGGTCATTGATGGATGGGAGTCGATGTGCGTGGCTGTAATTAGCGCATATGCTGAAGGGTGGCTCTAAGTTTGCAGAGGAATAAATGTAACTTCACAATTAAAAATGCTTGACTGGAAGTGGCGGAGGTAAGGAGGTGTGTCAGCGTGTGTGTAGGTGTACACACAAATTTTAAATATATGCATACATATGTATATATATATATTTATATATACATGTTCTCTTTGGTCATGGACCAACAAACATTACATTGTTAGTATTGCAATAGCTCTAACCTTTCAGGCTCTGCCCTGTCAGAGTCTGGGATTGTGTAGAAGAGCAGAGCCTCCAGAGAAGCCTGACAGTGTAATTCCTGTGATGTAGGCAGCATTCAGTGAAGAGCGGGAGGCTTTCATGAATAGAATCAACAAGCCACCCCAGCAGCCTCTTGGTTGTCTCACAAGGTGATCCGAGAAACCCTCAGCCGAGACATCATTTTCCTGGACATTTTTTGGCTAGTCTGGGACTCTTCCAGGGGCCCTACTCCCAGGAGCTCTGGAGAATGGGGAATGGGGACTCAGAGAGATGGGGAATTTGGGGACTGAGGTCCCAGGGGGAACAGGTTAGTTGTGAACCACTCGCCGCTGCCACCACAGCAGCCGCGAAGCAGCGCAGTGTAGTGCACTGAGCATGGGCCTGGGAGCCAGAAGGTCATGGGTTTTAATCCCAGCTCCGCCACATGGCCGCTGTGTGACCTTGGGCAAATCACTTCACTTCTCTGGGCCTCAGTTACCTTATCGGCAAAATGGGGATTGAGTCAGTGAGCCCCATGTGGGACGGGGACTGCATCCAAACTGATTTGCTTGTATCCACCTCAGCACTTACTGCAGTGCTTGGAACATAGTAAGCACTTAAATACTACAATTATTATTAGGACGAGGAGGAGGGAATGTGTCAGTCATTGTATTCTACTCTCCCAAGTGCTAGGCATAATGCTCTGCACACAGTAAGCACTCAATATATACGATTGAATGAATGAATAGTAGCAGCAGCAGCATTTATTGAGTGCCCGCATGGTGCAGTACACCGTACTAGCCCCTTGGGAAATACGGAATAAAGAAGTGGCATGTTCCCTTCCCACAAGGAGCTCCCACTCTAACAGGGGAGACAGACCTAAAAATATTTACAAATCTGATTTAGTCAAAATAAATAACTGAGCAGACATATGTACATGAGTACTTAGGAGGATGTAGTTGGCTGAGAGAATGATATGTGTCAAGGTGCTGGGAAATCAATCAGGGAAGGCTTTTTGGAGGAGGCAGCCTACTGTTTTGTGGCATCCAGTTCAGATCTGGACCTTCCAGACTCCCCCCAAACTGCTGCACAGTCACCCCAACACCTTCTGGATGATGGGTGTGAAGGGGCAGTGGCAGAAAGCCCCCCTTTCTCCCAGGGATCTCAAGTCTGAGATGTCAAGGTTGGTCTGGACCTCCAGGAATAATTATGGGATTTGCCCCTTCCCCCAGGGAATGAGTACCTTAGGGAAGCTGAACTGGTTCCAAACCAAATCAGAACCTTTTCTGCCTGTCCCTCCCCCTTGCCAAGACAGATATCAGTTAAATGTGTTTAACTCAACACAGATCCTAGACACTGCCTCCCAAGCTCCCTTTTAAAAATTTAGGAGCCCATCCATTGGGTGTAATAGACATGGCATGCTCCCTTGGAGAGTCACTGGACATTCCCCTCGTCAGCTCCAGCCAACTCCAACCAGTCCCAACTGCTCCTCCCTCCTCCAGGCCAGACCACCGCCGTACTGGGGGCCTGGGAAGGAGGGGAGGAGGTGCTGGACTAAGAAGGGTTCCCCTTGGGTTAGCAGGAACTTAATCTTTGCCTGTTTGATTTAATTGTATTTGCTTGTTTAAGGAGCTGTGACTGCCTCTCCCTGGAACTGCACGTTTAAATGACTCACTGCATGACTCTCAGCTGTTTGGTTTCTGGAGTCCTGGATCTTTAGGGGTTTGCAAAGCATCCCAGAGGCTGGCACCGTCTCCATTTGAGGACTAAGAAGAGTGATGTCTTCCCCACTGTCACCAGTTACATTTTTCCACACTCCTCTGGCCCTCCATGAGGATGGAGAGAGAGAAAATGGGGCCCCATCTGAGGCTTGAGAGGCCTTATTCACCCCTCTACTTCCCCAGCGAAAGTCAGTGGTGCAGCTACTGTCTTTCTCCTGACCCTGTAGGTGGGATTTCATTCTCTTTCCTGGAGAACAACAGGTTCCTCCTTTCTCCAAGTATCCCCACTGGGAGCTTGATGGCACAGTCGTTTTCTCACCTCGACGAGGTGGTCCTAGGCCTGGCACAGCTGCATCACAAAGTCACACACGTATTTAGGCTCAGCTATTAATAACTGGGGAATTTATTAAGTGCTTATGTTGTACCAAGCTCTGTGTTAAGCACTGAGGTAGATACAGTACAATCCGATTGGACAGAGTCCCTGTCCCACGTGGGGCACAAGATCTATATGGTAGAGAGAGCATTCATTCATTCAATAGTATTTATTGAGCGCTTACTGTATGTAGAGCAAAGTACTAAGCGCTTGGGAGAGTACAATATAGCAATAAATAGAAACATTACCCACCCACATTTACAGATGAGGAAACTGAGGCCCAAAGAAGTGACTTGCCCAAGGTCAAACAACAAGCAAGAGGTAGAGTCAGGACTAGAACCCAGTTCTCCTCCTTCCCCTCTGAACAAGGGCCCAAACCTACCAAGTATCATCAGAAAGGGATGGGAAACAAAGCAAAAGACAGTTTTATCACCATATGAAACCGCAGTTGACCTTCTACGGTGGCCAGTGACCCATGTAGGACATGGACTGTGTCCAACCTGATTAGACTTTCTCATCACTGTAGACGACACAACCATCCTTCCTTTCTCACAAGCCCCGTAACCTTGGCATTATCCTTGACTGCTCTCTCTCATTCGACCCACATATTCAATCTATCACTAAATCCTGTTGGTTCAACCTTCACAACATCGCTAAAATCCATCCTTTCCTCTCCATCTAAACTGCTACTATGTTAATCCAAGCATTTATCCTATCCCACTTTAATTACTGAGTCAGCCTCCTTATTGACCTCCCTTCCTCCTGTCTCTCCCCACTCCAGTCCATACTTCACTCTGCTGCCGGGATCATTTTTCTACAAAAACATTCAGTCCATGTTTCTCCACATCTCAAGAACCTCCATTGGTTGCACATCCACCTCCACATCAAACAGAAACTCCTTTCAGTGGCTTTAAAGCACTCAATCACTCTGCCTCCTCCTACTTCACCTCCCTACTCTCCTACTACAACCCAGCCTGCACACTTTTCTCCTCTAATGCCAACCTACTCACTGAACCTCGATCTCGTCTATCTTGCCATCGACCTCTCACCAACATCCTGCCTCTGGCCTGGAACACCTTCCCTCCTCAAATCCGACAATCACTCTCCCCTACTTCAAAAGCCTTATTGAAGGCACATCTCCTCCAAGAGGGCTTCCTTGACTAAACCCTCATTTTCTTTTTTCCCACTCCCTTCGGTGTTGCCCTGACTTTCTCCCTTTATTCACCACCCCCTCCCCAAGCCCCACAACACTTACATTAATATCCATAATTTATTCATTTATATTAACATCTTTCTCCCCCTCTAGACTGTAAGCTCGTTGTGGGCAGGGAATGTTCTGTTATACTGTTGTGTAGTCCTCTCTCAAGCGCTTAGTACAGTGCCCTGCGCTCAATAAATACAAATGATTGATTGGTGGATCGATCTCCCCCAGTGCTTAGTATAGTGCCTGACACATAATAAGTGCTTAACAAATACCATTGGGAAAAAAGGGAGAGAACATTAAGCCAAGTGCATTATGCCAGGCATGCAGCATGCAGCAGAATGATGTTACATAGACATTATGGCAAAGCCTGTCTGAGTCCACCTGAACTTAGAGTGCTTCTCCAGATGGACCCCAGATTTCCCTCCCAGCCCCCCTTCTCCAGATCCCAGGTCCCTACCAGCACAGGAACTGCTTCTGACCTGTGGATCTCGCTGACAGATGTCAAGGCGTAGGGAGACTTCTGCTGAAAATAAAAACATAAATGCATCTGGTGCCTTATATGTAAAGGCCAGGTAGACGACTAGCTGAAAAAAAACCCAGGCAAATGGCTATGTTACTCTTTGTGTAGTTCTGTCGCGGCCTACCTGAAATGTATTTTAGTGTCCGTTTCCCCAGTGGATTGTAAACTCCTTGGGGGCAGGAATTGTGTCTATTGACACCTCCTAGGTACTTAGTACAATGCTCTACACACAGTAAGCGCTCAAGGATTAGCACTGATTGACTTATAGATTGACTCTTGGGAAGAACATGACGGAACTGGATAAAATTACCTAGAAAGGCAACCAAGATGGGCAGAGCGATGGAGCAGTTTCCATATGAGGAGTGAGTGGAAAAAGCGTGGACTCTTCACTTTGGTGAGTTGGAGGCTGAGAGGGGACATGACCGAAGTTCACATGATTGAGAAGTAACGTAGCCTAGGGGAAGGAGCGCGGGCCCGGGAGTCAGAGGATCTGGCTCCACCCCTTGTCCTTTGTGTGACCTTGGACAAATCACTTAACTCCTCCATGCCTCAGTTAACTCAGCTGTAAAATGGGGATTAAGTATGTGAGTCCCATGTGGGACAGGGATTGTGTCTGAGTAATCTAGTATCTACCCCAGCACTTAGTACAGTGTCTGTCACATAGTAAGCGCTTCACAGATACCATTAAAAAAAAAATGTATTAGATTATGAATGGAGTGAACAGAACCACTGGGATGAGGGGACACCCTTTGAAAATGGAAGATGGGAGGTTTACAACAAGCAAAAGCCAACACTTCTTCCCTTGGATAATAATAATGATAATGGCATTTGTTAAGTGCTTACTATGTGCCAAGCACTGTTCTTAGCATTAGGGTAGATACAGTGTAATCAGGTTGTCTCACATGGGGCTCACAGTCTTAGTCCCCATTTTACAGATGAGGTAACTGAGGCACAGAGAAGTTGTGACTTGCCCAAAGTCACACAGCTGACAAGTGGCGGAGACAGGATTAGAAGCCACGATCACTGACTCCCAAGCCCATGCTCTTTACACTAAGCCATACTGCTTTTCACTGGAAGGTAGTAAGGATGTAGACTCTAATCCTATTGGGAGTTAGGCAGGCAGAGATATCAGTGGGTTCAAAGAAGAGCTTGAGTAGATACATGGTCAAAGAGGTCCATAGTGGATTACTAAAATGCTGCCCAGGAGAACAACCTACCGACATTTCCCTAAAATGTTGAGAACATCATTCAATCCATCAGTGGTATTTGCTGAACACCTTTTGTGTGCAGAGCACTGGACTAGACGCTTGAGAGAGTACAATACAACAGAGTCGGTAGACGTGTTTCCTGCCCACAGCGAGCTTGCAGTCGAGAGGGGGAGACAGGCGTTAATATAAATATATAAATTACAGCTATGTACATAAGCACTGTGTGCCTGATGGAGGGCTGAATAAAGGGTGCAGATCCAAGTATAAGGGTGACAGAATCCCAGGTTGGAGGGACCATGACCCTAATCCAGTAACATCCATGCTCAGGGACTTAGGTTCCCGTGAGGAGAGTCCCAGCAGGCCTCCCAGAGCTAACATATTCTCAGATCCTGCCTGTGTTCTCTGCTCCATGAGCTCTGCACACCTGCCACCTCTCAACACAGACCTACAATCCCTGGACCCAGGGGGAAAAGATATTCTCCTCAGCCAGCATACGATCAGACAATTCTCCCTGACTCCTCAGTCAGACGGTCTCTGGCCTCGTTTCTCCCTGGTCCGGTAATCAGCACAGCTCCAATCCAGCTCCAGTCCAGAGAGGAAAGCAGTGGGAACAAAGCTGGAGTGGAAATTAAGCATCTTTTGTGCTCTCCTGATGGTGGAGGGGAGGAGGAGGAAATACCTCATTTCCATGCCGAATGTGGCTTCTTCCTTGAAAACCTGTGAATATACTGGAGGGGCAGGGAGGTGATAAATGATGCTCCCAAGAAGATGGAATTGACGTTTTAGTCAGATTTAATGTTATGTTGTCACACGTTTTATGTTCTTTTTAAGATGCAAATATTATTATTCTTTGATTTCAATTTCCGATTCCACCAGACGTTTGGGGCTGATAAGTCAAATTCCTCCAGGTCTGCCCCTTTTCCTCAGCAGGCTTGATATTTACCAGCGAGAAATCAGCATGGAGCAGGATGGATGGGGCACAGAACACTTTCTAGCTGCTCTGTTGATGATCTTTGATGCCTGCTGGAAATGGTTGAAAATCGCTCTGCTGATGAGGCAGATATTTCTACGATGCCTTCCCCCTGCATTCTGGATTGATGGGGAATTTGCCTGGAGATGAAATTCCTGTCCCCCTCCCTACTCTGCTTTTACAGAGAAACTTGCAGCCACAAAGCTTATTAACCAATCAATTAACCCACTCTCGACAAACTCACGTGACAAGAGGAAGCAAATTAGGAGAGAGACAAGATCTGATGTTGAGGGGCGGGGTGGGGTGTAATTGTCCTTCATGCTCAAAGAAGATGCTACTGATGCCTGCTCTGTCCCCCGCCTGCTGTGTGACCTTAGGCAAGTCACTTAAACTCTCTGTGTTTCCAACTCCTCATCTGTAAAATGCATATAACATACCTGGTCTCCCTCTCTCTTAGACCATGAGTCCCCATGAAGAAGAGTGGGTGTGACTGCTCTGATTCTCTGTGTCTACCACAATGCTTAATACAGAGCAGGGCACACAATAAGTGAATAATAAAGATTATTATTATCATTATTATTATTAGGAAGCTCACTTAGAAGTGTGTGTGTGGAACTGAAAAGGCACATGAGGGACTCAGAATGTGCATACACAAAAGCTGCTTCTTGTGTTGTCACGTTTGATGTTGGCAAAGCCTGGCTCTGTTTTCGCTTGAACTTCTTCTTCCCCCAGTCCTGACAAAACTTCCGCTCCAAAAGATCCAGGTAAGCAAGTTTGGTTTAAGGGACAGGATTAAATTTTCCAGGAAAGACACCTAGATTTGGGACTCAATTTTCTCCTTTCACCGTGGTGGGCCCGGATGGTAGGTCTTTTCATGAAACAGGTCCAATCTTCCTTCGCCTCATCTCTCCCTCCTGACTGCACCCTCTCTTAATTCTTCTTCTTAATTCTTTATGGTGCTTGTTCAGCACTTAGTACAGTGCTTTGTACACAGTAAGTGCTCATTAAATACAATTGAAAGAATGAATGACTGTGTCGAGCACTGTTCTAGGTGCTGGAGTAGATACAATTTCTTCAGCTCTTCAAAGCCTTACTGAGGGCTTACCTCCTCCAGGAGGCTTTCCCAGATTGAGCCCTCCCTTTCCCTCTGCTCCTCCTCCCCTGCCCATTGACCCTATTCCCTCCCGCTGCTCTACCCCCTTACCCTCCCCACCAAACCTGTGTATATATGTACATATTTATTACTCTATATTATTAATGATGTGTATATATCTATGATTCTATTTATCTATTTTTATGGTATTGATGCCTGTCTACTTGTTCTGTTTTGTTTTGTTGTCTGTCTCCCCCTTCTAGACTGTGAGGCCATTGTTGGGTAGGGATTGTCTCTTTCTGTTGCCAAATTGTACTTTCCAAGTGCTTAGTACAGTGCTCTGCATAAGGTGAGCGCTCAATAAATGATTGAATGAATGAATGAATTTAATCAGGTTGGAGGCAGTCCCTATCCCACACAGGCCTCACAATCTAAGTAGGAGGGAGAACAGGTATTGAATATCCATTTTATAGTTGAGGAAATAGCCGACGCCATCCATATGTCATTTAGACTCATCAATCAATCAATGACGTTCATTGAGCACTTACTGTGTGCAGAGCACTGTACTAAGCACTTGGGAAACTACAATACAATAAAATAAATAAATAACTGTGGTATTTGTCAAGTGCTTACTATGCGCCAAGCACTGTTCTAAGCACTGGGGTAGATATAGGGTAATCAGGTTGTCCTGCCTGGGGGTCACGCTATTAATCTCCATTTTACAGTTGAGGTAACTGAGGCATAGAGAAGTTAACTGACTTGCCCAAGGTCACACAGCAGACAAGTGGCGGGGCCGGGATTAGAACCCACGTCCTCTGACTCCCAGCCTGTGCTCTTTCCACTAAGTCCGTAGACACTTCCCCTACCCACAGTGAGCTTACAGCCTGAGATAGACATTAAAATAAATTACAGATGGATATGTACATATGTGTTGAGGGATGGAGGGAGGGGTGAAAAACAAAATGCTTAAGGGGTAAAGACCCAAGCAACTAGGCAATGCAGAAGGAAGAGCTTAGACAGAGAAGTGAGGCCTTAGTCAGTGAAGGCCTCTTGAAGGAGATGTGATTTAAATAGGCCTTTGAAGGTGGGGAGAGTGGTGGTCTGTTGGATATGAAGTGGGAGTTAGTTCCAAGACAGACAGGAGATGTAGGCAAGGAGTTGGTGGAGAGATAGGTGAGATCAAGGTACAGCGAGCAAGCTGGTGCCAGAGGAGTGGAGGGTGCCAGCTGGGTTGTAGTAGGAGATCAGCAAGGTGAGGTAGGAGGGGACGAAGTGATCGGATACCTTAAAGCCGATGGTAAGGAGTTTCTGTTTGGTGCAGGGGTGGGTGGGTGACCACTGGAGATTGTTGAGAGGGGAGAATCAATGTTCCCTTTCATCAGTGAGTAGTTATAACTCCTCCTGGTCTAAAATCAGGAATAAGATGAAAGCATCTAAACAGTTTTAATAAATCTAAATAATTGCTGTGGTGTGATTGGCTGGAGTTTATCACTGGCATCATCTAATTAAATGAGCCTGCAGGTCATTTCATCCAGCCTCCACGAATGGGACTGCTCAAAAGGACTCCGGATTCTGGTTGAGTTGGGTTTCTATTGTCCCTCATTGGCAGTTGCTATGAAAAACCCTGCCAAGGCAGAGGAGACAGTTTCATAATTACATTTCCAAGTCTTCTTTGTATTCTTTTGTGTTCTGAGTGTGCATGGGGATAAACTGGACTGGGCTCTTGGAGCCCAGCCAGGGAGAATTGTCAGAGAGCACAGGCGAGGGAGCCAGTGTTTTCAGACATGCAAGGAGCATTCTCCAAAAAGCAGCTGTGTAAAGCTGATCACCAGGGAACCTGGCTTGGGTTCATCAGCCCCTTTTTAATGGGTCTGGAAGTGTTCCCGTGCTTGACATCCCTCTCACCCCCAAGGAGTAGGGGGAAGCTGAGCCTGAAAGTTTCAAAATGCCCGTCTGGAGGTGGGCTGAGCCTCAGTGCTGAGCCCCGGTAGAACCGGAAATGGAAGGGGCTCTGGAAACCCAGGGGGAGAAACAAAAAGGTTGAGCAATTCCGGGCTTTCAAATCAAGTCCGGGTGGGAAATTCCGGCCTAATGACAAGCTAAGAATATGTGACGAATAGAAATGGATTTTCTTCTAAAGATGTCTTCTCGGGTGCGTTGGTATAACTTGTCCTGGAGAGATGTTTTATGACTTAAAAATACTTAAAAGGTGAAGGTAGAGCACCTGTAACAAAGCCGCTTAGAAAGCAAACCCAAAACATCATTTGTATCTGTCGCTGCCCCGAGGCAGGTCGTGCACCAGAGGGTAATCTATGAGGGTAAAAAGCCATTTGGGTAATTCGCTTATGAATAAGAACATGATTAATGCTCCCCGTCATTCCTCCATTTACAGTTTTTGAATGCAGCAGCGATCTTCAAGGTTCCTGAGACACGCGCTGGCCAGATTTCCCACCTAAATCTTCCCCCAGCGCTCTGCTGCCCCCAAAAGGAGCTAAAGGATCACTAACCTCCGAAGAAGTGCCTGCTAGCTAAAAGAGAAGGGAGAGGGGGTGGATTGGGGATTTGGGGTGGAAGCTCAGTTACAGATGTGAGGGCGAGGGACGCCTCAGTAGATCTGACTCCCCTTCAGAGCAACTTCCATTGGTCTCATTAAATTGTTCCCCACAGGATTCTCTCCAAACGCTCCAGCATGCTTCCGCCACACCGAGGCAATTGGAAAAGTTCTCCCTTTAACACCAGATGCTTAATTAGAAAGGAAATGAACTCTCCACATTTTTTTTTCCTCTCTGCCTTGGTGAGAAAGCACGTGGCGAGGTCTTGACCAAACATCCTGAAATGCAATCATCTTGGGATTCCCCTGGAAAGTAATTACCAGCTTTGTTATTTTGCTCCCTCTCCTCAGTAAAGACACTCTAATGACAAGAGTGGAGCGCAGAAGGCTAGAGAACCTTTCTGTCACCAGACACTTTCCCGGTCCTTTCTTTTAAAGAGTCCCTGGGGTGGTGAACGCTCTGCCCTCCAATAGCAGGCTGACCGCTTATTCTCTTAACTCATCTGGTCCCTGTTGGATCTGCTAGCAAACTCATCCTGTACACTTGGAAGTTCAAACATTTTTCTAAAGGCCCACTGAAAATCGGGGAGAAAGGACATAAACACATTAGCCCATGAGCCAGGGCCATGATTTAGGATTAGACCCATGATCCAGCCAGCCCAGGATTCAGTCAACCACAGTGACACCAGGATGCTGGTTGCTCTCCTGGACGTCCCGTCTAAAGCCCAAACTTTCCTCCTAGTATCCCACCCTGAACCTCTGGTCCATGAATCAATCTGAACCCCTCTTGTACCTCTTTCCTGAAATTTAGTTGTCAGAGCTTTGGCTTCCATCCATGCCTGCATGAGACAAACTTGATGGTGGGTTGTAACAACTTCACAGAGTCTGCCTACCTCTTCATGGCAGTAGTGTGGCTGGGGGCTTACAGGATTAGCTAGCTGAAGAACAGTTTGGTAATTTGTACATTTTGTTGCAATTCAGAACAGCTGGGTTGGAAAACTCTGTACTTACAGGGATACAGCAGGATTGTCATGGGATTCCGTCCTTATGCACCATAATAACGGTGGTATTTTGTTAAGCACTTACTATGTGCCGAGTACTGTGTAAGCTCTAGGGTAGATACAAGATGATTGGGTCAGACACAGTCGCGGTCCCACATGGGGCTCACAGTCTAAGTGGGAGAGAGAGCAAGTATTTAAACCCCATTTTACAGATAAGGAAACTGAGGCCCAAAGAAGTCAAGTTCAATCATTCATTCATTCATTCCATCGTATTTATTGAACATATACTGTGTGCAGAGCACTATACTAACCACTTGGGAGAGTACAATATAACAATAAGCAGACACATTCCCTGCCCACAACCGACAGTCTAGAAGGGAGACAGATATTATTATAAATAAATAAATTACAGATATGTACATAAGTATTGTGGGACTGGGAGGGAGGGTGAATAAAGGGAGCAAGTCAGAAGGGAGTGGAAAAAGAGGTAAGGGGGGCTTAGTCAGGAAAGGCCTCTTGGAGAAAATGTGCATTCAGTAAGGCTTTGAAGGAGGGGAGAGTAATTGTCTGTCCGACTTGAGGAGGGAGGGAATTCCAGGCCCAAAGGAAAACGTGGGTGAGTGGTTGGTGGTGAATTCGATGACATCGAGGTAGAGGGAGAAGGTGAGCATTGGAGGAGCAAAGTGTGAGGGCTGGGTTGTAATAGGAGAGTAGTGAGGTGAGGCAGGAGGGGGCAAGGCAAGGTCACACAGCAGACAAGTGGCAGAGGCAGGATTAGAATCCAGGTCCCCTGACTCCCAGGCCTGTGCTCTTTCCACTAAGCTACCCTGCTGCTTCCTGACTGGCCCAGGCCACTCATTAGGGGATGTTGGTGTCCCTTTTCATCACCACTCCCAAACAATCTTCCTGAGCTCTGGGTTCTAGCCTGAGATCACCTTGGGAGGTTGCTGGGGACAGGGTTGAGGTAGAGGGGAAAAGCCTAAATTCTTTGGCTGACTTCAGGGTTTCTGAGGGGATCTGGAGAGTGGGCTAATAGGTCACAAGTTTTATTGTTCTGTTTTTTTGTCTGTGTGTGTCAATCACCCATCTGTGTGTGTCAATCACCCACTGGGAAGTGTTGAATGTAAGAGCTTGTACTTGAGCACATCTGACCCAAAACTGAAATTTTCTTCCCAGATTTCTCTCCCAAAACCTACTGTCCCCATGCAGCCCCAAATTTAGTTCCAGTCAGGATTCTGATTGCTGATCCCACAAGGACCACCGCCTTTGGCTTTCCCATTTGGAAACTGGTATTCTTACCCCAGAGTCTTTACTGCTCTCTTTAGCTTCCCCCATTCATGTTGGTAAAGGAGATTGATCTCCTTAGGTGAAAAGGGCCCAGATAATGATATTTTTTATTGTGATTGTTATTAGCTCTAATTGGCTTCATTTTCCCTAATTGGAATAATTTCAGCAAGAATCACTCGGGCTGACTTTCTCCCAAGGGGACAGCAGGTTTTCTTAGTTGAGAGAATGTGTCCTTCCCACCCAGCACCACATCCCAGCCTCAAATTCCTGAGAGGAAGCTGTTGTTCCGGAGTGCAGCCAGGTCCAGATCAGATCCAAAATCATTAGCAGGAATTCCTGGCATGAATGCTCGGGAATGGGATACCTGGGGTGGAGTGGTGGTTTGGGAGTAGAAGCTTCTCTTCTTCTGCCACTACTCACATTTCGCCTTCCTTGCTCTAGGCTCCAGGTTTTTTTAAAAAATGGCATTTAATAATAATAATAATTGTATCTGTTAAGCACTTCCTATGTGCTAGGCACAGTTCTAAGCACTGGGGTAGATACAAAATAATCGGGTTGGACACAGTCCCTGTCCCCTGTGAAGCTCAGTCTTAACCCCATTTTAAAGATGAGAGAACTGAGGCACAGAGAATAATAATAATGGCATTTGCTATTCACTTACTATGTACCAAGCACTGTTCTAAGCGCTGGGGTAGAGACAAGGTAATCAGGTTGTCCCACATGGGGCTCACAGTCTTAATCCCCATTTTATAGATGAGGTAAGTGAGGCCCAGAGAAGTGAAGTGACTTGCCCAAGGTCACACAGCAGACAGGTGGAGTAGCCAGGATTAGAACCCAGGTCCTTCTGACTTCCAGGCCTGGAGCAATAAGAAGCCACTTAGAGCCAGATTTGGCCTATAGTGGCCCACACATGCGCCGACCTACTGGGAGTTTCCTGGAATCTAGTCTGGCAGCATTGGGTGAGGTTGGGGAAGGATCGAACTGGAGAGGCTGAAACATGGGCTGCTCTAAATAACAAACTTCAGAGCCAGGAGGGGAGACGCTAGCTCTATGGTTCTATGAAGGGCTTGGTGCTTTTCTGAGGAAATAGGTTAAATACAATCCAGGATCCCTTATAACTCTAAGGGGCAAATAAAAGCAAAAAATATACTGTAAATCTCCAATAAGAAGAGTACTCCCCCCATCCTGGTACTGAGGTTATGGTGGCCAGATGTGCTGAAATGAGCAAGGCAGTTTTGTTTAACAGGACAGAGTTTGGTCCTGTGATCTAAATGGCCTAAGATGGGACCCTTTAGGAGGTTAGACAGAACCCCTCAGTCATAACTGTGGCTGAACTGGACCTTCCAGACCATCAGCTCGATGTAGCCAGAAATAGCTGCCAGAAATTGCTATCAATGGCCTGGATAAGGGGGCCATTTTAGGTTTGACCAAATGGTCACATGGCTACTGTTGCTGCCAACCACCACCCACCACTCTCCCGCATTATCACCGCTCAGCTTGGAAGACAGTGACTCTACTGCCTGGCAGCACTATCAGCCACCTGGCCACTGAGTGAGATGACACTGCTTGGACTGAGTAACTTAACAAGATGGCGGCACCAGAAGCAATAGAGGAGGAGGGAGCAAATTTCCTCTCTGCCCCTACCTGTCCCCCTCCCCCATTCTCCCTCCCCTTTGTCCCTCTTTCTTATTATCCCTCTCTCTACATCCTCCTTTCCTTTTTCTGCCTCGCTCTTTTCTTGGTTCCCTGGACACCCAGCTCCCAGCCCACTTGAGAACTTAAAGTGGGAGGGCGGCAGAGATAGGGGTCAAGGGTTGCTGCAGGTAGGAAGGTCAGAAAGATAGAGAGCCAGAGAATGAGAGAAAAGATTAAGGGAAAAGAGGGATAGGAAGAGGAGTGGGCAAAGAGAGGGGAAAGAGGGGATAGAAAAGGCCAGAGAAACAAAGAGTAGGATGAGGGCAGGGGTGTCACAGAGACATATACATACAGGCACAACAATCTTCCAATCTATCAGCAGTATGAATTGAGAACTCATTCTGTGTAAACCACTCTACTAAACATTTGGGAGAGACCAATGGAATTGGTAGACACCATCCCCACTTTCCCAGACACACACATCCACAGACACACAAAAATAAAATGCTCAGCAGTTCGAGCAGCAGGAGTCCTGCTGCCATAGCCTTCGGATATCTCCTGCAGGTTTCCAACCTGGCACTGCCACATCATAGAGACCACATCAGAAACCTGCAGGAAACAGCTGGGAAGTGGTCAATCCAGCCCCTGAGGAAGAAGCTCTGCCCAGGCTCTTCCCCAACACCTCCACCTTCCCCCACTGCAGCTCCTGGACTGCCACCTACCATAGCTGTAGCACCCCACCCACCATCAAAATAAAAATGGTATCAAAACGGTTCCCACTGGAAGCTTTTAGGTAGCAAGATAGGATCCCCAGATTCACCACTGTCCCACCTTAAAGAGGCAGCTGTTCATCTTTCCAGAGCCAAGAGAGACAGCTCAGAGACCCCTCTGACTTCCCACAGGCTTTCTCCACTCCCTCTATGCTAGCCTGTCTCCCGCAAAGCCTTTTGACTGGAGCACAGGATCCGTGAGCTCTGCACCGTTGTAAAGGCCATGATCTGTGCACTGGATAATTGGCAAGTTCTTCATCACAGCGCTTGCCTCACAGGTTTCTCTGTTCTCCACTGTTTGTTCCCAGACTATTTTCAAATGTGCTCCAGCTCCTCAGCTCTGCCAGGATTCTACCCAGATCCTTCCAAAATGCCCACTGAGATGGAAAGATCTCCCCTGTGCAGTTCTTGAAATCAAGAGATTTAATGACTTTATTTAGCACCTAATTATCCCCGATACAAACACACACACACACAGACACACACACACACACACACACACACACACACACACACACACACTGGCAGCAAAAAGGCAAATACCTGATCTAATTGGAATTGAGGCTGTCAGATCATTGAAGCTGGCATGACTGGCATGGTTACTTGGACAGGCATCCACTTAATTTCATTGTTACCCAAATTTATTATCATTATTATTATTATTACCATTATTTAAGATAGCCTTGTTTCAGAAATCTCCTCCCCGGTTCTCTCTCCCTCCCTCCAGGCTTACATCACCTCCTGTCTTCAGGACAGCTCTACCTGGATGTCCTCCTGCCACCTCTAACTCAACATGTCCAAGACATGTCCTTATCTTCCCTCCCAAACCCTGTCCTCTCCCTGACTTTCCCGTCAATGTGGACGGCACTACCATTCTTCCTGCCTCACAAGCCGGCAACCATGGTGTCATCCTTGACTCCACTCTCTCATTCACCCCACATATCCAATCCGTCACCAAAGCCTGCCGGTCTCACTTTCACAACATCACCAAGATCTGCCCTTCCCTCTCCATCCACTACCACATTAGTAGAATCGCTCATGCTGTCCCGACTGGATTACTGCATCAGCATCCTTTCTGACCTCCCAACCTCCTGTCTCTCTCCACTTCAGTGTATACTTCACTCTGCTGCCAAGATTATCTTTCTACAGAAAGGTTATGGGCATGTCACCCCCCTCCTCCAAAATCTCCAGAGGTTGCCTATCTACCTCTGTATCATGCAAAAACTCTTCACTATTGGCTTCAAAGCTCTCCATCACCTTGCCCCCTCCTACCTCACCTCCCTTCTCTCCTTCTACATCCCAGTCCCCACACTCCACTCCTCTGGTGCTAACCTTCTCACTGTGCCTCGTTCTCGCCTGTCCCACCGTCGACCCCTGGCCCACATCCTACTTCTGGCCTGGAATGCCCTCCCTTCTCAAATCTGCCAAACCATCACACTTCCCTGCTGCAAAGCCCTACTGAAAGCTCACCTCCTCCAAGAGGCTTTCCAAGACTAAGCCCCCCTTTTCGTCAGCTCCCCCTCCCCTTCCCAGACCCCGACTCACTCCCTTTGGTCTACCCCCTCCCCACCCCACAGCACTTGTTTATACATGTACATATCTATAATTCTATTCATTTACATTAATGCCCTTTTACTTGTTTTGATGTGTATATATCTATAATTCTATTTATTTATATTGATGCTATTGATGCCTGTTTACTTGTTTTGATGTCTGTCTCCCCCCTTCTAGACTGTAAGTCCATTGTGGGCACGGATTGTTTCTCTTTATTGCTGAATTGTACTTTCCAAGTGCAAGTACACAGTACTTACTGCACACAGTAAGTTCTCAATAAATACAATTGATTGAATGAATGAATGAACATATTTGGTCAGTCAGTCAACAATATTGACTGTATGTTTAGTGAATACAGGGCAAAAAACTGGTTGTTATGGAAGTTAGAAAGGAAAAAAACAAGACATGGAGTCTGCTCTCCAGTTGCTTCTAATCTAAAAGTAGAAAATCAATTAGCACAAATGCAGCTTTCGTTTACCAAACTCAATTGCTAGTATCACCCCTTAATGTTTGTTTAACTGCTTTGGTCACCATGCTGGCCAGTGTTTGAGAAGCCTGGCTTCCCCGTGGCTACCCTTCGGCCACCACCTTCCCTTTTCCATCTCTGGGGTTCCCACTTGTCCCCACCCCAAGGAGCTCAAGAGTCTTAGTACCCCACACTCAGTCTCACCTCATGCTTCAGTCTCGAGGCTCTGCATTTTTTGGTGGATTCGTTGGGTTTGTTGCATCTTTACCCTCGATCCGGGCTCTGAGCGAAAACAAGGGAGCCGCTGGGGAAGAGAGCAAGGAAAGGGAACTTAATCCAACTCTACCAGAGCACTGTGTGCCTGCATCATCCCAGATCAATCAGTCAATCAGTCAATCAATTATTTGCAAGAGAGAACAGGTAGGTACACCTTAGTCTTCCTCGTTGTTCGTTTCTATCACCTTAATGGCGGCTTAGGGTGTTCAGGTGTGACTGTCACAAGCCTTTAACTTTAACTTTGTACCTCACTCCATTTGTCCTTTAAGCCACTGCCCTCAGCAAATGGAGAAGCAGCATGGCCTAGTGGATAAAGCATGGGCCTGGGAGTCAGTAGAACCTGGATTCTAATTCCAACTCTGCTCCTTTTCTTGTGTGTGACTTTGGACAAGTCAACTGACTTTTCCATTCCTGAGTTACCTCATCTGTAAAATGAGGATTAAGACTATAAGCCCCAGGTGGGATGGGGACTGTATTCAACCTGATTAGCTTGTATCTATGCTAGTGCTTAGTACAGTGCCTGACACATAGTAACTGCTTAACAAATAACATTGAAAAAAAAAACACCTAGGGTTATTCCTGATACAAGGACTATGGTGAAAGAAGCCTGTGTACAAAATGCAATGAGACAAAAATCAGAAGTGATAAAGGGACAGAAAATAGAAGAAACCTAAGAGCAAGTGACAGATGGAGACCTTAATTAATCAGGGTGAACCAGGCCTGGGGAGAGTTAGAGTGACTGAAATGTTGGGAGGTTAATCCCAGCAGGTTTCTTGGAAGATGTGGATTCTCAGCAGGTTTTGAAGGAGCGGAGGTATGTGGTTAGACCAAGAGATGGAAAGCTGCTGCTACTAATACCTCAAATGTAGACACCTTCTTCCAAGTAAGTCAGTACTCTTCCCTGGTACTTAGCCCAACTTGGCCGTCAGGTCCACTACATACCTGACCCATGGGGGGAGCTCAGGTCCTTTAATACTGAGATTGCACAGACACTAGTGTCAGATCTGGGACAGGAACTGCATCCTATCCGCTTCTTTTGTGACAACCCCAGCACTGAGTACAGTGTTTGGCCCATTGTAATCCCTTAACAAATGCCACGATTATTATTAAGAGCTTCTGGACCCCCGCTAACAGACTGATGCAGTTCAGAGACAAAGACGAGAGGATACAATGAGAGATGCTTAAAGAAAGGAAACAGATGGAAGTGGAGGGTGAGAGTGTGACAGAAAGGAAATGGGGAGAGAGGCTTACCTTTCAAAAATCCATATCTGCAGCATTTTTGCATTGAGGGATCAATACTGCTGAGCCTTTGAAGGATCATCTTTTCTCCAGCTCACACACTTAGCTCTTCCCAAGCTCACCTTCTTCCCATACCTCACTTGCAACTCTCATGTTTCTCACCCATTGTGTCACCCTTCCCCCTGCATGGAAGGCCTTCCCCACTCAAATTCTCCAATCGTCTCCCTTCCGGACTCCTGTCCTCCTAAAAAGCCCGCCTCTTTCACAAGGCATTCCCCAGTTATTGCCCTTACTTTTCTGGGCATGCCACCCCATCAACCACCTTAATAAATACCATTGCTTGATTGACTGATTAACACTCACTATCACTAGAATCAATTCCTCTGTGCAGCAAGTTCTCCATCTTTCATTCCAGACAAAAGACTCCATCAGTTAATGGCTCATTCTTGTTTCAATCAATCAATCAGTCAATCCATAGAATTTATTGAGCCCTTACTGTGTGCAAAGGACTGTATTGAAAAGAGAAACAGCATGGCCGAATGGAAACAGCATGGGCCTGGGAGTCAGAAGGACCTGGATTCTAATCCCAGCTCTGCCACTTGTCTGCTGGGAGACCTGGAGAAATCACTTGACTTCTCTGTGCCTCAGTTACTTCATCTGTAAAATGTGTCCAACCTGATTAACTTGTATCTACCCCAGAGCTTAGAACAGCGCTTGGCACATGGTAGGTGCTTAACAAATACATTAAAAAAAAATAAAAACTAAGGGCTTAAGAGAGTACTAGAGAACAAAAATGCCCAATCCCTGCCCTCAAGGAGAATACAATCTAGTTTACAATTTAGAGAGAGGAAGAAAAAGTAAAAGAGGATAGGTATGTGAATTAGTGCTTAAATAGTAATAATAATAATTGCTATTATTATTATTGTTATTATGGTATTTGTTAAGCACTTACTATGTGCCAAGCACTGTTCTAAGCACTAGGGTAGATACAAGGTAATCAGGTTGTCCCACGTGGGGCTCACAGTCTTAATCCCCATTTTACAGTTGAGGTAAATGAGGCACAGAGAAGTTAAGCAGCTTGCCCAAGGTCACAGCAGACAAGTGGCAGAGCCGGGATTAGAACCCACATCCTCTGACTCTCAAGCCTGTGCTCTTTCCACTAAGCCATGCGGGGCAAATTAGATCAATCAATCAATCACTGGTATTCATTGAGCACCTACTGTGTGCAGAACACTGTACTAAGCACTTGGGAGACTGCAGTACAACAGAGGTGGTAGAAATGTTCCCTGTCCACAAGTACAGAAGTGCTATGGGCAGTTGTGAATACCCCAGGGGATTTGCTGAAATTGCAGTTGGAGGATATAAGCTGAGGATATGACAGATGTCAGAAGGACTTTGAAGACGGGGAGAATTGTGGTCTGCTAGATTTGAAGGGGGAGGAAATTCCAGGCAGGGGCAAAAGGGTGATCAAGAGGTCGACAGCAGGGGACGAGGAGGGAACACGTCAGTAGGTCAGCTTTACTCATCAACCTAATGAAAGGTTTTCCCGGGATCCATTTGTTCCCCTATCAAACTGGAAGCTACACAAGGGCAGGAACCGGGTCTTTATTTCCATCATTTGTTCCCAAGTGCCTAGTATCAATCAATGGTACTTATTGAGTGCTTACAGTGTGCAGAGCACTGTACTAAGTGCTTGGGAGAGTACAAGACAAGAGAGTTGGTAGATGTGTTCTGTCTCCACAAGGAGCACGTCCTGTACTGTAGGGAGGAGCAGATTATTATCCCCATTTTACAGATTAGAATCCAAGGTACAGAGAGGTTGGGTGACTGGTCCAGGGTCACACAGTGAATCGTGGCAGAGGCTGGATTACGTAGCCAATCCGGTCCTTCTTTCCTCTAGCTCTAATCCATTAATGTTATAATCCATTAATGACAATCTTCCTTCCCCCATCTCTTGAGGCATCATCAAATGCAAATGAAATTCTTAATTAAGCCAGATTCTCTCTCTCTCCCTCTCTCTCTCTCTCTCTCTCCATCTCAACTTCAATTAGGTTTCTGAGGTACTGCTTTCATATGGCTTTGCATAAGAATTCTGAGTTTTCTCACACTGCCATAAGCATATCATCAACCTCAAAGCCTGGACCACTTAAAGAAGAAGCAGATCTTTAATGCATGACCCTTCTTTTTTTAACCCAAACTAGAAAAAAGTGAAAAGGCCCAGGTTCCTGTAGATCTCTGAGGCATTCCTTCTTTGAATAATAGACCATTTGCTTGATTGAACAGCAGTCGGCTTGGATACTAGAGAGAGATAAATTGCTCCCAACAAATGTTAAGTAGAATAAAAGGGACAAGGCATCTTAGTAAAATGTATTCCATGAAATGAAGCTATCCAGGAGCCCAGTTCATCCATTCAATAGCCAGAGGCCCAGCCTGTTGAGGCAGCCTTTTTGGTGATAAGGCTAGATGATAAGACTAGATTCTTTCCTTTTCCCCTTTCCATCTCTGCCCCTACCCACGCACCTCTTTCCTCCCTTCCATTTAACTCCCTCAACACTGCTGTCCCAAAATGAGCCTTCCCTGCTCAGACTGAAGTAAAAAGTTGGCAATTAGCTGGTTAATTTGCTCCATCGAGCCCATCCATCTGGATAGATGAAGCCTTGAATGATCTATTTAGGCTCTCTATCTGGATCAAATTAAGCACATTAAGCCCCACCCTTGTTCCTAGAGTGGCCACTGACAACCCTTGCTGATCCCATTCAAGGAAGTGGGCGTACTTTTTAAGTTTAGGCATGCAGCTTATCGCATGACATCCCAGGTGTCATTTTCCAGAAAAGAACAGACTCTGTGCCATCCTAGAATGTTTCTCTGAGAATGGAGGTGGGGAAAGCAGAACCTGAATCTCCACTTGCTCCAAATCCTTTGCATTCCCTTCCCAGGTCAGTGTGAAGTCCACCACATTGCTTGAGCCATAGAATTTGGTGGAGGAGCAGTGGAATTCGGCAGGCCGAATGACGGCTGAGGGAAGCTCGGTGACGAAAATTTAAAAAACTGGATAATGAAGCTTCCAGGTCCGAATGGGTATCAGGCAGGGGACGGGACAACTTAATCCTGAATCACTGACTACCCACCCTCACAGTGTATGGCAAACACTGAGAAACTCATTATAATGAGAGGGAAAAAGGCACTGTCAAATTAATAATGCCATATATAAGAAAAAACAATATGTTGTACAACTTTATTATAGCAAGTGCTTGCCAACTGCTCTAGGTTGACTAACAGCAGGAGCTGAATGATTACAGAACCTGAAGGAGAGATTGTCCCCAGAGGGAGGAAAGGGGGGAAGCAGATGTTAAATTATTTACTAAACATACCAGAAAGAAAGGAGTGATAACAAAACAAGGTTTTCCCTCCTTCAAACCCCAAGGGCTTCTACTGTTTCCCAAGACTCTAGTTGCTTTAGAGACCAACAGGGTGAGTGATCCAAATTGTGAATGCTTACAGATTCTTAGCAGATTCTTCACAAAAGACATCACATTAGCCCACTTTTCTCTTTCCAAAGGATTCTGCTACAGATGAGACAATTATTTCACTTTAACTGTCTCATTCTAGGTGTTCTCTGGATTCAGTAAAGGCTCATTAAAATCAGCATTTTTCTGAACTTTTCTAAGAGGATTTTCTGTTGGTTTGACATCACCAGAGCCCAAAGCCCATCCTGCTGTGGAGATCTTCCCTCTGGCTATCAAGAAGAGAGCCAAATAGCCAACCGATTTTGTATGTGTAGGTTATTTTTCCTCCCACCCCAAATAGCCCCGCTTCCCTAGAGAGTTTGGAAACAGTGGCAAATGCTATGGATTTACTAGGTTATCTCAACTGCCCTACACTTTCCTCTCCTCTGATGAGTCATTACAGAGCACAAGCAGTCCAGAAGAGTTCGTGTCTGCTGATTAGCGGCCCTGAGGGCTGCAGTGGGGCAGGTTCATGTGACTGAAGCAGCCAGGTGACAAGGCAACTGACCCATCCCAGCTGGCCATACTGGCACTGTCCAGCCACGTTTAGCCCCGCCTCAGGCTAGGTGGTTTGATTACCATGGTGATGACCCCAGGAGGGTGCTTTCTTGGCCGTTCAGGAGAATCAACACCCCTGGAATCATTCTACTCCTCCAGCTCTTGGTGGGAGAATCCCTTCCTCATGTTGCTCTGTTTCCCTTTTATGTTTGGAGAAGCAGTGTGCTACAGTGGATAGAGCACAGGCCTGGGAGTCAATAAGACCTGGGCTTTAATCCTGGCTCTGTCACTTTTCTGCTGTGTTACCTTGGGCAAGTCACTTCACTTTTCTGTGCCTCAGTTTCCTCAATTGTAAAATGGGGATTCAATACCTGTTCTCCCTCTTATTTAGACTGTGAACCCCATGTGGGGAAGGAGCTGTGCCTAACCCGATTAACTTGTGTTTACCAGAGCTCTAGAATGGTACTTGACACATAGTAAGCTCTTAATAAAAATGATAATAATAATGATAATAATGCATGCTCATCAAGGAAACTTGTATTCTCCCCTGAGTGGTGGGAAAGGGGTGGGAAAAGATCTGACCCAAATAATAGTATTTGTTAAGCTCTTACTATGTGCCAGGCACTGTACTAAGCGCTGGATGTGACCTGGCTGTGATACAGGGTGAAGAGACCTGTGCTCTCCTTTATGGGGCACCTAGTAGCTTCATAGCGTGGTTAATAATAATAATAATAATAATGGTGGTATTTGTTAAGTACTTACTATGTGTCAAGCACTGTTCTAAGCCCTGGGGAAGGTACAAAATCTTCAGGTTGGACTCAGCCCCTGTCCCATATGGGACTCACAGTCTTAATTCCCATTTTACAGATAAGGTAACTGAGGCACAGAGAAGTGAAGAAGTGAAATTATTTGCCCAAGGTCACACAGCAGACAAGTGGCAGAACTGGGATTAGAACACATGTCCTTCTTACTTCCAGGCCCATGCTCCATCCATTAGGCCATGCTGTGGTTGTAGAACCATTCCATTTTTCCACATGGGGATGTGCATTCTCTGGGCGTGGGGGAATTCACATCCTCAGATCAATCAATCAGTCAATCAATGGCATTTATTCATTCAATAGTATTTACTGAGCTCTTACTATGTGCAGATCACTGTACTAAGTGCTTGGGAGAGTACAATACAACAGAATTAGCAGACGTTCCCTGTTGAGATCCCGTTTTCACCCCTATTGGTGGGGTTTGAGGGGGGCAGTCGAGACTCTCCCCTGACCCTGCCCCACAAACACCCACAACTGCTGCCTATGTCCTACCACTTATGTGATCCCCACTTTCACCATTTTGATTGGGAGTGGCCCCCTAATCAGCTGTCTAGCCCTTTAGTATGATCTGATCAATGTTAGTTTCCTGATGAGGATGACATGCAGTATAGAATCACAATGAATGTCAAGATATGTTATGATCACTGATTCCCCTTATTGACCACGTATGTAACTTATGTAGAAGGAAATTAGCCCGAGAGAGAGTTGTCCTTTGAATTTGAAGATGACACTGAGGACGGTGATTGTCCTTTATCTATGGCTGCAAGCTGAGAACATCAAAGAATGAGTTGCAGCCCCTTCCAAACTCTACACAGGTAAAACCTGTTTCCTGATTCGCAGCACCTGTCCCTGTTATCCATGCTCATTCTTATACTGTTCCCTTAGGATTCATTCATTCAATAGTATTTATTGAGCGCTTACTATGTGCAGAGCACTGTACTAAGCGCTTGGAATGTACAAATCGGTAACAGATAGAGACAGTCCCTGCCCTTTGACGGCTGGGGGTGAGACCAGAAAGTGGGGGAAGTTGGGAGACTAGAGCAGGGGTGAGTGGGGAAGGAGGAGAGAGGAGAGAAAAATGGAAAAAAGAGCACAAATAACGACCCTAGAGTGGGAGTTGGAAAAGAGTCCCAGCTTTTTGTGGTTGTCTCCTTTAATCAGTACTCCTGGACCCCTTACCTTGAACTCTTGACCCGCCTATTCACTCTGCAAGAATAAACTCAGCAGTCCTGTGAAGTTGGCATGGCCGAGGCAGGTGATGCTTAAGCCATCTTTTCTAGCCCCTTGCCTCCCGGGGATGAGCAGTTGGTTTTTAAATAGGACTCCTCAGACACCCAGGGTGCTGTCTTCTAGACTGTAAGCTCATTGTGGGTAGGGGATATGACTGTTTATTGTTCTACTGTACTCTTACAAGTGCTTAGTACCTCTGCACCCAGTATGATTGAATGAATTGACAGCTCTTTAGTGACTGCGTCTGTAGTTATTGAACGATAGTCCAGTGTACCAGGAAGGGCTCTAGATGATGGCCACCTCTGGACCCGGGTGATAGGACTTGAGCTGAGGTGGCGAGAGAATGAGGGGGAAGAAGGGAGGTGAAGGATTGGGGAGGTCTGGGCTCTGGGAGGGCTTGCCCTGGGTTTTTCATCCTGGCTGATTTCTTTCCACCTTCAAATCCCTGACCTGCGATAAAATGTTGGGCGTTAGTGGGCATCACTTATTTTGAAAAACATGTGAACCCACGTGCTTGTACTTGTATTTGATACAGTCAGTTTGCCATACTACGTGATTTCATTATACGTTGAGGAATTGGGGAACGATCTTCCTGCACCTAAAGTAGTGTGATGTTGGAAGAAACGGTCTTGTGCATGTGTGCAGCTTCCTACACGGCCTGAGTACTAAAACACAATTTCTCCTTAAAGCACAGTTCTTTAAGAACACAACACCTATGTTACATGCAATCTGGCTTGGAAAAATTGAGAAAAATGGATCTTTTTTCCATTTATAAGAATATTCCTTATAGATCTAAAGACATAAATAAACTAGCCCCAGGAACTTTCTACTTGATTGTTCTCTATTCCCAGACTTGGTTAATATGCATTCACATTCTTAGGTTTCAAGGCAACACCACTTCCAGTCTTCCCTACTTTCCCTTCTTGAACAGATCAAATCCTTCTAGTTCTGGATTTCTAAGTTATCTGTATAACATCTATCCATGGCTCAAATGGACTGAAGGTATAATAGGTGTAGTAGCAACAGCCATAGGATGAATGTTTAAGAAGACTGACATGCTTATTTACAACTATCATACTTTTCATATCCGTCCTTCCCCATTTGGGGAAGGGGGGGTGGAGGGCGGGGTTGTTGAAACCAGCTGCTTGTTCCTCAAGACTGGATTGTATCCTGGATAAAGGAAGCCTTGACTCAAGACATCATGAGTTACCACAAGTGGCACTGGGAACATTTCTAAATTTTAGCTTTACCACACATTGGTTTTGATTTTACAGCACTAGCCTTAATAAAGGAGCATTAGTTCCAGAAGCGTGGGCAGTGTGGGGTGAGAGAAGTGTGTGGAAGCTGTGGGGAAATGGGGGAAAACATTTTATAAAAGTCAGGGTTTGCCGAGGATGGTGTGGAAATAGGGAAGAAAGTTTAAAGAGGGTGGGGAAGGGTGGAGCTGGTGAGGGAGGAGGACATGGAGGAGAATGGAAAACCCAAACGCCAGGGAGTCTCCCTGGGGTCACCAGGGAGGCTTGGCATGTCCGTTTCATTTCCAGTGAAGTAAAAGCCGGCTGCTCTATCGTGAAACCTCTGGAACTCGATATAAATCAACCAATCAGTGGTATTTATTGAGAACTTACTGGCATCAGAATGCTTGGGAGAGTACAACAGAATAAGTAGATATGAGCCCTGCCCTCAAGGAGTTAACAATTTAGTGACATATTAATGTAGCTAATATTCCACATCTATAACTGATTGAGTACAGAATTCTGGGTAATTTGGATAAAAATAGGGTGCCTGAATTGGTTCATTTTTACACTGTTACTATCAGAAAATTGCCCCCATACCCACACCCAAATTTCTATTTAAGGCCCAGTTTCCAGCAACCAACCAGGTCTTAAGTCTGAGGACTGCCTGTCTTAAATATACACTACACACTGTCAGTGTGTTATGACTGGCTGGCCCAGGATTGCATCTGGCTATTTATTTTCTGAAGGAATGAATCTATCCTTTAAGTCTGTCTGAGCTAAGGAACACCAGCCCTGGCCAATCCAAACCACTTTGGGAATGTGGGATTGGGGGAAGCGGAACTATTAATAATATTGCTGCCATCAGCTAAGCTGACAAGTGGAGGGGGCTTCTGTTCCATTCATGATTCCTCATCAAGCCTGACAGCTCAGTCAATGGGAAGACGGAACAGTTCAGATATGAACCGTGAGTGGGGAACAGGAACCCCTGCAACTTCCTAAAGATTTTACCAGTCCAATTGATTTCCCAGCATCAATCAAGATATTGATCAATATTAAAGGATTGAAATTCAGTGACTGTGTCTGGAACCCACATTTCCATCAACCTAATGAGTAACCAGGCCCCAAGGATAATTAGTCAGGCCCATGGCTTACGTGAGATATTTTTGAACGGCTTCAGTTTTTGTTGTTTAGTTTTGTTTTGTTTTAATGGTATTTGTTAAGCACTTATTATGCATCAAGCACTGTTCTAAGTGCTGGGATAGATACAAATTGATCAGGTCAGACAATGTCCCTGTACCACTTGGTGCTCACAGTCTAAGTAGGACGGAGAACAGGTGTTGAGTCCCCATTTTACAGGTGAGAAATCTGAGGCACAGAGAAGTTAAGTGACTTACCCAAGGTCACACAGCAAGTAAGTGCAGAGCCGGGATTAGAACCTAGGTCCTCTGACTCCCAGGCCCAGGCTCATTGTGCTAGGCCATGCTACTTCCCAAGCTTCTTCAGTTATAATAATTATGGTATTTGTTAAGTGCTTACTATGTGCCAAGCACTGTTCTAAGCACTGTCAATTCACTGGGCCTCTATAATTCTGTGCAGGGGTTCACTTCTACATGGTGAGGCTTTCCCATCCATCCCACCCAGCCTTAGCCACACTACTCTCAGTGTGTGATCAGATATTGTCTTGTAAACATCGTGTTGTCTGCTTGCCTTTACTGCTATTTATTGTCCTTAATAGGCGCTTACCATGAGTTCAAAGAGGAAATGGAAAGCGAGTCGCTCAAAAGGCCATCCATCAAGGTAGAGAAGCAGTAACAAGGGTTGACTTTATCAGGGAAAGTGGAGATGTCAGATAGGCTGGCTGAGAGCGAGGGTACGTCATTTATGGCTAGGACTTGTGGCCTTAATGAGTCGACTGTGTGTAGTGTGAAGAGAAATGAGGCCAAAATTAGAGCAAGCACAGCTGCAAATATGCCTTCTAGACTCGTAATCCAACCATACAAATGATGCAGAAAGTGCTCAACATGAGAATTGAGGATCAGACACGTAAAGGTCGAGTTCCACTGTGCAAGTCAATGATTCAAGAGACGTGACTTCAACTTGGGGGTGGTGGCAGAACAGCACAGGCAAGGAATCATATCAAAGGCAGCCTCGGCATCCCTAAATGTTAATAGGAAGTCTAAATCATCTTCGAGTGGTTAGATAAATTAAGGAGGTCATTGTGAGAGCTTGGAACCTAAATACTTATTTCCATTGGCCCTTGTTATTTTTTTAAGGGATTTCTATTTGCACAGCATTAGCTTAAGAATGTGTATTGAGGTCTGACTGAATTTGCAACAGAGCAAGGGTCACTTTGATTCTTCTTCATGTCTATAACATTGTCTCCTCAGTTCCTGAAAACACTGTGATATCCTACGCAAAAATGACTGCCATATCAATAGTAAGTCTCACAGTGGTCAGGGAATGTGTCTGTTAATTGTTATATTGTACTTTCCCAAGTGCTTAGTACAGTGCTCTGCACAAGGTAAGCGCTCAATAATTATGATTGAATGAATGAATATTAATAACACCTTGTTTTTGTCCAAAGTTCTTTCCACGTCAGTTATCTGGCTTTTTCTTCCCAAAATTCCTATGAGGGAGGAATTATTATCCCCATTTTACAGATGAGAAAACCAAGGCCCAGAGAGGTTAAGGGACTAGCTCAAGATCACCCTTCGGGGCAATGACAGAGCTAGGACTAGAATCCAAATCTACTGACTCCCAGCCTCGTCAACTTTCCACTGAACCTCACCGCCTCCTGAATCCAGGAAGCAGCTGCAAGGATTTAGGCAGGTGCCATGTTTGGAGACAACACATCTCCAGCCCAGGGAGTCAGAAGGACCTGGGTTCTAATCCTGGTTCCACCACTTGTCTACTGTATGAACTTGGGTAAATCACTTCTATGTGCCTCAATTACCTCATCTGTAAATTGGAGATTATGACTGCAGGCCCCACATGAGACATGGACTGTGTCCAACCTTGTATCTACCCCAGTGCTTAGTACAGTGCCTTGCATTTAGTAAGTGCTTGACAAATACCATAAAAAAAATATCTCCAGCTCTGGGATGTTTCTTCTGCTACCCTTGCCTATCTCCCATTCCCAGGGTTAATGCCCCTGGGGGCCAGGCCCTTCACCTTGTTCCTGTTGCCAAAGCCGAATGGGATCGGAATGGGGAAAGAGGCTGGGAATTCAGCAATGGTGGCATGGGCAGCACAGGGACTATGCACAGACCTCCGACGCCACAGGAAAATCAACGACCCCTGCCACTCCTGCCAGGCTGAATGGCCTGGCATGCCATCCTCTAGGCATCATATTCATTTAACTCTTACTACTATGTGCAGAGCACTGTACTAAGTGCTTGGGAGAGTACAATACAACAGAATTAGCAAACACATTCCCTGCCCATAGTGAGTTTACAGTCTAGATGGGGAGACAGACATTAATATGAATAACTAATTTATGATATACAATTTAAGGATGTGCATTTAAGTGCTTCGGGGTTGGGGGTGGGGAGAATATCAAGTGTCCAAAAGTCACATGCCAGGGCATTGCTTGTCTTTGGACCAGAGCGATCAAAACATCCCTAGGAAACATAGCAACTTGAAGAATGGGTTAATTAGGGACCACTCTTTTGAGGAGGTGGACTTGAGTTGCAGTTCAAGGCTACCCCTCTATTCTCCAGCTCCACCCACTCCCTTGAAGAACTCATTTGCTCCCATGACTCCAGCTACCATTTCTACACAGATGATTTCCAAATCTACCTCTCCAGCTCTGACTCCCTCCTCTTCAATCTCACATTTCTTCCTGCCTTCAGGACAGCTCTACTTGTATGTCCTGCCGACAACTCAAACTTAACATGTCCAAAACAGAGCTCGCTCTCTTTCCACCCAAACCCTGTCCGCCTGTATCTTATACCACTATCTTCCCTGTCTCACAAGCCCATACACTTGGCATTACACTCGATTCAGCTCTCATTCAAGCCACATGTTCAGTCTGTCATCAAATCCTGTTGGTTCTACATTCCCAACATCTCTAGAATTCATCCCTTCCTCCCTCCAAACTGCTACCATGCTGATCCAAGGACTTACCGTATCAGTCTCCTCATTGACCATGCTGCCTCCAGTCTCTCCCCTTTTTAGTCACTATTTCCCTCTGCCTCGCTGATCATTTCTCTAAAAAAGCAGTCAGTCCATGTCTACCACCAACCTTAAGACATTTGATCAGATCTCTCCCCTGCCCACCTTACTTCACTGATCTCCTACTACAACCCACCCCGCACGGTCTTGCTCCTCTATTGCCAACCTACTAAATGTACCTCAGTCTCATCTGTCTCACCGCCAACCCTTTGCCCACGTCCTCCTTCTGGCCTTGAACTCCCTCCCATCTCATATCTGACAGACCACCACTCTCCTAATCATTAAAGTCCTATTAAAATCACATCTCCTCCAACAGGCTTTTGCTGAATGCCTGTTTCCCCCACTATACTATGATCTTCTTGAGGGCAGGAATCGTATCTACCGACTCTATTTTTCATGGTATTTGTTAAATGTTTATTATATGTAAAGTACCATTCTAAGCAGTGGGGCAGATACCAGTTCATCAGGTCAGACGCAGTCCCTGTCCCACATGGACCTCACCCATTTTACAGGTGAGGAAACTATGGCACAGAGAATTTGTGACTTACCCAAGGTTACACAGCAGACAAGTGGCAGAACTGGGATAAATTTGCAGACCTCCTTCCCCCTAGGCCCATGCTCTTTCCATTAGGCCATGCTGTTTCCTTGTCGTATTGTACTCTCACAAGTACTTAGTACAATGAGGAAGCGCTCAATAAATACCACGGATTGATTGACTGATTGATGCGACTTGCCAAAAGCAGGAGAAGGTAAGCTTTTCCAAAGAGTGTTCCCTGGGAACACCAGTGCCCTCTAGATAGGGCTAAAATCAGGGAAAATATTTCTGGTGGGTTGAGAAGGAGATAGAAAGCAGGTTCTCGATTCTGGATGGAGTGGGCTGGAAGAAGAGAAGAGAGTTAATTGCTTTTTCCCCAGTGAAAGTACTTGCCCACATGCATTCATTCAGAGCCATAGCAGGAGCCAGGACTCTTCCATGGTCCAAAATATGGAACACAAATGAAGAGCAGAGACCCAGTTCAAAGATTAGAAGGAGAAACAAAGGAAGCCAGGAATTTCAAAGGACAGAAGTTCATTTCATTTTCTAGCTTCAGTCCCAATTTTTCTTCTCCTATTTCCCCAATTCAGCATTTCTGAAGGTCCAGAAATTGGCTAGAGATACGCAGCCTGTCCCCAAACAATTGGGACTATGCAGTTAAACTAGGGTACTATTTAAAATGAATAATGAAGGGCAGGTGAGAAGCTGATGTGATACTAACTTGCAATCAACTCTCTGAACTTGAAAGCTTTATTGATCCAGGAAGGTAAGTTCTTAAAGGGAAATCTCATAAATATGGACTTTTTTCTCCTCAAGATCAAGAAGCTCATGTTGCCTTCTGAAATTTTAAAATGCTGAATTCCCAATGCATCTTTGAGCTGCTGTAGTTGTACTGATTCCTGGTCCAGAAGAGAATAAAAATTATCTTCATTTTCCTTCTAAAATGCTGGTCTTTCATTCATTCAGTCATATTTATTGAGCACTTACTTGTGCAGAGCACTGTAATGTATTCTTGGGAGAATACAATACAACAATAAACAGACACATTCCCTGCCCACAATGAGCTTACAGTTGAAGACCTTGCCTTTTACTGGCAAAACTAAAATTGGAGGATACCAACCTGGCAGTTATTTCCTGTGCCTAGAAAGAGTCAGGCTTCAAACCCAAGCCCTCTTAGTAAGTGTGGTATTTGTTCAGCAATTACTATGTGCCAAACACGGTAGTAAGAGCTGGGGTAGATACAAGAAAATGAGGTCAGACACAGTCCCTGTCCCACATGGGCTCAAAGTCTAGGGGGAGGGACAACATTTTACAGATGAAGAAACTGAAGCACAGAGAAGTTAAGTGTCTTGCCCTAGGTCACACAGCAGACAAGTGGCAGAACTGAGTTTAGAACCCAGGTCTCCTGACTCCTAGGGTCTTTCCATTAGGCCATGCTACTTTCTCTTCAAGCTTAGTTATGAAGGACAACCTATAGGTAGAACTGGTATAAATGCAAACATATATAGGTGTGTGTGTGTCTGTATATATATATATGTATATATATTATGCACTCTAAGGGAATTTCTCAGTTAGTGGTGTCATATAGGGATATCCCTTGAATTAGAAGATGATACCACTAACTGAGAAATTCCCTTAGAGTGCATGTGTGGTTGAAAAGGTCAGTGGGAGCTGATAATCCAGACCACACCATGTATTTGCAAAGACTGTCCACTCTATTGTTTTCAGTCAATCATTGGTATTTATGGAGTGCTTACTCTGTGCAAAGCACTGTACTAAACTCTTGGTACAGCTAGATTATAAACTCCTTGTGGGCAGGAAACAGTTCTACTAACTCTGTTATATTGTACCCTCCCAAGCTCTTAGTACAGTGCTCTGCACACAGTAAGCGCTCAATAAATATGATTGATTGATCGATTGAGAGTCCAATACAACAGAGTTGGTAGACCTGTTCCTTGCCCACAAGGAGCTTACAGTCTAGAGATTCCAGTTTTTTCTTTGGTCTCATGATCCTTTCAAAGCTTCTTCTCCAAAAAAGCTACGCCTTTCTTGACTGCAGCACACCAGGCTGGTTTGCATACAGCAGCTGTGTTCCAGCTTTCAACTGTGTGCAGTGGTGTCCTCTGCCCCGCCTTGATTTCAGTCCTTCCATGTAGCAGGATTCACCTCCTCCTCACAGTCCTCACAAAGCCTGACAGGGCCCGGAGGGCCTTTTAAGAACAAAGGGCATGAACTACCCCCAACCCCGCACTTGCTGGATTCCTCCCCACATTTTCCACTTCTCTAAGCCTTAACCAGATACCATCCAATTGATGGTAGTTTGTCTCTCCCAAGAAGGAAGTGTCTTTCTGCCCTGGGCTCCCTCACAGAGGGACAAGGTCGGGTAGAACTGTGCAAGGAGAAATGGTGGGGCCTAACCCAGAAAGACTCACCTAAGGAGTGCCTGAGTGCAACCTGACTTCCACGGGGGAGCAGTCTAGGATTTGGGGTGTCGAACAGCCGCCGTCCCTGCTAGGGGACCAGTCTCCTCCAGCTCAAGTCCACCAGGAATAGGCCCAAGAATTGGGGCGGGTGAGTGGCTGAACGTCAGCTGCTCTCCACAAGGCCTGTTGACAGCTGTTTTTAGGAGGAATAGCTGGAGTTGTTGGGAACTTGGTATGCGTGTCCTTGCCTACTTGGTCTTCCTCAGCACAAGGGAAGATGGTCATTAGTCCCCGCCCTGGCCTGAGGACCCTGCAGAGATTGGGCCAGTCCCAAGACCCACCTCAGGGGTTCTGGTCATTGGAGCTGAACAGGCCTGGACTGAACTGGGATCCTGGTCATCCCAATATAACCTACCTGGACCCTGGAGGCATCCTCTAGAATGTAAGCTTGCTGTGGGCAGGGAATGTGTCTGTACTCTCTTGAGTGCCTAGTACAGTGCACTGCACACAGTAAGCGCTCAATAGATACGATTGATTAATTGATCGATCCAGATCAGGCCTGTCTCCTAGGACCTAGAGTCATAGTCTGGCACGGCTCCACCGTATCCCTCAGGGCCGCTGTCCCAATAGATGGATGAGCATGCTGGAAAGACAGACTGACCAGCAGGAAATAAGAGGACAGAGGGGCTAGTTGGGTCAACAGACAGATTGATTTTTTTTCTTCTCTCAGTGCTATTGCCAAAGAAGGAGTCTTCACACGCAAATAAATCAGCCAGCTACAGGAGAGGAACGAAGACAAGTTTCCATGACAACAAAATCTATGTTCTAAAGAGGTACTGCCCTTTCTTAGATATCTTTGTGATATTTCTCTTAGACCTGTCACTGGCAATTACTCAGAGATGCAGGCCTTAAACAGTATAGTGGCCCAGCAGGTCCATTTTCCATTACTTCCTGTAATTTGGTTAGTTGAATGTCCATACCTTTAAATAAGTGGAACAACTGCTCTTGTGGAGAGCATTATTGGACTCCATTACGTCCATCCCCACCATGCCTGACACTCAACCCTACAAAGACCTAAGAGTTATCCCTGGCCTGATTCCTTCAGTATTTTGGTGATCCACCTATCAGCCAATCGATGGTACTTACTTAAGAGCCTACTGTGTTCAGAGAACTGGACTAAGAGCCCGGAAGAGTATAATACAATAGAGTTGGTAGACGAGATCTCCTCCCTCCTGGAGCTTACAGTCTAATGTACATTCCCGCCAGTGTACCTGGTTAGCTGGTTGTAACCTCTCAACTGTTCACAGAGGGTGGTCCAATGGATGAGTTATCCAAGCTTCTTTCATCCCCCAGCTCCTCTAATGTAGCCATATTTGCACCTCAGAACTGACTGGGTGATAGAGTCTCTCATCCTTCCTCTCATCCAGAATGACAGGTGAACATTGGGCCTGAGTCTTCAGAGCTGGAGAGGACAAGAGAGAAAAGCAAACATCCTATTCAGTTACTCAATCACACCATCCGTTGTCTTGAATGGGGCATTTCTCTGAGCTCAGGACAACGGGGAGTTGCTTCTGAGTGACTGTCTGTCAGTCTGAATTGTGACATTTCTACCAGACAGCAATGGAAGTCATGGGATTGTGCGGGCCGGGGGGGGGGGGGGGGGCGCGGGGGGAGTTGGCTGGATTCTGTCATTTTTGAAATGCAGGAAAAAAAACACTATAGCTTTGTTATCTAAGATGGCTGATTTCCTGAACTAAGGCTAATTCCAATAACTGAAAGAATAATTGGAATAACCAAATGAAATTGGCCAATCTGTATAAGATAGCAAACCCCATTGGGTTCAGACATCCATATTTTCTATTCTGAATTAGCCTGAGTCCCAATTAGTTTGGATTAGCAGCTTTCTCCTGTAATTTACCCAAGGCCTGTTTTTACATATGGCTTAACTGGTGTTATAAATGGAGACTTCACTAAACGCTTATGAATTGGTGCCTGACTGGCATATGCCATCCATGTATCTAATTTGGGAGTATTATGCCAAGGCTTTCCCTCAGGACACTGAATAATTAAGATTGGTCTGTTAAAGCAACTCAGTGTCTGGATCTGGTTGCCTCACTGCCTTTTCCAGTGAGAGAGAGAGAGAGTACTAAGTATTGAACTCTATCCAGGTTAAAGATCCTTCTAACAGCCTTATTTTAAAAGGGATGAGGCTTTTCCCAGAGACTGCTAAACCATCTGGTTTTCAGACATGCAGTCACTGATCCATACAGCACCCTCTTTAGCAGGGTCTTGTATTAGGAAAAGGTGACCAGGATATCCGGTCTTCTCAGGTTTGGTGAAGTTTTGGGACAAAAATGGGTGAGGCCAGGGTGCAGCAGGAGAAAGGGGAAAGGGGGGGGAAGGAGGGGAAGAGTGGCTAGAAGAAGAGGGGAGCAAAGGGAGAAGAGGAAAAGGGATGGGGGAAAGGTACAAGGGAGAAGGAAGAAAGGGGAGGGGAGGAGCAAAGAATGAAAAAGAAGAGGAAAACAGAGGATAAAGAGAAAAAGGAGAAGGGAGAGCAATGGGAAAGGGGGAGGGACAAGAAGTGGGGAAGGGGAAAGCAGGGAATAAACAGAAAAAGAAGATTGAGGGACAGAGGGATTTACCTCTGCCACTTGCCACCATTCCCCGCTAGCCAGACCATGCCTGTGTGCCAGCATGTATCCTGAGGGTAACAGGCTCCGCTGCCTCAGTCCAGGTAATGGAAGCTCTGCCACCTAGCTCCGGGCAGCAGAAGTCCCACATCTGCCCTCCCGAGTGGAGCAACGAGCCTCCTGAGGCACAGCCAGGGGAGCAGAGGGGATTAGCCAGCCCCAGAGTGCAACATAAAGATCTGCAGCAGGCCCCAAACTGGCCCAGATTTTAGAGTCATGAGTCCAGTCCTCTAGGCAGCCACTGCAGCCTTCCTCTCTCTCCTGTCTTCTCCCTCAACCTTTCCTAACCCCTTTTTCATGGTATTTGCTAAGCTCTGTTCTAAGCACTGGGGTAGGCACAAGTTAATTAGGTTGGACACAGTCCCTCTACTGCATGGGGCTCACAGTCTAAGTAGGAGGGAGAACAGGTATTCAATTGAGGAAACTGAGGCACAGAACTGGATCTGCCATTGGTCGGCTATGTGACCTTAGGAAAGTTACTTAACTTCTCTGTGCCTCGGTTACCTCATCTGTAATATGGGAATTAAGACTGTGAGTCCCATGTGGGACAGAGACTGTATCAAACCTGAATAGCATGTGACTACCCCAGCACTTAATAGAGTGCCTGGCACATAGTAAGTGTTTAACAAATACCATTAAAAAAAATAAGTGAAGTGACTTGCCCAAGGTCACACAGCCAGCAATTGACAGAGTTGGGATTAGAATGCAGGTCCTCTGATTCCCAGACCTGTACTTTTTTCACCAGGACACACTGCTTCTCTAGGTCACGGTGCTTCTTCTCTACAAAGGGAGGGTGATACAGACACACCACACTCACTTCATGGCTGAGGTTGGGGGGTGGGGTGTGTGTGTGTGTGTGTGTGTGTGTGTGTGTGTGTGTGTGTGTGTGTGTGTGTTAAGCATTTTCTTTTCCTTTTAGAGTTTTTCAGGACATGTACGTGTTCTAGAGGACCTAAAGTGGGCAGTCGGACAGGCCCCGAAATTTGGAGACAGACTTAATTTGGCCTATCCTATGCTGAGGGAAGAATTGTTTATTTCGTTTGTTGTCATACCATCTCTGAGTTTCAATGGATGCTTCCTTTACAAGAAATGGGTTTAGGAGAAATCACAGAATAGAATACATCTAAGAATAGGTTAGCCATCCACTGTCTGGAGGGGTTTAGACCCAGGAGGCAGAAGAATGGATTTTAACCTAGAAATCTCTGGGTTAGCTTTGGAGGTCCTTTGGAGCTCTATCATTCTTTGGTTTTATTCAGGTCTGTGAGTGTCCATCTCTCACTTGTGGGGAACCCAGAAGCCCCAGGGGTAATGTTTGTGTTCAGGACATTGGTGCCCAAATGAGGCTACATTTATCCTGGGGTGATGGGAGAGGGATAGATCCTCAGGACCTGCAAGGTGAAAATTGGCATACAAAGGGAACAGAGCAGTGCTAATCTGCTCTCTCCTACTGATGAAAAAGAGCTCATCTCAGCACCACTCAATCAATCGATTGTATTTATTGAGCACTTACTGTGTGCAGAAAACTGTACTAAGCTCTTGGTAGAATACGATACAATAGAATTAGCAAACATGATCCCTGCCCACAAGGAGCTTACAGTCTAGTGTAATCTTAGTGTAGTCCTATAGCAGCACCTCCCCTCCTCAAGCCTTCGCCTCCCCCCTACCCCAACCCAGCCTTGGTGCAGATATTCAGGGGGTCCAGGGGTGCCTAATGCCCAAGATCAATCAAGCACTAGGTCCCAGTTGGTTTGTCCGGGGGCCCCTAAAGCTACTTTTGTCATTTTCACAGACCTCAACCTCCCACAAAACTGTGAGCAGCTCTATTCAGCCAAAGGGCTTTTGACCAGTCAGATCTGGAACAAATATTATTGTGTCAATCTACACAAAAGCAGAAAGACTACATTTCCATTGCTGTCAAACATTTTCCCAAACAAATCTTAAAGAACCCTATCAAAAATATCTAATTTTCAAAGCGATTGACCATAAAGAAAGTTGACATCTCAAAATCAACGAAAAGACCATCCTGACCTTTTTTATTCCTTTTCCTTCAGACCAAGGGAATTTATAGATGGTCTTTACCTAAAGAAACATTTCTTCAACAGTCTGTAAGTCCTTTTCACTTCCTACAAATATTTAGAAAGCATAATATAAGCCTGGCTCCAGTTTAAGCAGAAGGCATCCGTTACCCACTAAAACAACTACAACAGACGGTGCCTGAGCAGAAACTACCTCAGAAAATTGGGCAGAGCTGATTGGAAAGGGATTTAGATCTCTATTCATGGATGAGCTACTTTAAATAAATAAAATAAATAAATGTTGGAATTTGTTAAGCGCTTACTATGTGCCGAGCACTGTTCTAAGCGCTGGAGTAGACACAGGGGAATCAGGTTGTCCCACTTGGGGCTCACAATCTTAATCCCCATTTTACAGATGAGGTAACTGAGGCACCGAGAAGTTAAGTGACTTGCCCAAATTCACACAGCTGACAAGTGGCCGATCCGGGATTCGAACCCATGACCTCTGACTCCAAAGCCCGTGCTCTTTCCACTGAGCCACGCAGTCCCATCCCTTATCTCTACTAATCAATCAATCAATCAATGATATTTATTCATTCACACATTCATTCAGTTGTACTTATTGAGCTCTTACTGTGTGCAGAATACTGTACTAAGCGCTTGGGAGAGAACGGTACAACAATAAATGGACACAGTCCCTACCCACAGTAAGCTTACAGTCTAGATGGGGAGGCAGATATGAATATCAATTTATTGAGGTCTTACTGTTTGGAGAGCTCTGAACTAAGCATTGGAAGAGTACAGTTCAATAGAGTTGGTAGCCCCTAACCCTGCCCACAAGGAGCTTACAGATTAAGGGGGAGACAGGTCTTAAGGTATATTACTAATGTGCCGGTTCCTTTGCTAACACGAGGAAGAAGGGATTCTCCCACCAAGAGCTGGAGGAGTAGAATGGCTTTAGGGGTGTCGATGTTCCAGAATGGTCAAGAAGGCACGCTCCCGGGGCCTCCCCACAGTAACCAAACTGCCCGGCCTCGGGTGGGGCCAAATGTGGCCGGATGGTGCTGGAATGGCCAGCTGAGATGGGTCGGTCATCTCATCGCTTGGCTGGTTCAGCCGCAGAACCTACCTTCCCCCATCCTCAGCAGCACTTATGCTTTTACTCAGTTGGGCATTCAATTCTTTATTTTGATTACTCTATAAATACTTTTCTATTCGTCTCCCCCTTTGGAATGTAAGAACTTTGTGGTCAAGAAATGGGTCACTTGTTTGTTTTGTACAGCACATTACACCCAGTAATAAATGCTATTAATTCTATTACTACTGCTGCTATTATCACTGCTACTACAGAGCCATCCTCAGGGTTTGCTTGTGTCGAACACAGATCCTTCCCAAGTTCCCTGGTTATTTAATGACTCTGGTGACTGTGATCACCCAGCAAGCTCCAGGCACACAGACCTAAAGCTTACACCATCCCAGCCCACAACCAGATAGCCAAAGGCTCACTGGTCAATCACGTAGTATTCTCCTAACTACCCCTCTCCATATCTTTCCCACCCTCCATCCACCCAGTCACATCTCCCAGCTAAAAAGAGCCAGGGCATTACGGCAGAGGGAAGAGCCTAGCGGGGTCCAGGAAGAAATAAAAAGACCTAGCTCAATGCCGAGAACCCCTGGGTTTCTCCTAGCCCTGGCCAAAGGGGCTGAAATGACCAGGCACCGCCCCATCATAGCCATTCCTGCTGTCACTATTACCCAGCTGAGCAGCAGGGGCAAGGAAGAGCAGTCAGGGGGAAGAGGGGAGGGGAGGAAGGAGGGGAGTAGAGAGGATGGAAGGGTTCCCCAAGGTCACTAAATGGGGCAGACAAGGTCCTGCAGGGATGAAATCCTCCCCCCACCTCGATCTTCAAAATCGGCTCCCACCAAAGAAGTCTCTGATTCCACTCCCTGCCTGCAGCTGTACTAGGAATCTTACCCCTCTGTTTGCCTTACAATTGACTTTTTTCCACGCCTAAGCACATTTAGACAAAAGAATTCACTGTTAAATGCCAGACGGGCTCTCAACAGCCTCCTACTCTCTTTTATTTAACACTTATGTTCTTTCAATACTGAATATAAGACCCCTCTGTAAGCGAACATGAAGCAACTGAAAATATTTTCCCTGCAAGGGAGCCCTGTTGAGTCAAAGTGCCTGAGGAATCACTGTGGCACCCAGGGAAGGGAAAACACATTCTGGTGAAGAATCTTCCTGTTGAGCCCTGCTATAAATTGGGCAAGGGCTAATTGGGCCACTTGCTGGACTAAGGAAGAGACTGGGGGCTCAGGGAAAGGGGATTCAAATGTCAGTCCTACAGCCATGCTTGCTGGGTGACTTTGAGCAAGCCTCTTTGTCTCTGTTCACCTCCTTAACTGACCCTGGCTGGAAACCCGTCAAGAGATTGCAGACCAAATGAGAATTGAGAAGAACCACATCTGTCTTCCTAGACCCCCACAGTGGGGCTGAGGGTGGGCAAGGGTTGGAGCACAGCCCCACTTGAAGCTGGATCTGTGGACATTCAGAACCTCACTCTACCCAGCTGCCTATTTAGATAATAATGATGGCTTTTGTTAAGTGCTTACTATGTGCAAAGCATTGTTCTAAGCGCTGGGGGGGGGCATACAAGGTGATCAGGTTGTCCCATGTGGGGCTCACAGTCTGGCTCAGTGGAAAGAGCACGGGCTTTGGAGTCAGAGGTGATGGATTCGAATCCCGGTTCTGCCACTTGTCAGCTGTGTGACTGTGGGCAAGTCACTTCACTTCTCAGGGCCTCAGTTCCCTCATCTGTAAAATGGGGATTAAGACTGTGAGCCCCACTTGGGACAACCTGATTCCCCTGTGTCTACCCCAGCGCTTGAACAGTGCTCTGCACATAGTAAGCGCTTAACAAATACCAACATTATTAATCCCCATTTTACAGATGAGGTAACTGAGGCACAGAGAAGTTAAGTCACACAGCTAACAAGTGGCAGAGTCAGGATTAGAACCCGTGACCTCTGACACCCAAGCCCGGGCTCTTTCCACTGAGCCACCCTGCAGAGAAAAGAAAATTATTCCAACTTGGCCACATCCAAGTCTATACCTACACTCCCTGTCCCCGAGTTGTTTTAAGCTCTCCGATCTGCCCCAAAGCATCAGTGAAGTCCCTGTGGAGAACCAAATTCCTGGATGCCTTGATTCAGTTGAATGACATCTGTTGCTCTTCTGCACTGGCCAAATGAGTGTTTAGGAATGAATTTTTTGGTAGAGAGTGATCCAGTTTTACCACTCTACCACATAGCATACGCAGTAGGAATGCAGTCCAGCCTGATGATGCTTATTACTGATTCTTTTGGGATTTGCCACAATAATGTTAATCCCAGCAAGTAATAATAATAATAATAATAATGTTGGTATTTGTTAAGCACTTACTATGTGCAGAGCACTGTTCTAAGCGCTGGGGTAGACACAGGGGAATCAGGTTGTCCCACGTGGGGCTCACAGTCTTAATCCCCATTTTGCAGATGAGGTAACTGAGGCACAGAGAAGTTAAGTGACTTGCCCACAGTCACACAGCTGACAAGTGGCAGAGCTGGGATTTGAACTCATGACCACTGACTCCAAAGCCCGCGCTCTTTCCACTGAGCCACGCTGCTTCTCTATGGACAAGCAAGTCCATGTCTTATCAGTATGGGTGTCATAAGCACGTCTGGCAGATTCTAGTTTTAATTACAGGCATTTAAAGGACTGTTAAAATGTATAACTGACCTTTATTTCTTTTTCTTGCCCATTTACCAGTGTTCCTATTTATCAGGGAAATAAAGGCAACTGTCTTTCCCTACAAAAACCATATGCAGAAAATGCAAACCCAAGGTGTTTTGGGCCACATCCCTTCCCAGAAGCCCTTCTTCTGGCTTGCCCCAAAACGTTGGCATCTAGTCAAACTGAGTGCCAGGAAGCAGCGTGGCTCAGTGGAAAGAGCACGTGTTTGGGAGTCAGAGGTCTTGGGTTCAAATTCTGGCTCTGCCACTTGTCAACTGTGTGACTGTGGGCAAGTCACAACTTCTCTGTGCCTCAGTGACCTCATCTGTAAAATGGGGATTAAGACTGTGAGCCTCACGTGGGACAACCTGATTACCCTGTATCTATCCCAGTGCCTTAGAACAGTGCTCTGCACATAGTAAGCACTTAACAAATACCAACATTATTATTATTATTTCACATTTTTTCCACACCCCCTGCCCCAATCTACTGACTTCCAAACTCACTGGCAAGTCTTCCAAATCTCCAAAATCTCCAAAAATCAGCCCCAGAAGCTTTGGGCTGAAGGGGGAGAGGGTGATATGTGTCAATTAGCCATAGAGGAATGGGGATCGTGACCTGCTCCATCCAGAATTTAGAGTGTGCTAGGGAAGCCATGTATCTTGGAGTTGGAGGTGGGGCAAACCGGATATGGAGGCCCGGACCCTGCAGGCCCAGTCTGCTGGTCACCCTTTCCACCTCCCACTCCTCCGCTAGAGAGAATGGTGACCCAAGTCCACTCCCTCACCCCTCCTATCCCCACTCTGCTTCCCTTCCACTCCTCCCCAACATGTTCTTCATTCCCTAGCCCCTCATTCTCTCCCACCCACGTCCCCCCTCTCATGGGCTGAGATGCAAACACATCTCAATCAGCCACTTTTTATGAAGTGACAGCTTCCTGGCAAGCTTTAGTTCTGGCGGACATAAAAGTGTACCAAAAATCCTAAAGTAAGTGATAGGAGAGACCCTTACATTTCAGGACTGCCCCACCCAAATCGGGATGTCTGGTCTCTTTATCTACCTCCCCACCCCCACCCCACAGGCTCTAGAGTCTGTCAGAGGGGCTTAGAAGCATCCACCTCCGGGAGCCCCACCTCCTCGAAATCCCACCCCAAATTCCTCAGTGCCAGCCAAATGAAGTGTTGGCATGTATGGGATGTGACAGGACTGGCAGAACCCCTGGCTGCATCAGCCATTAATCGTGCAAACCATTAGGCCAATCAGAAAGCCACACCACAGACTGGCTGATTTGTCTTCTTGAGCCTAAAAGCTTGGTCTCAAGAGTAGGTACTGACTGTTCATTCTGAGTGTGATGGTAAAAAAGGATGGGGCTTTTCAAGGGAAGCAAATGGAATGGAGCTTGGCAGGATTTGGAGCGCTAAAGAATCCAGATGATAATAATAATAATACTTGTGGTATTTGTTAAGCACCTACTATGTGCCAAGCTCTGTTCTAAGCGCTGGGGTAGAGATAAGGTAATCAGGTTGTCCCACATGGGGCTCACAGTCTTAATCCCCATTTTATAGCTGAGTTAACTAAGGCACAGAGAAGTTACATGGCTTAGTGGAAAGAGCACGGCTTGGGAGTCAGAGATCATCATCGGTTCTAATCCCGGCTATGCCACTTATCTGCTGTGTGACTTTGGGCAAGTCGCTTAACTTCTCTGTGCCTCAGTTACCTCAGCTGTAAAATGAGGATTAAGACTGTGAGCCCCACGTGGGACAACCTGATTACCTTGTAAATACCCCAGTGCTTAGAACAGTGCTTGGCACATAGTAAGCACTTAAATACCATTATTATTATTATTATTATTATTAAGTGACTTGCCCAAGGTCTCACAGCAGACAAGTGGTAGAGCTGGGATTAGAACCCGTGTCCTTAGACTCCCAATCCCATACTCTTTCCACTAAACCATGCTGCTTCTGTCATCGATTTCGAGATCCATCCATTCAAGATGATCCATTTCGAACCTTTTCAGCCAAGCTCAGATACCTTCAGGTGTTTCCAGAGTACAGAGAGGACCAAGGTGGAAGTCAAGCCAAAGATCTTTGGGCACAAAAACAATGACATCTCTCTCTAGGGCTAGAAACCTGGGGAGTGTACTTACCCTATTTGCCCCCCGTAGAGCTGGCACCTATAGTCGCAAGGGAGGACAGTCCCAATTGTCAAATTATCCCAGGTCACCCTTCCCCCAACTCACTGGATTGAAAATCAGACTAGGAATGCTTGAGCTGTTACCTGCTGAGGAGATCCTCTCAGCCACTCAGTTCACCTTGGGCAATCAATCAGTGGTATCTTTGGAACATTCACTGTGTGCAGAGCAGTGTACTAAGCACTTGATAAGCATGTTATGAAGACGATAGCCTACTCAGAAGAGAAACTAGGACAGAGTCTACAGCTTTACATACTTTACAGCTACATACTGAAACTACCCAGCTCTCTGAATATCTGTTATTCAGATTCATTGTATAGAACCTGGATGGGGGTATTTCCTGAGCTGTGAATTTCTGTCTCTCCTCTTGGAGATTTAAAACTGAAGAGTAACGATTTTTGGATTCTTTTTTGGTTGGGTGAATAGCTGCCGGTGGATCTGCTTACTCAGGGAAACTGCAAAACGGTGTTGTTACGGGAGAGAAAGAGACTGGGAGACTGCATTTGCACTCCAGAAACCTTTAAAAATCACTGCGCTATGAACGAGACATTTCCATATTTCACGGCTATTTTTGTCTGAGGCTGAAAGATGATGAGGAAGCAAAAACATCAAAGAGTGAAACATCCCGCTTACTGCTCTGTTCTTCATTAAAGCTTTACACCCTTTCTATGTCATTTAGAAAATTTAGCAAGGCAAGCTAGGTAAAAATGCTTCCGAAATGAGAAGATGAGGGTTGCTAAGGACATCACTTGCCCATATTTCAGAAGGGAATTTGGCTTCCCTCTTCTGCCCAGTCTAATCCCTTAGACTCCTCGTCAGCATCAGTCATACCGATGACAGCCTACTGTGTGCAGAACACTGTACTAGGCATTTGGCAAAGTCCAAAAGAGTTAGTAGACATGGTCCCTGCTCTATCAATAGTATTTAAGTGTCAGGTATTTGCAGAGCACTGCACTAAATACTTGGGGATGTATGGAAGAAGCAAAAGATTGCGTAGGCAAGGCAGACCTAAATGGACAATTACATCCAGTTCTCCTATGATGAGGAGGTTGTGTTCTTTCAAAACCCTGTGTTAAGGAAAACTCACGTAGTCGTATTCATTCCATGTCCTACACCGAGTGCTTGTGCGCAACCGTTTCTTGTAAGCTCATTGTGTGCAGGGAATGTGTCTAGCAACTCTGTTATGCTGTACTCTCCCAAGCGCTTAGTACAGTGCTCTGCACACAGTAATCACTCAGTAAGTACAATTGATTGATTTTGACACAATGCCACTGTGCACCCAGACAGATGTCTGTGATCAGAAGATTGTTCCCTAATTGTGCTGCATGTTCTAGCCAAAACACTTAGTGAGAACATGCATTTTGGCAGAACTAAGTATATGCAGTAATTACAGAATATGAGAGCAGATCGTTATAATCATTATTACTATTATTATATTTGTTAAGCACTTACTAAGTGTCAAGCTCTGTCCAAGCACTGAGAGCAGGGATCATGGCTCTGCTTCGTCTGCCTTTCCTCTCAAGTGCCTAGCACAGTGCTCTGTATTCATTAGGCACTCAGTCAATCCCAGTGATGCTGAATACTGTTGCTGTTGATACTCGATGTGGCCTAATGGAAAGTGTCCAGGCCTGGGAGTCAGGAGACCTGGGTTCTAGTCCCAGGTTTGCCATTCACCTGCTGGATGACCTTGTGCAAGTCATTTCACTTCTCTGGGCCTCAGTTTCCTCATCTGTACAATTGGGATTAAATACCTGTTCTCTTTCCCTCTTAAACTAGGAGCCCCAGGAGGGACAGGGACTGTGTCTGACCTGATGATCTTGTATCTACCCCAGAGCTTAGTAAAGCACTTGGCACATAGGAAGTGCTCAACAAATACCACAATTATCATCATCATCATTATCAAGAAATAAACAGAAAAAAAACAAAAACAAGTCAGTCTGTTGTTTGGAGCACTCATCAAAGGCAACAACTAGCTTTCCTAGTAACACTCTGCCAAACCCAAAAAATTATATTCCATGTGCCTACACATTTTCCTCTTCTGATGAGTCATCCAAATAGCATAAACATCCCCAGAATTGTTTGTATTTGCGTACAAGTGTCACTGGGAAGGGGCTGGGGTGCTCTGTGCCAGCAGGCTGGATCTGTGCCAGAACTCAGGGAGATGTAACGGGAGAAGCCCAGCTGAAAACACACAGGTCAGCGCCGATCACTGATGTGCTTGAGTCCAAGCGAACAACAGGACCAAGAGAAAATATGGCACCTTCTGCTAACAGATGCAAAGTGAGAAAAAAAATATTTTGCTCATTTGGCCACTCAAATTAGTTAAATTTTTTAAAATGGGCAAGGTGGGTGGAAAGAGGACACCTGGCTCGAAGTCCCCTGCCCTGTTGGCCAGACCACCTCCTTGTGGGGATCCACCCCTGGATGGGAAATGCGGTGGGGCCGGGGGGGTCGCTGGGGGAGGTAATATTACCAGTGGGTCAGTGGGAAACTGGGAACACAGCAGCAGCTGCAGAATAAAAGCAGTAAGATATCATAGCACTTATGTACATATCTGTAATTTATTTTTTATATATTAATGTCTGTCTTCCCCCACCCCCAGATTGTAAGCTCACTGTGGGCAGGGAAGGTGTCTGTTTACTGTTGTATTGTACTCTCCCAAGCACTTAGTACAGTGCTCTGCACATTATAAGCGCTCAATAAATGTGATTGAATGAATGAATGAACGAATCCCCCGGGCCGGCATTAGTCAGGGACAGACAATGTGGTCAACCCTGGAACTGCTTAAGGAGAAGACTTCCTCTCAAGTTTCACGCACAACAGCATCAAAGCAAGGGTCTCTCAACAATAGGATTCCAGTATATACTATCATAATAAGGAAGGGGCATCAGTAGTGTTCACATCACCAGAAGAGGAGTTTCCTGTTCCCACTCATGTGTCACCAAAAAAGAGGAGGCACTTGCTCATTAGGCAGGATTCTTTGCTTTACTGGGAACTAAAGGAAGGAGTCTAGGAAGCACCTGAGAGTTTGGATTTCTTTAGCTAGAAAGGGCCCAAACCTTTTCCGCAAAAGCATACAGCTAACCTGTAGGCTGTAAGCTCCTTGTGGGCAGAGATCATATCTATCAATTCCTTTGCAGTGTACTTTCCCAGATGCTTAGTCCAGTACTCTGCACACGGTAAGCACTCAATATATACCACTGATTATCTACCAACCTGGAGCACTTTAGTAATGGATTTGTCATGAGCCATGATGCTGCTGGGTTACCTAGAGGGAGAGTCCTGTTACCCCAGAAGCTCAGTAGTAACAGGTGATATGCAAGAAAGGACAAGGGAAATGAGGAGGAAGGGTCTGGTCTCATATTACCACACTTTTAGGGCAAGATTCACCACTGACACTCTCCCACGCCCCCAGAATCAGAGACAAAGTCGGCATGAAACATGGCTAACAAACTGCAGAATCCACATGTTTAACAACCCTAATGAAATCTGCCTCATTAGCCAGCTAACGAGAGGGGTGTGCGATGGATAACTGGGTGGCAATTCAACACAGAAGGCTTGAAGAATATTCGGTTTGAAGCCTACAGATTCATGACGCACCCTGACGGGCAAGATTGATCCACGCCAGAACACCAGGAAAATCCCAGTGGGCTGGTGCTCATGTGTTCCGCCGGCCACATGGCTCCAGGTGACTTAGTGAAGTTCCTTTACTTCTACTCCTCAAACCCTACTCTTTCATTCCCCTCACTCTACCTCCAGAGCCTCTCTCAAGTGTTCTACTTGGAATGCCTGGGTTAAAATACTGGAGCCAGGCCAGCCCTGCTTCCTAATTGGCCCAGTAGTCCACCCAATTGATAGCCATTGCCAAAGTGATGCCAGGGACTTAGACTGCTGCTCTCCTCAGGCCCATGCCAGCCTGCCAGAACTTTCAAAGTGGCAGCAAAATTGGGGAACCAGGGGTGCTAATTTTCCATTTAGAGAATGGCAGTCCACTTGGGACAGAGCTTTAGAGAGACCTGGTGTTGATCATAGGAAAGGACAAAAGGGGGATTTTTTTAATGGTATTTGTTAAGCATTCACTATGTGCCACTAGTACTAAGAACTTGGTTAAATACACGCTAATCTGGCTGGACACAGTCCATGTCCCACATGGGGCTCACAGTCTTAATCCCCATTTTATAGATGAGGTAACTGAGACACAGAGAAGTGAGCTGACTTGCCCAAGTCCACACAGCAAAGTGATGGAGTTGGGATGAGAATAATAATAACTGTGGTATTTGTTAAAGGCTTACTAAGTGCTGATGTAGTTACAAGGTAATTGGGTTGTACCCAGTCCCTGTCCCACACAGAGCTCACGATCTTAAGCCCCATTTTCCAGATGAGGTAACTGAGACCCAGAGAAGTGAAGCCCAAGGTCACATAGCAGACATGTGGCAGAGCTGGGATTAGAACCCAGATCCTTCTGACTTCCAGGCCCTGGCTGTTTCCACTAGCCCAGCCTGCTTCTCAAGGAAATGTAGGCAAATTAAATGAAATGAAGACAAAGGAATTGGAAGCAGCATGGCAGCATTGCAGACCAACCCTGCAGGTTTTACACAGCTGCCACAGTGGCTCCAGAGCCCTGGGACCCACCTCGTCCCCAGCACAGAAGGCCCAGACAGACAGGGGTGAGGTATGTGCATGGCTCACCTTTCCTAAACTCTGGGGCAGAGGGTTAGATGAGTCTCTGGCCAATCATGGAGTTGGGTGGGGAAGGGGATGAGACCAGGCTAGAGACCGGGGCCTCTTGACAAGGTCAATAAACAGAATCAAGAAATTGTCTCCACCTCTGAATCCTTGCCCCTTCCAGGTGAGTGGGATGGGCTAGTTTATGACTACCCATTCTGTCCAAAAGCCAATGGCTTTGCTCTCTTGGTGCCAATCCCATGGGGGTGACTGACAGGAGCCAGCATTGCTGAGGTGAGTTGGGTGATGGGATTAATGCTTCCTAAAACATTAGCTCTGTCTGGGAGGATCAAACCCTGCTAATGTGAGCTCAGCACCCAAGTTAGCTTTGCAGATTTGGGTCACAGGAACAATTTCCAGTGGGAATGTTCTTACAACAAAGGAGGTCTGGCTCCATGTAGATTGGCCCCGGACGGTTTCCCAGAATTTCCCCAGATCCTCCCCTCCAAGTCCTCTCACCCACCCCTCTCTCCACTGCTATAGTCCATCCTACAAGGAGCCCGGCTCCAGGATTGGATCACCAATACATACTGGAAATCTTTACGTTCCAGGCTGGACGGCTTGAGAGCCGGTGGGGACCGTGCGGGGTTGGAGGTTTCGAGGAGCAGAAGCTAGATTCTGGGCAGGCAGCTCCATTCCCCAACGCACCCCCCTCCATCCCTCCCACGCTACTCCAGGGCCTTCCGGGTGGTCTACGGTGGTCCCCATTGGCATCTGCCCATCCGATTTCCTCAGGATCCTTGGACGGGGACGGTGGATGGGGACTGGGCCGGCCCCTCCTTACTCCGACTGCAGACTAATTTCCACAGTCAGTTAACAGACATGAGGAGTTTCTGGGGAAAACACAAGACCTGAGATTTGCAGCAAGCGGCTCCATGAATATTCACTCGACATTTCAAGCCCCTCTACCTGCTGTGTGAAATTGGAAAGTTTTCTGCTCTCTTATTTGTTTACCCAAAGCCCAACCAAATTCTCTGAGCTCGTCTGCTGCTCTGAGAAATACTGGTTTAAAAATCCATTCTTCTGACCTGTGCAGAAAGCGAAGTGTAACCATCTACTATTTCGAAGTCTCTGATGGAGAGGCTTTTCACGGAGCAAAAGGCACTGGGAAAATCAGGACTCCAGCCACTGCAGAGAGAATGGGGTCCACCTCAGCTAGAGGGGATGCAGCTGCAAACTGAGGGCTGGCCTTTCTGGAGTCCTAATGGGAAAGGAGGCTGCCTGTTCCACCTCTGTTCATGTGGATTGAAATCACCATTGGCGACATCATCTTTGAACACCAGGAATGGCCATTTCACCACTCGAAGGCAGGAAAAAATTGCACTGCCCCATCCCAATTCCATCTGTCACTCCACATTGTGCTCCCATGTCACATTTAGAATCTTGCTATTATGTCATGGGTATGACATCATTATGGTATTCTATTATGTTATTTTTGAAGGTGCCCTGTAAAATCCCTCATCCCGCTACTGATCTTTGCTGAGATTTGCTGTCTGCTCTCCTGCTGAGTCTGTTGACTGTTTATTCAACACCTGTGGCTACTAACAGAGGTACAGCTACTACAAATAAAGCCTTACTTAGTCTTAGTTGTGTTTCAGAGAGTTGCCAATGGCTGAGTTTAAAGGAGAAGGAAATTTTCTATTTTGAGACTGAATCTTCCCTGAGATTGAAGAAGCTCAAGCTCAAGCGAGTGCTACCCATCTTATTATAAACATAGACCCATAAGCAGTGTCCACACTGGATCAGACCCATGGTCCATCCAATCCATCCAGCCCAGGATTCTGCCTTCCACAGTTTCAACAGGATGCTTGGAGGAACCATGTGATAGCGGCCTTCCTGAACCTCCATCCACATGGTTAAGAGTCTACTCACCTCACACTCAGTCTCACGTCGTGTTTGGCTCTGTCACGATTTGGTCTCGGGGCTCTGCATTTTTCTCTGGATTTGTTGGAATTGTTGCAGCTTTGCCCTTGTTCCAGGCCCTGAGAGAAAGCAAGGGAGTTATTGGGGAAGAGAGCAAGGAAAGGGAACTTATTGCTGCTCTGCCAGAGTACCATGCACCTTCTTCCTCCCAGACGGACGGGAGAATCAGTAGGAGAGCTATGGTACACCTGCGTCTTCCACATTGTTCATTTTTACCACCTTGGTGTCGACTTAGGGTGCCCGGGTGTGTCACAGGGCTTCTCGAACTCTATCTGAGGGTCCCTCACCCCATTTGTCCCCTAAACTGATGACCTTCCCCACTGGGGTTTTACCGGGCACAAGAACTTCAGTATCCTGTTAAAGGAGACTGATATTTCGTGGCCCAGCGAACCGTGTCAGGTATGGAAATATCAAGGAGAGCCACGATCTCTTCTTTCCTTCCTAAACAGTCATTGTCCAGAAGGACAATCCTCTGTTTCTTTCTCCACTCTTTCCTGCTTCCCAGGATTTTCCCCAGCTTCTCCTGACTAGGGTCCCCTTTCAGTCCCCTCTTCTCAGCCAGTCATAGCCAAGCCCTTCCTGTCTTCAGCCCATTTTCTGAAGCAGGATTATTTCAGTCCCCTGTCACATCAGTAAGGTGACGAAGCCCTCAGTGGCCCCCTGTGTGTTTTCCTACTAGTACTTTTTCAGAGTTTGGACACTGGGAAATTGCAAATGATCTTTTTTTTTCTTTTTTGCTCGTGGCCCACTGTCACGAGCAATCAATCAGCCAATCATATTTATTGAGCTCATATTGTGTTCAGAGCACTATACAAAGCGCTTGGGAGAGTACAATACAACAGATTTGGGTGACACATTCCCTGCCCACAATGAGCTTACAGTCTAGAGGGGAACCTTTTCAGCGGGAGCTTCATTCCAGTTTCTGGAAAGAACTTCTAGGATCATTCCCCAAATCAAATCCAACCTCACAGTTCACAGATTCCTGAGAAACAGGTCCAAGGCAGCGTTTTAAAGGAGACAGGCTTGGTCAGGGTGCTTGGAAGCTGGAAAGACTTACCTTTCTCTCTTTCTTGAGGCCAGATTGTTGACCACCTACCTTCTCTTCTTTTCCTTCTGAACTGACCATTGCTGAGGTTCTCTTTCTTATTTGGAAACTCCAACCAAACAAACAGACCAAGCAAACAACAGAAACAAGGGAAAATATGACACCCTCTGCTAATAGATGCAAAGTGATGAAAAACAATTTTGCCAACTAGGCAACTCAAATTAGCGTACTCTCTCAGAGGAATATTGTCAATTTGTAGCTCTTATTACAGTGTAATGCTATTTCCTTAAAAATTTGTGTGTGCATTTTAATGAATTCATAAAACCTGGACTGTAAAAGCCCCATGGGGAAACCTGGCAGCTCTTTAATTCAGCATTAAAGCTGAACTGATGTCAATTGAATTGATTTTTGCGCATAGAAATTGCCTTCGTTGAATGAAAACTTTAGCTCCTGCCATTCCCCTTTTTAATGCTCACTATAATACAATTGGCTCCTTGAGTCAGGTTCAATTACATGTTGAAAGTTTATAATCTGATGTGCTGAATGAAGGGTGTGAAATCAAGAGAGAAAACCTAGCTGAAGTTTGCCTTGGGTTGGAGAAGCAATTGTTCCAGGATATAGAGGCTGCTGAAAAGTGAAGGGGGGTCAGGAGTAGGGGATGGTGGGTTTGTTTCAGGAGATCCAGAAGGGAAGATTCAGTGATCCCTAGAGCTGATTATCCTACTGGGCAAGAGGAATGACCTAGCAGACAACCTGCTAGATCAGAAGTTCCTGCTAGACTGTAAACTCCTAGAGGGCAAAAACCAATTCCTCTCCTTGCACTGTGGGCTCCCAAGTATCTAATGCACTCCTCTGAATTCATTTAATCATATTTATTGAGCTCTTACTGTGTGCAGATCACTGCACTAAGCGCTTGGAAACTACAATTCGGCAACAAATAGAGACAATCCCTACGCAACAACGGGCTCCCAATAGACACTCAAGAAATACTGATGATTTCAATGATGGTGATGATGATGATGATGATGTCTGCCTGTCTCTCCCAGTTAGACTGTAAGCCCGTCAAAGGGCAGGGACTGTCTCTATCTGTTGCCCATTTGTACATTCCAAGCGCTTAGTACAGTGCTCTGCACATAGTAAGTGCTCAATAAATACTATTGAATGAATAAATGAGTTTCAGATGAAGTGGAACCACCCCCACTGTCTCAAAGACTTTGAAGAGGCTCATAGCCTGTAGAGTTGGAAGTTTCCCAATGGATCAGAATACTCAGTGTTATACCCCCAGTTCTCCTATAAATGTTATGTTCTTGAAAAACTCTGCATTAAAAAAAACTTGTGTCATAGGACTTCTCGTGGCCAAAATTGCACAGGTACCCACAAACTGTGGTGCAGTTTCCAAACAGCTCGTGTTGTAGGACGAACCTTCCCTAATCCCCTAAAGACATTCCAGCCAAAATGCTTAGTGAAAACGCACGTTCCGGCAGAACCAAGTGTATATTAGAGAGACCCCTAATTTAGGGCAACTACTAACCCATAACTCATTAACAAACCACAGGAATAGGGGTTGAGGTGGGAAGGGACAGTCCCAGAGGCTGACGTAGCCCCAGTACTTCTGGGATTTATAGCCTCAGAACCACTCTCAGATTCTGTAGGGAACATTAAGTCCCTACGGGTAACCAGGTGGCTTTCCTTTTTTCAAGCAGGAATAAATCTGTTGCTCAAGAAATTGCAAACAACTTCCCCTGTAAGGCTCTGGAATTAGCATTCTTTTGTTTGGAAATCAGCTCTTATCCTTGGAAAAATTTCTCAGCTTATTTAAGAAGTATGGTAGAACCCATATCTGACAAGATGAATTCTAGAAAGGACAGCATATAAAACACAAATGTTAAAGAAAAGATTTATCTATAACAGAATTTTAAAATACCCTTGCCTTGTCTCTCAGAGAGACCTTTATCAGTCATCTGGCCCAGGCTCCTACTTCTATTCATTTATTCATTCAATTGTATTTATTGAGAGCTTACTGTGTGCAGAGCAATGTACTGAGCGCTTAGAATGTACAATTCGGCAACAGATAGAGACACTCTCTGCCCAACAACGGACTCACAGTCTAGAAGGGGGAGACGGACCACAAAACAAAACAAGTAGACAGGCATCAATACCATCAAAATAAATAGAATCATAGATATATACACAGCATTAATAAAATAGAGAAATATGTACAAACATACTCAAGTGCTGTGGGGAGAGGGTAGAGCAAGAAGCAGTGTGGCTCAGTGGAAAGAGCACGGGCTTGGGAGTCAAAGGTCATGGGTTCAAATCCTGGCTCTACCACTTGTCAGCTGTGTGACTGTGGGCAAGTCACTTAACTTCTCTGTGCCTCAGTTCCCTCATCTGTAAAATGGGGATTAAGACTGTGAGCCTCATGTGGGACAACCTGATTGCCCTGTACCTACCCCAGCACTTAGAACACTGCTCTGCACATAGTAAGCGCTTAACAAATACCAATATTTTTTTTTTAGAGCAGAGGAAGGGAGTAGGGGCGATATGGAAGGGAGGAAGAGCAGAGGGAAAGGGAGGGATCAATCTGGGAAGGCCTCCTGGATGAGGTGAGCTCTCAGTAGGGCTTTGAAGAGGGGAAGAGAGTTTGGCGGGTGTAAAGGGGGAGGGCATTGCAAGTCATGTAGTACTTAGGCCAGGGGTCGACGGCGAGACAGGCGAGAAGAGGCACAGTGAGGAGGTTAGCGGCAGAGGAGTGGAGTGTACAGGGTAGGCTGTAGAAGGAGAGAAGGGAGGTGAGGTAGGAGGGGGCAAGGTGATGGAGAGCTTTGAAGTCAACAGTGAGGAATTTTTGTTTCATGCGAAGGTTGATAAGCAACCACTGGAGATTTTTGAGGAGGAGAGTGACATACCCGGAGCATTTCTGTAGAAAGATAATCTGGGCAGCGGAGTGAAGTATAGACTGAAGCAGGGAGAGACAGGAGGATGGCACTCACTTCCAAGCAAGTGAGCTTCTAAACCACCCAGGAGAAACAGTATACACTCTAAAGTTCAAAGTTCTCTAAGGATAGGGATTGCACAGCTTCTCTGGAGAGTCAATTCCAACGTGCTACCAATCATATTTTTATGGTATTTAAGTGCTTACTACATAATAATAATAATAATGTTGGTATTTGTTAAGTGCTTACTATGTGCCAAGCACTGCTCTAAGCACTGGGGGAGATACAAGATGATCAGGTTGTCCCAGGTGGGGCTCACAGTCTTCATCCCCATTTGACAGATGAGGGAACTGAGGCACAGAGAAGTTAAGTGACTTGCCCTAGGTCACACAGCTGACAAGTGGCAGAGCTGGGATTAGAACCCACAACCTATGACTCCCAAGCCCGGGCTCTTTCCACTGAGCCATGCTGCTTCTCATGCCAGGCACTGTTTTAAGCCAGTTATCAACTCAACTCCCTCCTACCATTCATCTCCAAAATCCTTGAGCAAGTTGTCTACACCTACTGTCTCAAATTCCTCTCCTCCAATTCTCTCCTTGACCACCTCCAATCTGGCTTCTGTTCCCTTCACTCCACAGCAACTGCCCTCTCAAAGGTCACCAATGATCTCCTTCTTGCCAAATCCAGTGGCCTCTTCTCCATCCTAATCCTCCTCGATCTCTCAGCTGCCTTTGACATTGTGGACCACCCCCTTCTCCTGGACTGATTCTGTCCTCTCTTGGTTCTCCTCTTATCTTTCTGGCCATTCATTCCCAGTCTCCCTCATGGGCTCCTGCTCTGCCTCCCACCCTCTAACTGTGGGGATCCTTCAAGGTTCAGTTGTGGGTCCCCTTCTAGTCTCCATCTACATCCACTCCCTTGGAGAACTCAATCGCTCCCACAGGTTCAACTACCATCTCTACGCGGATTACAGCCAAATCTACAACTCCTCTGCTGATCTCTCACCCTCTCTCCAGGCTTGCACCCTCTCCGGCCTTCAAGACATATCTACGTGGATGACCTCCCATCACCTTAAACTTAACATGTCCAAAACAGAGCTCCTTATCTTCCCACCCAAACTCTGCCCTCCCCAGGACTTTCCCATCACTGCAGACGGCACCACCGTCCTTCTGGTCTCACATGCCCCTAACCTTGGTGTTATCCTTGACTCCTCTTTGTCATTCAACCCGCATATTAAATCCATCACCAAATCTGGTCAATCCCGCATCACTAAAATCCACCCTTTCCTCTCCATCCATATGCTACCACATAAATACAATCACTCATCCTATTCTTCCTGGATTACTGCACCAGCTTCCTTGCTGACCTCCAGCCTCCTGTCTTTCCTCACTCGAGTTCATACTTCACTCTGCTCCCCAGATCATTTTTCTGCAAAAACGTTCTGGATACATCACCCTGCTCCTCAAAAAACTCCAATGTTTGCTCATCTACTTCCATATCAAGCAAAAATTATTCTCCATTGACTTTAAAGCACTCCATTACTCCATGCCCCTTCCTACCTCACCTCGCTTCTCTCCTTCTACAAGCCAGCCCACATACTTCACTCCTCTAGTATTAATCTTCTCACTGTGACTCGATCTTGCCTGTCTTGCCACCCACTCCTAGCCCAAGTCCTGCCTCTGGCCTGGAACGCCCTCCCTCCTCTAATCTGACAGACAACTACTCTCCCCTGCTACAAAGCCTTATTGAAGACACATCTCTTCCAAGAGGCCTTCCCAGACTAAGCCTCACTTTTCATCATCTCCCACTCCCTTCTGCGTTGCCTTGAGTTGCTCCCTTGCTCTTCCCCCATAGCAGCCTCAAAACACTTACGTATGTACCTGTAATTTCATTTATTTGTACTGATGTCTGCCTTCCCCACTCTAGACTGTGAGCTCGTTAGGGGCAGAGAATGTCACCGTTTATTGTTGTATTGTACTTTCTGAAGTGCTTAGGACAGTGCTTTGCACACGGTGAGCGCTCGATAAATATGATTGAATGAATAAGTGAATAAGCACTGGGGTAGATACAAGATCATTATGTTGGACAGTCCCTGTCCCATACGGGACTCACAATCTTAATCCCCTTTTTACAGATGAGGTAACTGAGGGACAGAAAAGTAAAGTGACTTGTGCAAGGTCACACAGCAGACAAGTGGCAGAGCCAGGATTAGAACCCAGGTCCTTGTGACTTCCAGGCCGGGGCTCTATCTGCTAGGCATGCAGAGAGCACTGTATTAAGAGCTTGGGAAAGTATAACAGATTTGATAGACAGCTTCCCTACCCACAACAAGCTTACAGTCTAGAGGGGGAGACAGACATTAATATAAACTGTGGATATATACATAAGTGCTGTGGAGCTGAGGGAGGGTAAATAAAGGGTGCAAATCCAATTGCAAGGGTGATGCAGAAGGGCGGTGCTATTCCCCATTGTTTTTCCATATGTGTAACTGCAGTTCTTTCTGCTTCTTCCTCTGTCATAAGTCATTGCATGCTAGGTCAGATCATAATCCATTCAGCTCAGTGTACTGCCTCTGACCTAAGCAACAGAATGCTTGGAGGAACCTTGTGACGGCTGCCCTCCTTAACTTCCATCTTCGAGATTAGGGATGGACCTAACACCCCAAATTTTCCCCCTAATAACCTATTATGGGACATTTGTCTATGAATTTATTCAAACGCCCCCCTTGAAACTACTGATATTTTCTGCCTGCAGAGCTTACCGTGGGAAGAAACTCCATGTGTTTACCTACCACGATGGGAAGGATTTTTCTACACGAACCTATCGCCTTCAGATTTCAGAGTCCCCACATCCTGGTGTTGAGGGGCTTGAAGAACAACAACTCTATGATGACCCTGATCCCTCTGCCAAGACTGCCCCTTCCAAGCTCACCAGTGCCCCTTTAGAGTCAAGTAGAGTGTAAGCTCCATGTGCAGAGGGAATCACTTTGTTATTCTGTCCAAGTGCCTTGTATGGTGCCCCGCATGGAGAAGACAGAAGGGATTTGGAGATGGGAAGAGCAATGTTTTTTAAGTGGTATTTGTTAGTTATGTATCAGGCTGGGGTAGATACAAGTTAATCTGGTTCGACACAGTTCATATCCCACAGGGGGCTCCCAGTCTAAGTGAGAGGGAGGAGGATTTAATCCTCATTTTTCAGATGAGGTAACTGAGGCCCAGAGAAGTGAAGTGACCTGCCCAAGGTCACATAGCAAGCAAATGGGAGAAAGAGATTTAGGACCCAGGTCCTCTAACTCCTTAGGCCTATGCTCTTTCCATTAGGCCATGCTGCTTCTCTGGTGGATATGAAGGAGAAGGAGTTTAAAGGCAGAGGGAGAGTCGTCCGCAGGAAAAATGAGAAGGCACAGTAAGTAAGTTAGTTTTTAAGGGAATGAAGATTCAGAGCTGGGATCTAGTGGGAGAAGTGAGGGAAAAAATCGGAGCGAGAATGCTGATTGACTGCTTTAAAGCCAATGGTGAGCAGTTTCTCTTTGATGTAGAAAGGAATGGACAACCATTGGGGGTTTTGAGAGGTGAAGAGTGTGTATACCATGATGCTTTAGATGATCTGGACAATAGTAAAGTATGGACTGAAGTGGGGAGAGGCTGGAGACAGGGAGACCAGAGCGGAGATTGATGCAGTAGTCGAGCCAGGATATGATGAGCGACTGGACCAGCAATGTGGCCACTTGGATGGGGAGCAAGGGATAGATTCCAGAAATGTTGTAGTAGAAGAACTAAGAGGATTTGGCTACAGGCTGAATGTGAAAGCCGAAAAAGAGGGAGGACTCTAGTGTAATGCCAAGGTTATGGGCTCGAGAGACAGGGAGGATGGTGGTGGTGTCAACTGTGATAGGAGAGTAAGGTGGAGAAGACGATTTGATGGATTTAAGACACACGGAGCTTGAGGTGATGGTAGGACATCTATGTAGAGATGTCCTGGAGAGAGGAGGAATGCAAGATTGCAGAGAAGGAGAGAGGTCAGGGCTAACAAGATAGATTTGGGAGTCCTCCAAGTAGATCTCTAGTAATTGAAGCCATGGAAGCTGATAAGCTCCCCAAGGAAGTGTGAACTGCGAAGAGAGATGAGAACTCAGAACAGAGATGGTGGCTGAGCGGCAGGGAAAGATCCAGCAAAATAGACTGAAAGGGAACAGTCAGAGAGGTAGGAGGAGAACCAGGAAAGAACTGTGGCAGACAAACCAAGGTTAGGTTGTGTTTCTAAAAGTGGTAGTTCAGTGTCCAGAGCAACCAACAGGTCAAGGAGGAGAAGAATAGACTGAGATAGATTTGGCAAGAAGAAAGTCAATGGAGAGGGCAGTCTGAGTGGAGTGAAGGGAGGGGAAACCTGTTTGTAGAGGGTCAAAAAGGGAGTTGGAAGAAAGGAAGAGGAGGCAGTAGGTGATTATAACACAGAGAGTTTGGACAGGAAAGTGACGTTAGCTGCAGGGAGCACTGGGGTCCAGAGAAGGGTTTAAGGAGAGGGGAGATGTGGATATGTTTGAAGGCAGAGGGGAAGGAGCCATCAAAAAGTGTGCAGGTGAAGATGGCGGTTAGAGAGGGAAGAAAAGTGGTCACAAGCATTTATATAAAGTGGGACGGGATGGGGTTGTAGGCACAGGTGGAGGGGGTAGATTTTGAAAGCCAGCAGCAGATCTCTTGAGAAAAAGCCAAGAAAGACAAGAGATTGGATGTGAGGGTTCAAAGGAGCTCAGTAGGAGAAAGGGAGATTTAGGGAAGCTCAAGGTCATGGTTTTGACTTTGTCAACAAAGCAGTTAGCAAGGGCGACCAAAGGAGGGAAGGGTGGTACTAGGGTTTCAGGAGGGATTTCCTTAACTGGAATAGTAGGTGAGGTCAGTGGACACCCTCCAGTTATCGCCCTATCTCCCTACTACCCTTCCTTTCCAAAATCCTAGAACGAGTCGTCCTACAATCGCTGCTTAGAATTCCTTAACTCCCATTCTCTCCTGGACCCCCTCCAATCTGGCTTCCGTCCCCTCCACTCTACCGAGACTGCTCTCTCTAAGGTCACCCATGACCTCCTTCTTGCCAAATCCAATGGCTCCTACTCCATTCTAATCCTCCTTGACCTCTCTGCTGCCTTTGACACTGTCGACCATCCCCTCCTCCTCCATACCTTACCTCACCTTGGCTTCACGGACTCCGTCCTCTCCTGGTTCTCCTCTTACCTCTCTGGCCGGTCATTCTCGGTCTCTTTCGCTGGCGCCTCCTCCCCCTCCCATCCTTTAACTGTTGGAGTTCCTCAAGGGTCAGTTCTTGGCCCTCTTCTGTTCTCCATTTACACTCACTCCCTCGGTGAACTCATTCGCTCTCACGGCTTTGACTACCATCTCTACGCAGATGACACGCAGATCTACATCTCCGCCCCTATCCTCTCCCCCTCCCTTCAGGCTCGCATCTCCTCCTGCCTCCGGGACGTCTCCACCTGGATGTCGGCCCGCCACCTAAAACTCAACATGAGCAAGACTGAGCTCCTCATCTTCCCTCCCAAACCCGGTCCTCTCCCAGACTTCTCTATCACCGTGGATGGCACGACCATCCTTCCCGTCTCTCGGGCCCGCAATCTCGGTGTCATCCTTGACTCGTCTCTCTCATTCACCCCACACATCCTATCCGTTACCGAGACCTGCCGGTTTCACCTCTACAATATCACCAAGATCCGCCCTTTCCTCTCCACCCAAACGGCTACCTTACTGCTACGGGCTCTCGTTATATCCCGGCTAGACTACTGTGTCAGCCTTCTCTCTGACCTCCCTTCCTCCTCTCTCGCCCCGCTCCGGTCTATTCTTCACTCCGCTGCCCGGCTCATCTTCCTGCAGAAACGATCTGGGCATGTCACTCCCCTTCTTAAACACCTCCAGTGGATGCCTATCAACCTCCGCTCCAAACAAAAACTCCTCACTCTAGGCTTCAAGGCTCTCCATCACCTTGCCCCGTCCTACCTCTCCTCCCTTCTCTCTTTCTACCGCCCACCCCGCACGCTCCGCTCCTCCGCCGCCCACCTCCTCACCGTCCCTCGGTCTCGCCTATCCCGACGTCAACCCCTGGGCCACGTCTTCCCGCGGTCCTGGAACGCCCTCCCTCCTCACCTCCGCCAAACTAATTCTCTTCCCCTCTTCAAAACCCTACTTAAAACTCACCTCCTCCAAGAGGCCTTCCCAGACTGAGCTCCCCTTCTCCCTCTACTCCCTCTACCACCCCCTCTTCACCTCTTTGCAGCTTAACCCTCTTTTCCCCCCATTTCCCTCTGCTCCTCCCCCTCTCCCTTGCCATCCCCTCAGCACTGTACTCGTCTGCTCAACTGTATATATTTTCATTACCCTATTTATTTTGTTAATTTTGTTAATGAAATGTACATCGCCTTGATTCTATTTAGTTGCCATTGTTTTTACGAGATATTCTTCCCCTTGACCCTATTTACTGCCATTGTTCTTGTCTGTCTCCCCCGATTAGACTGTAAGCCCATCAAACGGCAGGGACTGTCTCTATCTGTTGCCGACTTGTTCCTTCCAAGCGCTTAGTACAGTGCTCTGCACATAGTAAGCGCTCAATAAATACTATTGAATGGACACTGGAGTCAGTAATGGAGGAGAGGTTATGTTGCTGGGCAGAAGAGAGAACAGATTTATAGGGGGTAAGGATGGGAAGCAGAGCGACCTAGTGAAAAGGAGCACAGGCCTGGGAGTCAGAGGACCTGAGTTCTAATCCCAGTTCTGCCACTTGTCTGCTGTCTACCTTGGGTAAGTCACTCGACTCTCTGTGCCTCAGTTACCTCATCTGTAAAATGGGAATTGAGACCTTAAGCCCCATGAGGGAGAGGGACTGGTCCAACCTGATTAGCTTATATCTACCCCAGCCCTTAGTTCAGTGCCTGACACATAGTAAACACTTAACAAATATCCTTAAAAAAGGATGAATTTGAAGTGGCCGGAGTCAGTCTGATGCCTGGATTTCCACTAGCGGTGCTCCATGGTGCAAGAACATGAATGAAGGAAGCATACTGTGATCCAGATCTGTAAGTGGGAGGTAAAAGATCGACAGGGGACAGGAGGGGAAGGGAGTTAAGTTTGGCAAAGAGGGTGGCGTTGAGGGTGTGGATTTGTTCATCGAGAGAGGGGAATCTTTGGAAGGGAATCCAATCGGCATGATGGCCTGGGTTAAGTTGAAGGGGTCTGAGGGATCGGGGGTCTCAGTGGGGAGGAGAGAAGAGGTTTGAGAGGAGGGGTGGTAGGGGAGAAAAAGCGTTTTAGACGTTTGTCTTAGAAGAGTGGGGTTTCAGAGTTGGTGAGGTTAGAAAATAGTGCAATGGCTAGTGATTTTCTATTTTGTGGATTACCTGTGGCAGGTTTAGGATTTTTGTTTAAATGTCTCACAATTACAACCTTCCTTTCCTCTCACCTTGTCCCATGCTGCAACACCCACAGACCATGCCAACGGTTCATTCTGGGCAACATTAACCCATGCCCACCTCCACGCCCTCCAGCCAGGGGGAGCCAAGCAAACTCACTTTCTTTGCGTTATCCACACTATGTCCTGCCTCATTAAAATGGAGAATGACTGTGTGGCCGCTCTTGGTGTTCAAAAATGGCATTGCCGACAGTGATCTCAATCCACGTGAGTGGGGGTGGGACGTGCAGGCCCTTTCCGGTTAGTTTGCAGTTTCCCTTCAATTTGCAGCTGCATCCCCTCTAGCTGAGATGGCCCCGTTCGCTCCACGGCGGCTGGAGTCCTGATTTTCCCGGTGCCTTTGCTCTGTGAAAAGCCTCTCCATCAGAGACTTCGAAATAGTAGATGGTTACACTTCGCTTTCTGCACAGGTCAGAAGAATGGATTTTTAAACCAGTATTTCTCAGAGCAGCAGACGAGCTCAGAGAATTCGGTTGGGCTTTGGGTAAACAAATAAGAGAGCAGAAAACTTTCCAATTTCACACAGCAGGTAGAGGGGCTTGAAATGTCGAGTGAATATTCATGGAGCCGCTTGCCGCAAATCTCAGGTCTTGTGTTTTCCCCAGAAACTCCTCATGTCTGTTAACTGACTGTGGAAATTAGTCTGCAGTCGGAGTAAGGAGGGGCCGGCCCAGTCCCCATCCACCGTCCCCGTCCAAGGATCCTGAGGAAATCCGGATGGGCAGATGCCAATGGGGACCACCGTGGACCACCCGGAAGGCCCTGGAGTAGCGTGGGAGGGATGATGGAGCTGCCTACCCAGAATCTAGCTTCTGCTCCTCGAAACCTCCAACCCCGCACGGTCCCCACCGGCTCTCAAGCCGTCCAGCCCGGAGCGTAAAGATTTCCAGTATGTATTGGGGATCCGATCCTGGAGCCGGGCTCCTTGTAGGATGGACTATAGCAGTGGAGGAGGGGCAGGCAAAAGGACGGGAGGGGAGGATCTGGGGGAATTCTGGGAAACCGTCTGGGGCCAATCTACATGGAGCCAGACCTCCTTTGTTGGAAGAACATTCCCAGTGGAAATTCCTCCTGTGACCCAAATCTGCACTGGGCAAAGGTAACTTTGGGTGTTGAGCTCACATTAGCAGGGATCGAGCCTACCAGACAGAGCTAATGTTTTAGGAGGCAAGTCCCCCTCTCATTAAGTGGCTAATGAGGCAGATTCCATTAGAGCCGTTAAACATGTGGATTCTGCAGTTTGTTAGCTTTGCTTCATGTGGACCACTGGTGCAGAAGGTGGTGAGTGCTCTGAACGAACAATAGTTAGCCTGCCTGATTGTTTAGCTTTTCCCCTTCTGCCGTAGAATCATTTCCAGAAGAGCCTGCTCTTTTCTTCAAGATGCTCTAGTTGCTGTCATGTGGAGTATTAGTGACACCCAGTGGCCAACGGTTTGGGATCTCTGACTCCTGCTTCTTCCCGATTTCCTCCAAGATTTCCACCCCTCCTTCAGCCCCACAGCACTTATGTACTTATTTGTAATTTATTTATATTAACGTCTGTTTCCCCCTCTAGACTGTAAGCTGGCTTTGGGCAGGGAACATATCTACCAGGTCTACGTATTGTACTCTCCCAAGTGCTTAGTACAGTGCTCTATACTCAGTAAGCACTCAATAAATGCCACTGATTGATTGACTGATACAACACGGTGCAGCATAAGACTGCCAAGATTGTCTCATGGTGAGAATAATGAGCAGGTCAAAAAAATTCCCCAGTAAAACTCTGAGCTCTTCAGCCTACTGTATATAAAAGGTCATTTCTTCTTCCCCGTTAGACTGTAAGTTTTTCCGGGGTAGGACTAGAGTCTTACATGTCTGACTGTCCCCTATTCTATAAGCTCCCTGTGGGCAGGGAATGGATCTACCAACTCTGTTCTGTTATACTCTCCCTTGCGCTTAGTAGTGCTCTGCACAAAGTAAGCACTCGATAAATACCACTGATTGATTTATTGATTGATAATCCAGTGCTTTGCTCACAGCCAGCATATTGTCAGTGTGAGACAATGATGACGATGACCGTACACTGTAAATTCCTTGTGGGCAGGGATCGTATCAACCAACTCTATTATATTGTCCTCTCCCAAGCACTTAATTACAGTGCTCTGCACACAGTAAGCACTTAGTAAATTCCAGTGATTGATGTTTGGCATTGTCCACAGCCTTTTGGCAAGGGGAGACCACAGGTCTTACTTGTCAATGTCCCCCACCCACTCTCACACCGAGCCCCCAGAATAGCAGAAGAGGAGAGAGGGGACACCGAGCTAGGGGCACCCACACTCTTGGGGGACTCCAAGACACCACTGGCCGTCTACGGAATGGATCGATAGGAACTGGCATATCCCGTCGATTATGAAAACAGGCTCAGTTACGTCTGCACTTATCTCTCTCGATGATCCTGCTGAACAAAGGGAAGAAGAGCTGGAGATGATGAAAGGGCTGCTCTGGCGATGGAAAGCCTTTCATTATTTTATTTTCACTTCAACAAAGGGAGCCCCTCTTTCTCCCTCCACTCAGCCCCTGATAATACAAGATTTTCAAATTGGGTCTAAAAGGCATAAAACTCATTAGAGTCATGGTCGAGTGCTCAGCTAATAAATTGGATTTCTCTAAACTCAGGGGTATCTGTCAAGTCACCAGGAAAAATCGGGCTCGCCTACTGAACCTGACCTGCCAAATCGCTGCATCAATGAACAAGGAGCAACATCTTTCTACCCTCTCCTCTGCTAGCTGTCGCCTCAAAGAGATCCCAATTGGACACAGCCTTTCTCCTTGCTCTTGACCAGCCCTGCCTTCTCCAGATCTTCCTGGGGCCCTTTCGGAGAGGGATGAAATGCCATTAGCTGAGGTTTGTTTCTATGAGTGTGGAGTCATTTCCTCTTCCCCAGCATAGGCAGGCTTTGCCCAGCGTCAACCGAATGGCAAGGCAAAAATATTCCCTGGGACACTGATGGCTCTTAATTTCCCTAATAATTTCAAACTTGTTGGTCTGCCAGGGCAGACCTAGCCCTGCCTTACCCCAACCTCTGCTGTCTGAGAACAGAGCTCCGCCGGGGGAGAAGAAGCATAAAACCCCAAGTGCTCGCGAGACTTGCAGTCCCAGAGATAGAGCTTGTACATGTGCACGGAGAGCTTTCTAAATCTCTGAGAGGTTCTGTCCAGCCGCGCTGCTTAAGGCCTTTCAGGAGGCAAGAGCAGTGTGGCCTAGTGGAAAGGGAGTCAGAAGACCTGTGCTCTAATTCTGGCCCCACTGCTTGTCTGCTGTGTGACCTTGGGCAAGTCACTCCAATTCTCTGTGCCTCAGTTACCTTATCTGTAAAATGGAGATTAAGACTGTGAGACCCATATGGGACATGGTCTGCGTCTAACTGCGTCTAACTTTATGGTACAAGGTAATCACCTTGTACCATAAAAACAAACATGGTTACCCATCTAAAGTGGGACATTCAAGCACCTTACTCAGACCTCACCTACACATTTTATGGGCCAGACTCAGTATCAAATTGCAAGACAAGATCATGAACACTGAAGTGTGCTGGGCATCCAGTAAGCACTCAGTAAATACCACTGATGATGAATGAAGTTCTGAAACGTGGTCAGAGTCTTAGAGTCAAAACTATGCTCACTTTAACACAGCCACGCTGGATGGGACCTGTGAGGAGAACAAGTGACAGCAGGCTGTCAAAAAGCTGCTCTATGGAGAGCTGAAATTGGGAAATGAAAGCCAGGAGGGCAGCGGAAGAGTTTTAAGGACATGGTAAAACCAAGCCTCAGATGATTCTGCATCCCAACTGAAAACCTGGAGTCAGATGCTGAAGACAAACCGGCAGGCCGCACTGCCACCAAAAAGGGAATGGCTCTCTTTGAGCAAAAGCTTCAAATGGAAAGAGAGACAGAGAATCAGCTGGGAAGCAGTGTGGCCTAGTGGATAAAGCGCGGGTCTGGGAGCCAGGGAACCTGAGTTCTGATAATAATAATAATAATAAAGATAGCATTTGTCAAGCGCTTACTGTGTGTCAAGCACTGTTCTAAACATTGGGGTAGATACATGCTCCCAGCTCCACCACTTACCTGCTGGGTGACCTTGGGCAACTCACTAAACGTCTCTGTGCCTGTTTCCTCAACTGCAAAATTGGGATTCGGTACTTGTTCTCCCTCCTACTTAGATTGTAAACTGCATGTGGGACAGGGATTGCATCCAACCTGATTCTTATATCTACCCGAATGATTAGAATGGGGAATGTGTCTGCTTATTGTTGGATTGTACTCTCCCAAGCGCTTAGTGCACACAGTATGTGCTGAATAAATTCGATTGAATGAATGAATGCGCAGTGCTTGACAAAGAGTAAGCGCTTAACAATTACCATTAAAAAGAGAGAGAGAGAGAGAAATGAGAGAGAGAGAACTGCTGAAGCAGAGCAAAATCCTTGAGCTCATGAAAGATGATGCCCAGCACAGCTGAGTTTGGAGCAAGACTGAAGACTGAGTTTGTGGTAAGGTCAGCCACATTGATGCTTTTGGAGGAAATGGCAGGCATCAATGACTATCTTTACTTCTATTATTTCTATTACTTTCATTCATTCAATAATAGTTATTGAGCGCTTACTATGTGCAGAGTACTGTACTAAGCGCTTGGAGTGTACAATTCAGCAACAGATAGAGACAATCCCTGCCCAGTGACAGGCTCAAGGTCTAAACGGGGGAGACAGACAGCAGAGCAAAACAGAACAAAACAAAAACAAGACAACATTATCAAGATAAATAGAATCAAAGGGATATTCACCTCATTAACAAATTAAATAGGGTAATAAATAATATATATAAATGAGCACAGTGCTGAGAGGAGGGGAAGGGGAGGAGCAGAGGGTGGGGGGAAGGGGAGGGGAGGGGGAGCAGAGGGAAAGGGAGCTCAGCTGAGGGGAGAGGAAGGGGGAGGAGCAGATGGTGAAGGGGGAGCAGAGGGAAAAGGGGGGCTCAATCTGGGAAGGCCTCTTGGAGGAGGTTAGCTCTCAGTAGGGCTTTGAAGAGGGGAAGAGAGTTAGTTTGGCTGACGTGAGGAGGGAGGGCTTTCCAAGACAGCGGTAGGACGTGGGCCGGGGGTCGACGGCGGGATAGGCGTGAACGGGGGACGGTGAGGAGGTGAGTGGCAGAGGAGTGGACTGTACAGGGTGGGCAGTAGAAAGAGAGGAGGGAGGTGAGGTAGGAGGGGGCAAGGGGATGGAGAGCTTTGAAGCCAAAACTTCAAAGTAGTGGTATTACTTCTACCACTAGTCCCCCTACTATCTGGTACTCAGTAGGTACTGATATTGCTTTTATCTTTATCATTCATTCAATAGTATTTATTGAGAGCTTACTATGTGCAGAGCACTGTACTAAGCGCTTGGAGTATACAATTAGGCAACAGATAGCCTGTTCCTTATGTTGTTGGCTTGTATCTTTATCATCAGTCACTCCCCCCCCACACACACACTTTATTCTTAGATTGTGAGCTTCCTGTGACCCAAAGACCACATCTGAATGATCATCCTTATACTTTTCCCCAACGGTAGGTGCTCAATAAATACTACTGAATGAATAAAAGGAGACGCAAAGATTATTGGCCTGTCTCCTGCATGTAGCTCACCCTTGATATTCACCCCGCCCCAGCCCCACAGCACTTTTGTCCCTAACCTTCATACCCTGCCCTTTCCTCTACTGGTCATTTATTTTAATGCCCATCTCCCCGACTTGCTACTCTTATTGGGCTTTTCTAGTCTCATTTTCACTTTTTAAAGGATGAATTTCCCCTCCCACAATAGTCCTTAGTCTGCCAGATACCCAAACAGGGTTTCTCTTGTCTCCTTTTCATTTTTTGTTCTGTGGCAAACATTGTACCTGAACCTCTAAACAGCCCCCGGGCTTCTAGTCAGTCACCTGTTTTTTAGCTACCCCTTTCATCATATTCCTAACCGAGGCTTGCATGTTTTCATCATTTCCCCTTCTAAAATTAAATATCCTTATGTTATTGTTGTTGTTCTTTTTGAACTTCCCCCTCCAACCTCCCCCCGGCAAAAAGCCTAAATTTAATCAAGCTGTATGGCAGAGTGACTCTCCCATGAATACCGGGTGTACTTGTCCAATACTCAGAATTAAATCTATAATATTATCTTTCCCTTTGAGTTCTAGGACTAGCTGTTCCAGAAAATAGCTGTTTATTCAGCCCAAAAACCTGGCCTCCGCTCGTCTTCTTGATGAGTTGCTCATTCAATCTGTGTGAGGATAATTGAAAGTCCCATCTAATATTTCCTGTACTATACTCTCCCAAGCACTTAATACAGTGCTCTGCACACAGTAAGTGCTCAATAAATACCACTGATCGATTGATTGATCACTTTCCTTCTCCTGGTCAGATGATCTATCGATCGCTTCTACTAGGCTGCTTTAAGTTTCTATGCAACCGATATTCCACACTTCTCCTCACAGACAGTACTGCACAACAATTCCTCTCTGACCAAACCTACCACCCTGGTCCAAGTTCCTGTCATATCATGGCTCTATCAATCGATCAATCATTTATGATCCAACAGAGTTGATAGACATGTTTCCTGCTCACAACGAGCTTACAGTCTAGAGGGGGAGACAGACATTAATGTAAATACATGAATTATAACCTATAATTTATAGATATGTTCGCAAATACCAAATGCCCAGCGGACACTTCATTCATTCATTCATTCAATAGTATTTATTGAGCGCTTACTATGTGCAGAGCACTGTACTAAGCGCTTGGGATGAACAAGTCGGCAACAGATAGAGACAGTCCCTGCCATTTGACGGGCTTACAGTCTAATCGGGGGAGACGGACAGACAAGAACAATGGCACTAAACAGCGTCAAGGGGAAGAACATCTCGTAAAAACAATGGCAACTAAATAGAATCAAGGCGATGTACAATTCATTAACAAAATAAATAGGGTAACGAAAATATATACAGTTGAGCGGACGAGTACAGTGCTGTGGGGATGGGAAGGGAGAGGTGGAGGAGCAGAGGGAAAAGGGGAAAATGAGGCTTTAGCTGCGGAGAGGTAAAGGGGGGATGGCAGAGGGAGTAGAGGGGGAAGAGGAGCTCAGTCTGGGAACGCCTCTTGGAGGAGGTGATTTTTAAGTAAGGTTTTGAAGAGGGAAAGAGAATCGGTTTGGCGGAGGTGAGGAGGGAGGGCGTTCCAGGACCGCGGGAGGACGTGACCCGGGGGTCGACGGCGGGATAGGCGAGACCGAGGGACGGCGAGGAGGTGGGCGGCAGAGGAGCGGAGCGTGCGGGGTGGGCGGTAGAAAGGGAGAAGGGAGGAGAGGTAGGAAGGGGCAAGGTGATGGAGAGCCTTGAAGCCTAGAGTGAGGAGTTTTTGTTTGGAGCGGAGGTCGATAGGCAACCACTGGAGTTGTTTAAGAAGGGGAGTGACATGCCCAGATCGTTTCTGCAGGAAGATGAGCGGGGCAGCGGAGTGAAGAATAGACCGGAGTGGGGCGAGAGAGGAGGAAGGGAGGTCAGAGAGAAGGCTGACACAGTAGTCTAGCCGGGATATAACGAGAGCCCGTAATAGTAAGGTAGCCGTTTGGGTGGAGAGGAAAGGGCGGATCTTGGCGATATTGTAGAGGTGAAACCGGCAGGTCTTGGTAACGGATAGGATGTGTGGGGTGAACGAGAGGGACGAGTCAAGGATGACACCGAGATTGCGGGCCTGCGGGACGGGAAGGATGGTCGTGCCATCCACGGTGACGGAGAAGTCTGGGAGCGGACCGGGCTTGGGAGGGAAGATGAGGAGCTCAGTCTTGCTCATGTTGAGTTTTAGGTGGCGGGCCGACATCCAGGTGGAGACGTCCCGGAGGCAGGAGGAGATGCGAGCCTGAAGGGAGGGGGAGAGGACAGGGGCGGAGATGTAGATCTGCGTGTCATCTGCGTAGAGATGGTAGTCAAAGCCGTGAGAGCGGATGAGTTCACCGAGGGAGTGAGTGTAAATGGAGAACAGAAGAGGGCCAAGAACTGACCCTTGAGGAACTCCAACAGTTAAAGGATGGGAGGGGGAGGAGGCTCCAGCGTAGGAGACCGAGAATGATCGGCCAGAGAGGTAAGAGGAGAACCAGGAGAGGACAGAGTCCGTGAAGCCAAGGTGAGATAAGGTATGGAGGAGGAGGGGATGGTCGACAGTGTCAAAGGCAGCAGAGAGGTCAAGGAGGATCAGAATGGAGTAGGACACAGATCCAAGTGCATAGATGATGCAGAAGGGAGAGGGAGGCGGTGAAAAGAGGGCTTAGATGGGGAAGTCCTCTTGGAGAAGGTGTGACCTTAGGCTCTATAACTGTATCATCCCCTTTGCAAGTCTCCCTACCTCCAGTCAGCCAATGGCGTTTATTGAGTGCTTGCTGTGTGCACAGCACTGTACTAAGCACTTGGGAGAGTATAACGATAAACAAACACACTCCCTGCCCACAGAGACCTCCAGCCTCTCCCCACTTGGGTCCATAAACGATACTGCTGCATGATTCACCTTCTTGCAGCCTGGCTTGATGAACATCTCTCCACTCCTCACAGGTCGGCAGGGAATGTGTCTGTTTATTGTTGTATTCTCCCTAGCGCTTAGTACAGTGCTCTGCACACGGAAAGCGCTCAATGAATATGATTGACTGTCTGAATGACCACCCAACAGGCACCCATCTCTCTCTAGCAGAAATCCCTGACCATTAAGTTCAAAGCCCTCCATCAGCTCTCCCCTTCACATGGCAGTTTGGGACGGTTGGTGGAAGGCATGGAGATGAACGTGAATTAATCTGTGTGTGAAAGCGTAAGTTTGTTTGCATGTGTGTCTGAGTGAGTGTACAAGTTGCCAGGTGTGTTTGAGTAAGTCCACGTCAGAATGAGTTGTGCAGCCAGGTCTTTATTTGTGTATAAACTTGACACAGCTCTTTGTGGACAGGGAATATGTCTAAACTCTGCTATGGTGTACTCTCCCAAGCACTTAGTATTCTGTACACAAAAAGCACTCAATAAATATGAATGATTGATTCATAGGGTGTTTACTGTGTGCTGGACACTCTACCAAGCACTTGGGAGAATACAATACAACCGAGTTGGTAGACATCATCCCTAACTGTTCCGCATTCATATCCCATCCACTGCTGACCCCTTGCTCATACTATTCTAGCCTGGAAATCGCTCTCCTCAAAAATTCATCTGACCTCAGCCCTTCCCACCTCCAAAACCCTCCAAAAATCTCTCCTCCACCAAACAAGCCTTCCCCGATTAATTCCCAGCTGCCCTGTCGAATCAACCCAGCAGCCACCTCTAGCCCTTATGAATTATTTAACAGTACCCATCCTTATCACTTGTATCTCTACATAAATTTGGTCAGTTGTACATTCAGTCCTTTCATCTGATTCCACTATTTGTAAATCCTTTTATGTCTGTCTCCCCCATTAGAGTGGAAGTTCCTTACGGGTACGACCTGTGTCCCGTGCTTCTGTTGTACTTTCCTAAGTGCTTAGTACAGCGTACTGCCCTTGAGGGGTGTTCGATAAGTACCATTTTGCTCTTACCCCCTCCCATGCACTCATTCTAGTCTTTCCTGTAAGAGTGCATAGCCTGGCAGCACTGTATCCCATTGGATTTCTTTGCTCCATCAAGTCTGTGATGCCAATTATATCAATTATGTTCTAATTGCCCAACATTCTTCCAATTCACTCAGTTTATTTGAGGGTCTTCTAGTATTGGTGTAGAAGCATTTGTCTATTTAGACTTGGCTTTTTTTTGCCCAATTTCTACATCTTCCAGCTTCCCCATTTTGACGGTCTATCCTCATCACTTTCCTCTAGTGCTTTGTTTGACTCCCTTCCCACACCCCCGAGCCCACCAGAATTCCCTATAGAACTGGCCTTTCCCTGGTTTTTAAGTTTATAAACTGCTCTTCCATCTCTTTTGTTGAGAAGCCACATGGTCCGGTGGAAAAAGTCAGAGGACCATGATTCTAAACTTGGCTCTATCATTTGCCTACTGTGTGACTTTGGGCAAGTCACTTAACTTCTCTGTGTCTCAGTTTCCTCATCTGTAAAATAGGGATTTAATACCTGTTGTCCCTCCCCCATCTTAGACTGTGAGCTCCTGTGAGGCAAGGGGTGCATCTGATTGATACTGGGTTGCATCTACCCCAGTGCTTAGTACAGTGCTCGGCACACAGTAACCACTTAACAAATACCATTGTTATTATTATTTTAAAGATTATTTAAACATTTAAATAATAAAAATGTTATTATTTGAGAGAAGCAGCATGGCTCAGTGGAAAGAGCCTGGGCTTGGGAGTCAGAGGTCATGGGCTCGAATCCCAGCTCTGCCACTTGTCAGCTGTGCAACTGTGGGCAAGTCACTTAACTTCTCTGTGCCTCAGTTACCTCATCTGTAAAATGGGGATTAACTGTGAGCCTCACTTGGGACAACCTGATTACCCTGTATCTATTCCAGTGCTTAGAACAGTGCTCTGCACATAGTAAGCGCCTAACAAATACCAACATTATTTAAAGGCAGCAGCCTGGTGTCATTTTGGTTCAGGGAAGCCTATTCTTCCTGGTCAGGTTCTGCTCTGCAAAAGTTTCCCTGGTTCCTAATCAAATCAATCAATTAATCCTATTGATTGAATGCTTAATGTGTGCAGACCACCGTACTAAGCACTTGGGAAAATACAATGTGCCTAACCCTTACTTCTCTGTGCCATCACCTCATCCAGGCATTGAAGCTCTCAGGCTCTGACTGCCTCGGGGGCCCTGGGCACAAAACCAGTTGCATTCAGAGAGGCAGCATAGCCTAGGGAAAACAGCAGGGACCTGAGAGTCAAAAGACCTGGCTTCTAATCCCAGCTCCACCAAGTACCTGCTGTGTGCCCTTGAGCAAATCACTTAACTTCTCTGTGCCTTGGTTTCCTCATTTGGAAAATGGGAATTAAATCCTGTTCCCTCCCACCCACTTAAGATTGTGAGCCTGATGCAGAACAGGGACTGTGTTCAAAGTGATAACTTTGAATCTACCCCAGTGCTTAGAACAATGCTTGGCACATAGTAAGCGCTTAACAAATACCATTATTATTGTTGTTGCTATTATTATTATTAGAGAAAATGCTACTCTGGAGTGGCCTGGACTTCAGTTTCCTGCCTGATCCCCTAAATTTGGGTTTCAGGACCGCCTGCTCATATCAACATGTACCACCACCACCAGCTTCTCCTCTACCCCTAAGGGTCCATCTACACACCTCATGAGATCAGCTCTATTGTACGTTACTCGCCCAAGCAGCGTGGCTCAGTGGAAAGAGTCTGGGCTTGGGAGTCATAGGTCAAGTGTTTGAATCGCGGCTCTGCCACCTGTCAGCTGTGTGACTGTGGGCAAGTCACTTCACTTCTCTGTGCCTCGGTTACCTCATCTGTAAAATGGGGATTAACTGAGAGCCTCATGTGGGACAACCCGATTGCTCTGTATCTACCCCAGCGCTTAGAGCGGTGCTCTGCACATAGTAAGCGCTTAACAAATACCAACATTATCGCTAAGTCCAGCGTTCTGCACACAGTAAACACTCAATAAATGCCACTGATTAATTGATCAGCTACTCTTGCACCTGGCAGGCAAATCACGATGGGCTCTTCCCAGATGCCATAAACCTAGCTACCTACACACCCAACGATTTAATCTTCCAGACCCTCCACCTCCTACTGCCTACCCGAAGGCCCTGAAAAGCTCATCAGCGAGCCACTCTCCCTCCCTCAGCTCCTCCAGCTCAGCCACTCCTATCCGCTGAGGGCTTCTACCTGCAACACCTTGCGGCGCGGTGGAGTGGATAGAGCACAGGCCTAGGACTCCAAAGGTCACGGGTTCTAAACCTGATCTGCCACTTGTCTGCAGTGTGACCTTGGACAAGTCACAACTTCCCTGGGCCTCAGTTACCTCATCTGCAAAATGGGGATTAAGACTGTGAGCCTCATTTGGGACAGGGACTGTGTCTAACCTGATTACCTTGTAGCTACCCCAACGCTTAGAAGAGTGCTTGGCACATAGTGCTTAACAAATACCATATTAATTATTATTATCACGGGTGAGCCACGACAGCAGTGGGCTATTCGCAACCTCAACACCCAGCCACGCTTCCAGGGGGTACTGAAGCTGCATATCCAGCAGCTGGGGAAACGGAAACATGAGAATCGGGCCACTTTTAAGCCTATTTCTGTGGAAAAAGAGCCAAGTCAATAGGGAAAGCTGAGTTTCTCTTGTGGGAACAAAAGTTGGAGAATCAAGCTGTGGATGATGTGCTTCTTCTGGGTTCTTCTGCCTGGGCGCTATCACGGACTCCCACGGAGGGCTGGAGACCCACACCCCCAGGTTCTCTCCGCAATCACAAAGAAAGTTAGGCCTAGTCATATTTTCCAAACATTGTCTAGGAAGATGGAGCAGAAGCTCCCAGCTGATTCTCCAGACCCAGGATAAGTTGCCTCACCAAGCCTTTGACTGTGGAAAGGAGCACACCCTTTCAGCCACGTCCCTCTCTATCCTCAGGGGTCGGGCAATTACATTTCTGAGGGGAGGCAACGTGGCCTAGTGGCCAGAGCATGGGCTTTGAGAATCAGGTGACTGAGCTATAAATCTCAGCTCTGCCACTGTCACCCTGGGTGACCCTGGGCAAGTCTCTCATCCTCTCTGTGCCTCAGTTTCCTCATCAGTAAAAGGAGCATAAAATAGCTACTCTCCCGACTTCTTAGATCGTGAGCCAATCACGGCCACACGGACTGTGTCCAGATCTGATTGTCTTGGCTCTTCCCCAGTGCTTGGCACATAGTATGGCCTTAGTGCTGTAATTATTAGGTTGTAAGTTGTCTCTTGGTTTGAAGATCGTGCTGTGGTGCCTCCAAGGGCGCAACTGAAGCCACGACCATAATTACGACTATTATTACAGATGAGCTTGTGTATTCACTGATGCAGATTCTAGAGATTTGCTTCAGAATGAACACCTAAGGTGAGAGAAGCACTGATGTAAGTATTATTGCCATCATCTTCACCCACTGAAGCTTGAGGGTGGAAGGGGCAGAACAAAAAAAGGAAATACTCTTTCATCCAATGGATGGCCAGTACATGGAATGATTCCCACAGGAAGTGGTTCCGGTCCGGTACATCAGTAGGTTCAAGAAGGGGGTCAATAAATTTAGAGATGAGAGGACCATAATGAATTATTACAGAGAAAGTTAGGGAGGTTGGCCTTCCCATCCCTAAGTATATGAGGATGTATGTTGAGGAGAGCAACCTTCATCACGCAGTTCCTCCAAGGATCTTGCTGACACTGTGGGAGTCAGAATCTTGGGCTGGATGGACCACAGGCCTGACCCAGTTATGGTCTTACACATGGGCTTGTGTTCCAAAACGGGCACGTCCAGCTTGACCTTAGCATTGCAGTGACCTGCTTCTGGAAGTTTGTGTTCAAAGAATTCAAAGTTGAGTTTGTGACCTGGACTAAGCCAGCGGTGCTCTCAGCTGGGGAAAAAAGTCACTGTACCCCAGTTGTGGAGGAGCCTAGAAGAATTAATCGTCAACTGAAGGGGCTGGTGAGAGAAAGCCCAGGCCGGGAGTGCTCTACAGGAAAGAAGTGGTCTCCCTACCTGAGAAAAACACTCCCAAGGAAGCATGGAAAGCAGGACACTTGTCCATGAAGCTTATGATCCGAGCCCCAGAACCCCAGGATGCCTCTGCCTGGGCCTGGCTGTTTGGTTCAATCACGACAGTGATGCCTGCCTTGGGACCCTAATGAAGTCACGAAATTTGGATGCGATTGACAATTCGGCCTGGCATCAGAATGGATCCCAAAAAGATCCCCTCTTCCTGCTGAAAGACCCCACAAAGTGCCTTCCCTTATCCATCTCCACCACAAACCAGCATATGGGAGGGCTCTCCTCAATTGTGAACCAAAGCCTGGAGTGACTGGCACCAACCATGCTTTCTGAGCTACCAAAGTGTTGGGGCCTCAGGGCCGGCTCCTCCAGGGCTCCCGTGCTCTGAGATGTCAGCGGGCAGGAGGGTCAGAGATGTGAGGTTAGGGGAGCAAATGGGGAAGGAAGGAGACAAGAGTGGCTGGATACCAAGGACTTGGAGTTGGCAGCACTTTTCAAACAAATCCACGCAGCAGCGGGAGCCCAGGAGGCAATTCCCCACACCTCTTTGGGCACAGATTCACGGTCCCCAAGCCACATCTTGGGGGAAGCAGGTAGATCCCACCAGACTCTCCTCCCCCGTGATCACTAAGACCATAAGAAATGCAGTGATCTATGCAGTATCCAGTCCAGGATACTACAACGACAGACTTCTTGATGTGGGCTGTCCTTCTTCGTGCTATTTTCTCTGACCTTTATTGAGCCCTTCCTTTGTGCAGAGCGTGGCACTAAGTGCCAAGGTAAGGTACGCGGACATCGAGTCGGACCGATCCCTGTCCTGCAGGGACAAGGGACGGACCGTGTCACACCCTTAATTTTCCTTCTAAGAGGTTATCATGGCTCTCTTGTCCATAAATCTCTCTAAATCCTTTTGGAGATTTCTCTCATCCCTAACTTTCCCTCTAGTCACCCAACGTCTCCAAATTCCTGTTGAACTTGCTAACATTTTCAGGCTGCACATCCTGTGGGAGCAAATTCCATGTGCTTGCCAACTCCAAGCACTTAGTACAACACGCTGCACACGGTCAACACTCCAGCAGTACCATCCTCTCTAGACTGTAAGCTCTTTATGGGCAGGAAATGTGTCTATTGCTATACTGTACTCTCCCGAACGCTTAGTACAGTGCTCTGCACACAGTAAGCGCTCAATAAATACGATTGAATGAATTAATGAAAGTACCACTGATTGGTTGATGGACTAGGAGTTCTCACGGACCCTCTTCCCGTGGTCCCGCCAAAATGGGGACCAGGCTACCAGCACCAACGAAGCAGAGCTGGAGAACGTGCTGAGTCTGTATATTAAAAGTTTAATGAGTTACGCGATCACAATCTCTTTTTCTTCAATCTACAGCGAGTATTTACACACGGACCTTCTCGTTGCAGCAACAGAGTCCTAGGCCTCACAACATTATCTACAGCCATTATTTCACTAGGTCAAAAAAAATCATGTTTTACATTAATCATTAATTCCGATTTGTAGCAGTCAGCACTGGGGCCGGGTGGGGTGGGAGGGGGTGAGGGGCAGGGGGACGTTCAGAAAATGTTCTGTTTGCAGGGCCAAGGGGTCTGGGTCAAGGGATGGCCATCCCACAGTGAAGCTCCTTCTTAAGAAAAACCTCTGCTGGGGTTGCTGGTGGACAGATTGCAGGGGGGTCCAATGAGCAGATGGAAGATGTTGGGAATGATGTGACAGGGCAAGGCCTTAGGAAGGACAGGATTGGTCCCAGGGCCCAGAGAGGCATGAGGGTCCCAAAATGACAAACGGGTGCCAACATCAGGAGAAAAACGAGAAGAGTACGCGCCCCGGGGGGTAACAGTCAGTTTTGAGCTCAGGGACCCGTGGTTGGCCATCCACGAGTCCAATTAAGGCCTTAAAGAAGAAAGCGTAAAAGGAAGGACTGCTGGTGCCGGCCCCCCGGGGAAGGATGGGTCACATGGGATTCGTAAATTTGGACCCAGCTGGGAGGGGACTCCCTCTTCGAGGTTCACTGCTGCAGCAGAGGAGTGAGAAGAGGTGCACAACTGAAGGAAGCAAGAGAAAGGAGGCCTGTTAAGCCAGGGAGAGTGAGGCAGGAAGTTGTCAAGCAAGAGGAGTGGGGAAAGAGGGGAAGTCTTGTTTCTGCTGCCACTGACTGAAACTTCCTTCAGTCAACGGAGCAGCAAACAGGAACAACTAAAGCCCCAGGGTTAATCCTAATGGGCTAGTAAAGTCATTACAGGAGCTCAGGCCCAGCTCCTTGAGGATCCAAGGGGAACAGTGCAGGGGCTGGTGCTTGGGGCCAGGCATGGCGACCAGTGAGCCACCGCTAGCTCGCCCCAAGGTCTGAGAAGCAGCGGAAGACAATGGCAGTACGTCCTGCCTGAGGGGCCTGGGCTGGGAGCGGCCAGGCAGATTTCAGGATTGGGGTCAGATGGTAGGCTGTGGACTCTAAGGCACAACATGCCCCTTTCCCCTCCTCAAGCTCATGTGCAATCCAGCTCCCAGAGGGCCTGGAACTCTGCCGGGACAGAGCCTGGCAGCAGCGAACCCTGGCCTCAGCCCTGTGAGGGAAGCTCCTTCAACTAAAGCCGGCTTGGAAAATGCCGGGGAAAAAATCATCTGTGAAAAAGAGATTTCCTAACTAGAGGATGCCCTTCCCCGCCTCCCGCCCTTCCCCACTGGGGCCATCTGCTCTTCCCCCGTCCCACAGGCATGTCGGTCTGAGAGAACCCGCTTCCCGAAGCGGGGGAAGTCGAGGGGCCCCGATGGGCCCGTCCTGGGGCCGTGGTCGAGGGGATGTGCAGGTCACAAATCGGTGACTTTGTTCTCCACGGAGGCAGCGATCTGCTGCAGGCGATAGCCCAGTTGCATCTTCTGAGCGGTTGGATCCTCTTCTAACGCAGTGATGATCTGAAATGCAAAGAGAGCTCATATCGCTTCTGAAGCCCATGACACAATGACCCCAGTCTGCCTCCTCCTTTCCTTCCTTCCCTCCTCCTGCCGTAGGGAGGAGGCAGGAGGCAAAAAAGTTTGGCCAGGGCACCCACGCCTCTTCCCACATCAACAACACTTCCATCCATTCCCCTTCTCATCTCTCTGGGAGACATCACCCCTGCCTGGGTCTTCTCCCATATGCCATTTGGGCGGGGACCTATTTATTGCCCAAGGATGCCGATTCTGCATTTTGAGCATGGCGGCAAATGCCTCTTTACCCCGCACTCTCTCCCACTCTGTGCTTCCAGTGGGGACTTGGTGAGGAAGAGCTACGACACTGATTAAGTGCTTTTCTAGGCATCCATCTCTGTGCTAAGAACTGGAGATTATACAGATAAAAAGTCCTTTTCCTGGCCCTGGAGCCAAGTGGTGGTGGGGGCGGGGTCCACAAAAGGCCCCTGCCAGAGCTGGATCCCAGAGGAAACAAGGGGAGTGGCAGCAGCGGTAGCAACAGTACCCGTTAAGTGCCTACTCTGTACACAGCAAGGGAGGTATTAGAGAACCTAAAAATAAAAGACGTAGTCCCCGCCCTCGAGGAGCTTACAATTTAATGGGGGAGTCAATTTAATGAGGAAGCAGCATGACCTAGTGGACAGAGCCCGGGCCTGGGAGTCAGAAGGTCCTGGATTCTAAACCCTGCTCCGCCACTTGTCTGCTCTTGGGCAAGTCACTTCACTTCTCTGAGCCTCAGTGACTTCATCTGTAAAATGGGAATCGAGACTGTGAGCCCAATGTGGCCCAGGACTCTGTCCACCCTGATTAACCTGTACCCATCCCAGCGCTAAGCACAGTGCCAGGCACATGGTAAGCGCTTGACAAAGACCGTAAAAAAAAAAGTAGCCATAAATTGCCAAAAACAGTCAGCTCTTCCATAATGTGGGCTTTCACTACGTGTTTTGGATAGAACGCTATTAGGGAAATAGCCGACTGGGGCAGAGTGCAATGGAAGGTGCCCATCGAGGCAAGCGCATTATTGCATGAGTTTTTAATGCAAGGTTTGTCAGTCATGTAACTTCTGTTTAGGAGAACTGAGTGTATAAAACAGATAAAAGAGTACTGAAGATGCGCGTGATTTTACAGAGTTGGCAACCGAATACATTCAGGGACAAACAGATCTGCCCAGGGTTGATGGGGTGACCTCAGGTCGTCCGAGGGGATAGCAGGAACCTGGGGGGGGGGGGGGGCGGGGGGGAATGAGGAAAAGAGTGGGGGGGGGGAGGAGAGGGAAAGGGACAAGGGACGTGGATACGTACCCTCTACTGGTGCACCATCTCCACCATCATCTGTGTCACCAGCACCAACCAGATGGCAGGATGGGCCAGCAGAGCTGGGGCCATCACTGCCTGGGCAGTGACAGCAGAAGACAGCGGCCCCGGCCACGGGAGGGAAGCAGCGGTTGCGTACACTGACCCTGCCGAGTTCCCCCCAGCCGCTGCTGCCCCTGAAACCCGCCTCATCCACTGATTGTCCAGCAGGCGGTCTGGATGACCAGGGGTGAGGTGGGCGAACAGCTTATCCTCCCTGGGTTCCTGGGCAGGGGAGCCGTGAGCCACTGGCCAGGCTCTGGCGTCAGTGGGGACAAGAAGGAATCAGTTCAAGTCTGCCAGGCTGGGGCACAGAGATAAAGCTAACATCTTGGCTCCTCTTCAGTCCCTTTCCGGCTGCAGCGGGAGGGGAGGGCTGGCTGCCTGCCCTGCCCACAGAGCTGTGGGAATAAAGCTAATGGCTTCGCCCGGTCAATGCCTATCTCATGGGAGCGACGGTCCCCCCGAGACCCAAGGAGCTGCAACCCCTGCTCCCGTCCCTAGTCTCTGCCCTGCCTATCTCTCGGGAGTGGCTACCCAGCTCTTTGCCTCCCAGTAGAGACCTCCGTTCCTACCCCCCGGACCCACTGTGAGCGGCAGGAATGGAACATGAAGCGAGTCAGGGATTGCGGGGAGGGGAGATTCCTCAAACTCTCTTCTTGAGGTTCAGAGGGCACTGACTCCCACCCTCTCTGAGTTAAGGCCCATCCAGGAGGCCAAGGACCTGCCCTAGAAAGGCAACTCTTGCCTCTTCCGCCAAGGACTTTCCAGATCCCTCTGAGCCAGTTGTGATCTATCACCCTGCCCTTCCTCTCCTTGGCAGATTTCGGGATTTTAGAACCTAATAAGAAACCGATGCAGCAGCAGGAGTTGGGCCTGCACCCACCTGGTCGTAGTACTTGTTGATGTACTTGTACAGTTCGTGGAGAGCTACCAGGGCATTGAGGTCACCTGAGTAATTCTAGAAAGAAAGAAGAACCAGGATCAGTCGGGGGCCAAGACGGGATCTCCCTAGGAGACAACTGGGACACCGGGCATGTGGAGTCGGCATTTGCACAAACCACAGCCCAGCTCACGAGACCCAGGGGGGCCTCCTTCCCCAGCCAGAGCGTGGCTGGCCTGGGGCAGAGTGGCCAGATCGTGGCCAGAGCGTGGCCGGCCTGGGACAGAGGATCTGGGTGGAGGCCTGCAACTGCAAGAATCATAGAGAATCCACTGTACCCTGGACAGCTCAGCGAGTGCTGAATTCATCTCCTGGTCGCTAGCAGAAATGGTTTGCCGAATGTCTGCGTAGTACCTGCCCGACGACAGCAGCGAGGACGTTAATGAGTTACCGTCCCTCCCGGTGGGTCCCCGGCCCCACAGCCAAAGGTCCCCAACTCCCTTCTCTGGGCGTACCTCTCCACCATCTGCTTGTAGCGAGGAATGTCTCGGGCATAGAGCAGCTTGTTGATGGGGGAGTCCTGTGGCCGAGACAGAGAGAGAGAGAGAGAGAGAGAGGCGAGACGAGAGAGGGCGTGAGGCAAGTCGGCCCCAGGGCGGGTGGGGGGTGTCAGAGCCACAGGCTCTGGCCACAGAAAACCCTCCTCACAGAGGTCATCTGGCCTGGCCTCGGCGGGCTGAGCACCAGGTCTCCCAGGAAGCCGCAGTCTGACTCCCGTGGAAAGCGTTGCCACTTGGGCCCCCGGGGGGGACTCGGCCTGGTCACATGTTGTGCCCCACATCCAGCCCAGCGCCATATGCCACCTCTGAAGCCAGCTTGGGGTGAGCTTGTCACTGTAGTTCCCAGGGAAATTATCCATAAACAAGCTCAGTCTCTCCCCTTGGTGGTCCCAGTTCCTAGGTATTGCAAAGGGACAGGACCCTTCAACACACCGGCCAGTGACCTCTCCCCACGGCCCCCCCATCCCCTTCTCGCCCCCAGCCAGGCAGATCCTTCCTGGGACATTCAGAACGACCATCAGCAGCCCCATTACTGCCCCCCAGCAGAATGGGTTTCAGTTCACTACCTCCAGGACTGACTAAGCACCTACCAGGAGCTTGGGGGACAGGCAGAAGAAGGACAAGATGCAACCATTAAAAGAGAGTAGGTATAACTCACCAACCCAAGTGGTTAAATTGACAACTGAATTGAATCAGTGGAGATTAACGGGTGTGGAGGGGTGGCCCGGTTTCACAAACCGAAGAGCCGGAAGCCAAAAACGTAATCTAGCCGAGAGCTGCAGATCCAAAAGAGTTCCAGGAACCGGAAGGTGGGGAGTGGCGGCAAGAGGCGGCTGGGGGGAAGGGGCCAGGGTGGGGCTGGGTGCTTCACTCCTAACTGGCCCAGGCTGCCAGGGTGGCAAAATGATCCATGATTCAGCAACATGTGCCCTAGTAGCCCAGCAGGGGAAGACGAGCCACCATCTGACCACCCCTGGGTGAGGGGGTAAATAATGGCTCCAAGATGCCACCACCATGAGTGACATTTTTCGCTTCAAATCCTCGTAGCATTGGTTACAACCGTCGCTAAAAGCAGGATGATTTACACCCCTGCCACTCACCATCATTTTACTGTATTGAGAAGGAGCATGGCCTTGTGGAACGATCCCAGTCTTGGCAGTCAGAGGGCCCGGGCTCTGATCCCAGCTCCACCACGGGTCTGCTGTGTGACCTTGAGCAAGTCACTTCACTTCTATGTGCCTCAGTTTCCTCATCTGTCAAATGGGGATTAAATCCCACTCCCTCCTTCCTAGACTGTGAGCCCCATGAGGGACAGAGGCTGGGTCTAACCTGATAACCTTGTATCTTCCCCAACACTTAGAACAAATACCCTAATTATTATTATTTTTGTATTAATACTCTATCTTTACCAAAACACAAAGAAACACAAAGTACTGTGTGGTACAGTCCAGTAGGACCAAGGCAACATAATAATAATAATAATAATGTTGGTATTTGTTAAGCGCTTACTATGTGCAGAGTACTGTTCTAAGCGCTGGGGTAGATACAGGATAATCAGGTTGTCCCACATGAGGCTCACAGTCTTGATACCCATTTTACAAATGAGGGAACTGAGGCCCAGAGAAGTGAAGGGACTTGCCCACAGTCACACAGCTGACAAGTGGCAGAGCTGGGATTCGAACCCATGACCTCTGGCTCCCAAGCCCATGCTCTTTCCACTGAGCCACGCTGCTTCTCTAACATGACTCCTGGACTGACGCCACGTACATGCACACAACCTAGGCTGAATCTACTTGCATCAATTTCTGGGTGGTATCATCCAGAACAGAGTCCTGTTACGGGAAGAATATTCCTTAATTCTTCTAATGGGTTCTGCCCGAATCACGTACTGAAAACACGTGCTAGACTGTAAGCTCCTTGTGGGCAGGGAACGTGTCTACCAACTCTGTTATACTGTTCTCTCCCAAGCACTTAGTACAGCACTCTGCACACAGTAAGCGCTCAATAAATACCATTGGATTGGTTGAGAGCATTGAAGTGAGGTGGCTGAAGGGACTGACATGACTGGAAAGGTGTTATTAATACATAGTGGATAATTTATATTAATTCATATATTAATAGAATTCATCAAGGAATTCACTCTGCCAATTGCTTGCTGGGTGACCTTGAGCAAGCCACTTAACTTCTCTGTGCCTCAGTCTCCTCAACTGCAAAATGGGAACTCAATCCTCCCCCCTCCTACTTAGACTGTGAGCTCTATGCGGGACAGGGACTGTGTCCAACCTGATAAACTTCTACCTGGCCCAGTACTTAGAACAGTGCTTGACACATAGTAAGCGCTTAACAAGTACCATTAAAAAAAAAAAATTGGGGAATGCATCCTGGGGAAAGTGGAGTTTTAGAAGAGCGTTTAAGGAAGGGTGGAATGTAAACTGCATGCAACTGAACAGGGAAGAAGTTTTGGAGTGGGGAAAAGACATGAAGAATGGGTCGGAGGCAGGAGAGCAGAAGGCTTGCTTGCAAGGTGGGCAGAGCACAGGTTGGGATGGAGAGGGAAAATGTAGAAAAAGGATGGGCATGAGGGAGCAGCATAGTAGTTCAGGATTCACGTTCACAGCAGCTGGATCCGAGAGGTCCCCAAGGTGTTGAAAATGCCCACTTGGGGACCAATGTTACATGCTGCTTTTCACCATGGCCAGGTCAAACCTCCCTGTCCTCAGCCCCTCATTACACTGAGGCAAGAAATGCCAGGCTTACAATAAATAGCATGGCATAGTGGATAGGGCACGGGCCTGGGAGTCAGGAATAAAAATAATAATGTTGGTATTTGTTAAGCGCTTACTATGTGCAGAGCACTGTTCTAAGCGCTGGGGTAGATACAGGGTAATCAGGTTATATCCTCTCATTATATCCCGGCTAGACTACTGTGTCAGCCTTCCCTCTGACCTCCCTTCCTCCTCTCTCGCCCCGCTCCGGTCTATTCTTCACTCCGCTGCCCGGCTCATCTTCCTGCAGAAACGATCTGGGCATGTCACTCCCCTTCTTAAACAACTCCAGTGGTTGCCTATCGACCTCCGCTCCAAACAAAAACTCCTCACTCTAGGCTTCTAGGCTCTCCATCACCTTGCCCCTTCCTACCTCTCCTCCCTTCTCTCTTTCTACCGCCCACCCCGCACGCTCCGCTCCTCCGCCGCCCACCTCCTCACCGTCCCTCGGTCTCGCCTATCCCGCCGTCGACCCCTGGGTCACGTCCTCCCGCGGTCCTGGAACACCCTCCCTCCTCACCTCCGCCAAACTGATTCTCTTTCCCTCTTCAAAACCTTACTTAAAAATCACCTCCTCCAAGAGGCGTTCCCAGACTGAGCTCCTCTTCCCCCTCTACTCCCTCTGCCATCCCCCCTTTACCTCTCCGCAGCTAAAGCCTCATTTTCCCCTTTTCCCTCTGCTCCTCCACCTCTCCCTTCCCATCCCCACAGCACTGTACTCGTCCGCTCAACTGTATATATTTTCGTTACCCTATTTATTTTGTTAATGAATTGTACATCGCCTCGATTCTATTTAGTTGCCATTGTTTTTACGAGATGTTCTTCCCCTTGACGCTGTTTAGTGCCATTGTTCTTGTCTGTCCGTCTCCCCCGATTAGACTGTAAGCCCGTCAAACGGCAGGGACTGTCTCTATCTGTTGCCGACTTGTTCATCCCAAGCGCTTAGTACAGTGCTCTGCACATAGTAAGCGCTCAATAAATACTATTGAATGAATGAATGAATGAATTCTTAATCCCCATTTTACAGATGAGGTAACTGAGGCACAGAGAAGTTAAGTGACTTGCCCACAGTCACACAGTTGACAAGTGGCAGATCGAGGATTTGAACCCATGACCTCTGACTCCCAAGCCTGTGCTCTTTCCACTGAGCCACGCTGCTTCCCTAAGGTCATGAGTTCTAATCCCGACTGTCACTTGCCTGGTGTGTGCCCTTGGGCAAGTCACTTCACTTCTCTGAGTCTCAATTACCTCACCTGTAAAAAATGGGGTTTGAGATTGTGAGCCCCACGTGGGATAGGGACTGTGTCCAACGCAATTTGCTTGCATCCACCCCAGCACTTAGTACAGTGCCTGGCATAGTAAGCACTTAATAAAGACCATAATTATTGTTATGGTTATCATTATTATTATAAGGATCTTGGCTGGTAGTGCATCAGCCCAACAGGCCCAACCAGGCGTCATCCAGTCCAAGTCTCAGAGGAAAGAGCAGAGTCACCAAACCCTCTCAAACTGCACTGTGATCTCAACCACTGGCAACCCTCTGCTAGGCAGGGCCCTTCCCTAATAATCAATAATAATTCTGATACTTGTTAAACACTTACTATGTGCCAAGCACTGTTCCAAGCACTGGGGTAGATACAAGTTAATCAGGTTGGACACGGTCCCTGTCCCACATGGGGCTCACAGTCTTACATCCCCAGTTGACGGATGAGGTAACTGAGGCCCAGAGAGTCAAGTTACTTGCCCAAAATCACACAGCAGACATGTGACAGAGCCGGGATTAGAACCCAGGTCCTTCTGATTCCCAGGCCCGAGCTCTATCCACTAAGCCTCCCTGAGCACCCAGTTCCCAGAATCACAGCAGCAGCCCCTTAGACCTCTGACTCAGCTCCCAGCTACGGGAAACACCCAGCAGAGGACTAAACGATCACCCCGCTAAGACCTCCCCAGCCCCAAGTTCTACCATAGGCCATGATAGCAGGCTCTGAGATCTCGGTGTGCTTCTTCACCTTCCCCCTCACCCATTTCCCTTCCTTTACAACCCTCTGAAAAAGCCACCTCCTACCGGAGGCCTTCCCTGATTAGCCCCTTCATTTTCTCAACCACCTCTGTCAATCAATCCATCAGCAGTATTTATTGAGGACCTAATGAGGGCTAAGCACCCATGCTAAACATTCGGGAGAGTGCAACAGAAGCAACATGCACCTTTACCACCCTCAAGGAGCTTAGGATCTAATAGTGGAGACAGGCCGATAAAAACGATCGACAAAGAGAGGCAACAGGAACAAGAAAAAGGATGTAGCAGGTAAAAATTCAAAGGATACAAATGAATAGTGGAATCAAAAATCAAATGCATAAATTAACATAAAAATAAAACACGCATGTATCTAAGTGCTGGAGATTGGAATAAAATTCTTCAGCACGCCTGTCTTTAGACTGATTTATTTCTTTACCAAGACACTTATGCCTGCTATTTATATTCTCTCACTCTTCACCATGGTATAAATATTTCATTTATAATTCATGCCAACTGTAATAATGATAATAGTGATATTTGTTAAATGCTTACTAAGCGTCAGAGATGGGGTAGATTGAAGATGATCAGGACGGAGACATTCCCTGCCCTACACAGGGCTCTCAATCTAAGGAGGAGGGAGAACAGGTATCGAATCTCCATTTGACAGCTGAGGAAACTGAAGTGCAGACAAATGAAGCGACTTGCCCAAAGTCACCGCAGGTGAGTGGCAGAACTGGGATTAGAACCCAGGTCCTCTGACTCAAAGGGGCGTGATCTTTCCATTAGACTGTAAGTGCCCCAAAGATGGGACTTGCCCCCTTTATTTCTTCTGGAAGTATCCCCCAGGCCACTATTACCGCTCTGTCAATCCTGATACTGTTAGTGAAGGTATTGATCCCTAGGCCCCCACATCTGCATGAAGCTCACTCCCATGTACTCCACATGCCAGTTTGACGCAGTCAGAGACCTGACGCACCTGCATTCAGAAAGTAACTTTTACTTCCCTCCCCCACCCTCGCCCCCAACCCCTCCAGCCCCCAGCTTACCCGGCCCAGTTTGTGGTCAGCAAGAGTGCAAGAGTCCATGAAAGTCTGGGCAATGACCAGGAGGACTGCATCCATGTTGTCCGACGTCTGGACGTCAAAAACAAACTGTGGGTTCTTGATTATGTTGATCCAGAACCGCAGGGGCAGGCTGGGAGTGGGGAGGGGGAAAAGGGGAAGAACAGCTGAATTGTTGCTGAATTGTACTTTCCAAGTGCTTAGTACAGTGCTCTGCACACAGTAAGCACTCAATCAATATGATTGAATAAATAAATACGATTGAATGAAAGAGCTGAGCGTGACAGCCCTGCCGGACCCCGTGGATTCCCCCCGCTCCCCCACCAGAGCAGGGTCTTTCCAGAGCCCACAGTCTGCAGAGCAATATTCTAGTTGCTTGGGCTCTGCCCTAATGTCCCACAACCAATTGGCTAACTGTATTTACTGAGTACTGTCCAGTAGAGAGTCCAAGACAGGCAGGACAGCTTAAGTCAATGACGTGGGCAAACTCTTGGGAGATTTTCCTCTCCTTTCCGCCACCCCGTCTCCTGCTGACCTCTCGGTCACCCTTCCCACCTGTTGGTCTTCCAGATGTGGATGGTCTCCGGGTCGGAGATCCCATGCTGCAGCGCCTGCTCATCCAGCAGGTCAAAGAAGTATTTGATAGCCAGCGGGACAGGGTGGCTTGTGCTGAGAATCACCTGGAACAGGTCATCCACAAACTTCTGCAGAGTACCCTGTGGGGAGGTGGGCATGGTGAGGGAGGGAGGAAGGGGAGGAGCGGCAGGGGAAGTATAAGAGGGGAAGGGAGGAGAAGCCATCCGATCCGACCCGATCTGTGGTCTGCCAGTGAAACCTCAAGCCTCCTCTTTTCAGACTCCCGGCACCCTGCTCCTCCCTCAAGTGCTCCCGCTCCCACCTTCATGGACAGGAGGCGGGTCAGGTAGATCTCAGGGATGGCCTTGGCTCGCTCTCGGTCCCGCAGGCTCCCCCGGCGGTGCTTGGGAAGTTCGGGCTCCTCAGAGGGCTTCACCAGGTGCCACAGTTTGACACCCCCCTCATCCACATCTTCCAGCATCGGTGTCTCTGCAACGGAGACTCCCAGAGTCCACCTCCTGCTCACAGTCCCTCCGGGGTCCTTCATTCTCCCATCACATGAGGACCCCAGTTGCGGTAGTCTGCGGTCCCTCCCCCCATCCAACTTCCCCTACGTCTGGGCCTCCTTTGGGAAGGCCTGTTTGGGCTGGGGATCAGAAGCACTTCTCGGGCCTACACAGAGCCTGGGGATCAGAGGCCAGGATTGGCACAGGCTGGGAGAACTTGGTGGGATCGTCCAACAAACCTACCAGGCTCCCCTGGGCCGCCCTCCCAGCGGGTTCCCCCGGGGGAATCCACCAGAGTCTCCTGAGTGCCAAGCCTAATGCATTGTGCTAGACGCTTGAGAAGTACTGAAAAACAAAGTAACCTCCTCTTTGTCCACAAAGGAATTACCCTCCAATGGGAGAGACAGACATAAAAACATTAACCGCCCCAGGAGTCAAAATAAATAACTGAGCTGATCAAAGGAGGGTGCAAATAAATCAGCTCAGAGTGCTGGGGAATTAATCGGGGAAAGCTTGCTTGCAGGGGGGTTCTCCTCAAATCAACTCCTGGCTACGGGGTATCCGGCCCCAATCTGTGCCACGCCACATGGACCATGAATACTCACTCTCTCCAGGGACAAAATCCTGGTTTTCCCGAGGAAAATGTTTGGTCAGACGAGGAACAAGGGCCACGGTTGCTCCATCGGGAACCTGCAAATAATAATAATAATAATGTTGGTATTTGTTAAGCGCTTACTATGTGCCGAGCACTGTTCTAAGCGCTGGGGTAGATACAGGGTAATCAGGTTGTCCCACGTGAGGCTCACAGTTAATCCCCATTTTACAGATGAGGTAACTGAGGCACAGAGAACTGAAGTGACTTGCCCAAGGTTACCCAGCAGGCAAAGCCAGGATTAAAACCTAGGTCCTCTAACTCCGGCCCAAGCTGTTTCCACTAGGCCATGTTGCTTCTCATGTGAGATGCATGCATCAGAGAGCATGTGGATTCAAGAATAAATGTGAGAAGAGACTGGACGTGAGGAGAGAATGTGTGTAGAAATTTGTGAGCATAACCACGTGTGAAAGCAAGTGACAGAAAGCCCAAGTGAGAGAGGGAACAAGAGAATGGGTGTATAAGAGTGCGTGAGAGTGTGAGGGCGAAAGACTCACATGTGGGACACAGCATAAAAGAACACAAGTGAGAGAAAGCAATGAAAGAGTATATGCAAGAGGTGAGAATGTGAGAGTGTAAAAGTGGATATGTGAGAAAGTTCATGAGAAAAAGTGTGCTAGCGTGAGAGCATGAGGGAACGAGAAGTACAAGTGTTGGAGTAAGTTTATGAGCATGTGTGTGAGAGTTTGTGCATGTTTGCATGAATGTAAGTGTGTAAGGAGATACTCCCATGTATAGTAGATGTCAGGGGAGGGAATCAGGGGTAAATATTTGGGTTTTGTATTTCAAAGGGCTTCCTGGGTCACCCCATGCCTCCTGCGCTCTTCCTCGTCCCAGCCCTGAGCGGGACCCATGTTATGGGGGGAAACTGGGAGTAGGATGGAGGGTCTTGCATGGGTCACCCAGAGAAGTTGGGTTGGAAACAACCCTCAAAGTCTGGCGGTCTCACTCCCCACCTTAACGCACATACGCACGCGCGCACGCATACACGCAAACACACACACACCTTGTAGTGCTGCAGTGTGTTAAGCCTCTTCCAAGTGCCTTGGACAACAGAGGTCACATCCTCATCAGACAGGATCAGGTGGCCGGCCACCCCTGATCGCCATTCTGGGGGAGAGAGGGGGGACAGAGTTAGGGCATCTGCAGGCAGAGTCCCACTGACTTTGCAGAAACAGAAGAGGAAGGGGCTACATGGGGGACCACCCCACCCCCACCCGACACAACATTCAGACCTCCCAGTCTGAAGAAGAAGGGGCTCAGGGGAGTTTGGTCCCATGATTCCAGATCAATTCAAGGCCTTTTCACCACAAACCCCATTCCTGTTCTGGCCCCTGCCCATCCTTAGCCCTGATGTTCATCTGTCCTCCTTCCTTTTCCATGGGAAGATACCCTGTGGTTTATACTTACCAAGGACAGGAGTCAGAACCGTAAGCCTCTGACCCTTACTACCAACTGGTGGCACAAACTGGGCTTTCAATTCCCACTCTCGCTCATCCTTCCCTCACTCCTGCCTCTCTCAGCCCACTTGTCCAACCCTGCTCCTCTTTCTGCTCTCCCCATTCTAGCCCTTAGACCCCCTCACCAACATCCAGAGCGTCAGGATCCGGCCGGAGACCAACCAGGGTCCCTTTGTAGACCTGGTCCAGGACTTTTTCCTTCACCTGGGTGATGGTGTCACAGTCAAGCACCTTCACAGATACACCCTGAGTCTCTTCAGCTCCTCCCGCCGCACTCCCTGCCTGAGTCACGGCATTTAGAGTCTGTGGGAGACAGAGACAGAGGTGGCCAGCCGCAACAGAGGCCCTGTTGTACAGAGGTCCTGGAGAGCAATCTGCCAAGGAAAGTCCCCAAAAGCCCAGCTGGTCCAGGCCTGCCACCTCCCCTCTTTTCCCTAACTCCTCACCCCGGAGCTCATTCCCAGAACGCCCTAGCTCTTGCTATACAAACGTAGCTTGGGTTGGGGGCAGGGGATTGGTGGTGAAGGGGGTAGAAAGCCAGTAGTCCCAGCCATTTTGGCATCTTCCAATCCTGCCTGGGATGCCCCTGGGCCCTTAGTAGAAGGGGGATGGGATCTTGGGTGGAGAAATGACTTGGCCCCACCATCTGGAATTCGCTTTGCTTCCTGTGCCCTCCATCACGCTAGCCTGGGGCCTGCGTAATGGGGACGGCCAGCAGCCACGGTTGAGGGGAAGGAGAGGAGCTGCAGGAGAAAAGCCTCTCCTGCTTCCATACCACCCTTGAAGCCTCTAACACAATCTGGAGGAGAGGGGTGGCAGGGGGAGAACTTGCCCTCGTGGGAGCCTCTGAATGTGCCCAGCACAAGGTCCTGCCCCGGCTCCATCCTATAATATCCTGAGCCTGCCCCAACCCTGTTTGCAGCTGCCTGCCTCTTCTCTCCAGACTCTCCAGTCCCGGGCCTCACCAGAGTGTGGTATTCTAGGTCCTCCCGGAGCAATCGGTTGTCGTTCAGTGTGTATTTGGCTTTTCCCGTCACCCCATCCACGGGGCCCTTGTCCACTTGGTGTTTGATCCCCCTGAAGAGCATGTAGAGTGGTTCACCCACCGAGTCCTGAGAACAGAAGAGAAGGTCAGACACAGGCTCGGTCGTCCCAGGGGTAAGGAGGTTGGTGGGGGGGAGCCTATGAGAGAAACTTTCCCAACTCTCGTTCCTCCTCCAGGAGGTCCCGAGCCTGTCAGAAATCCTTGGAACCCAGGGCCACCCAACCAAAGAGGCCTCCCTGATCCCATCTGGAGCTGGGCTGAGACAGGGGATGCAGCCCACCCTGATTTCTGCCACCTCCTTGGCTCCTCCCGTTCGTTCTCCCCACGTCCTTACCCTCACAAAGGTATAGAGGCAAATGGACATCCAGTTAGTGAGCAGCTTCTCCACTACGGTTTCGGTCCTGAGAAGGGAAGGAGAGCCACAGGCCCCGGTGTCAGCTTAGGGCGAGATGCTGGAAGGACCAGCTCCTGGTGGGGAAGGCCAGGTTCTGTCCCCGCTGCCCCAAGGATCCAAGCCTGAGACAGCAAACTCTGTGGCAACCACCCAGGTGTTCTCGTGGCAGCGACTCCGAGAAGGACACTCTGCCAGGCCAAAGCCGAGAATCTGAAGGACCCGGACCATGTCAGGCCCAGCGCCACGTGCAGCCTGGCTCTCTGGGGGCACTGGGACTCTTACCTACGCAGCATCAGCTTGGGGTTTTTGGCCACATACTGCTCCACAAGGTCACTGAGCAGCGTCTTGAGGATGTCAGTGAAGTATTCAAGTTTGCCATGAAGGGCCACGGTCAAGAGGGAGGCAACATAGGCCCGGTCCCGGGGGGAGAAAGTCCGTTGGCACTCCAAGGTGTGGATAAACTGGGGAGAGAGGAAGAGTCTGGATGGACAGAGGCCCCCAACTCTCTCTCCCTCCCAGTGTTTGGCACTTTCTGTACCACACAGCCTGGTCTCCCCGCCTCTCTCTGGGGCTATACTCTCGTGGCAGCAAGGAGAGAGGTACCTTGGTGAGGAAGAGCTTGCTATTGAGGAGGTTGGAGAGTTGCACCAAGCCCTGCTCCACTGTCTGGCGGCGACATGTGGGCACATCCAGGTCCCTCTGCAGCGGCGACTCGCGATGCCCCGGGAAGAAGACTCGTTCTGCGTATGACTTGTAATCCAAGAAGGGGATCCCGCTGCCCACGAGGTCACTGGTGAGGTCTGTCATCTCTGTCATCAGATCTGCCAGGAAACACCAGCCACCTCAGGAGGGCCCAAGGGCCAAAAGTCTGGTGCCCCATGGAAGGGGGAAAGAGGTTCTGGGGCCAGCAGCCAAGAGGTTGGCGGGGGGCGGTGGGGTGAAGGGAGAGGCTGGGGGCACTGAGCTAGGACCCAGGGGATGGCAGGAGGGTCAGTGGTGAGACTCACCGGTAAACTCCTTCTTGCAGCGGTCTCGGACGCTGGTTTCCAGATTCTCCAGTTGGATTTGAACTTTCTTGTAATCTCTGAGGGCCTGTTTGCTCTTTCGTCTGCAGCACAGAGCGGAAGAGAGCTCGCTGGGGTTGAGGACAGGGGCGCTCCCTCAGCCCCAGGTATGGAGTGAGATCATGGTGCAGGGTACATGCCCTCCCCCTCCCTGTCCCCAACCAGGACGCACCTGTAGATGAAGACAATGATGAGGACGACAAGGGCCACGAGGGACGCGCCAACCCCTAGGCCGACCTGAGCCTCCACGGGGAAGGCAAGGGGATTCTCCGTGTCATACTGCACACGGCCCAACCTGAACTGCAAGTTCCCCATCTGGACCTGCAGGAGGAAACAAAGCTGAGGAGGCTGTGGGGAAAACCTCCCCTGTCACGCCTCACCATCTTCTTCCCTATTCTCACCTCCCCTGCCTTTCAACCCACAACCCTTTGGCATCACTGATCTCTTACCGTGAACTCTGGGAGCGTTTCTGGCCCCTCACCAGAAGCTCGGGGCTGGGGGGCTGGCTGCTCGGCTGGAGGCTCACAATACAGGTGGTTCTTGGTCAGCGTCTTCACCAGGCAGGACCCCTTGCCAATCATAGCCACCACCTCTTCCTTGGAGATCGCCAAGTCCAGGTTCTCTCCCTGGGATGTAGGAGAAAGGCCAGGTTAAACTGGCCTCCTTCTCTATCCCCAGGTCCCCAAAACGCCTTCTTTTTTTTCCCTCTTACGGTATTTGTTAAACGCTTACTAAGCGTCGAGCACTGTTCTAAGTGCCGGGGTAGATACAAGGTTATCAGATTGGACACAGTCGCTGTCCCACTTGGGGCTCACAGTCTAAGTAGGAGGGAGGAGGACTGAATCCCCATTTTACAGTTGAGGAAACTGAGGCATAGGGAAGTTATGTGACTTGCCCAAGGTCACACAGCAAGCAACTGGTAAAGCTGGGATTAGAAGCCAGGTCCTCAGACTTCCAGGCCCATACTCTTTCCGCTAGCCTCTAAAAGCCCATGCTCCTCTCCCTTCCCTCACTTCTACAGTCCCTCCCTCTTCCCTGCTTTCCCCCAAGCCACCCTTACTAGCCTCAGTCATTCCTGGCTCCCTTGCCCTGTTCCCTAACCCCAATCCTCTCTTTCTCCTCCAGTGACAGGGCAGCCCAGTCAAAGGGAGGGAAATGGGGCCGAACGGGCCCAGCTCAAGGGAGGGGGAAGAATGGCAGGAGGGGTGGGGGAGGTCCGTCACCTCCACAGAGAGGACGCTGCCCGGTTTATGTCTGTAGGGCTTGGCGGGGTCTTCGGCATTGAGGTGCCTCAGAGTCGGGTTGGCTTCATAAGAGAACTGGGATGGATGGAGGGAGTTGAAGTCAAAGCGCAGGTTGTCCAGGATAAATTCCAGCCGGATGCGGGCATTCTCTAGCTTCAGATGGATGGCCGGTGTTTTGCAGATGATGAGTTGGGAGGAGTTGATGAGACATGGCTCCTCGAACTGGGGACAGGGAAGGAGATGATTTAGCGAGATGGAAAGGTGAGAGCCCCAAAGGGCATCTGCCTGCCCATTTGTCCCCCTTAAGTGGCCCCCAACATCAAAATCACCACCACTCGGTGACTGTGTGCCCACGGGGGACTGTGGCTAAGTCAGGTGATGTGGGAGGGAGCTATGGAACTGAGGCTAAACATGGTCCTGGCCCTCGCAGTTTACTGTGGAGGGAGGAGACAAAATGCAAAAATCAAGGTTCGAATGAGTGAATAGGTTTGCCTAGGATAATGCAGAGACAAAAAGCCTCCCAGAAAGCCCCATACTAACATATACTGAAAACAGTCTTGGGAGAGGAAGCTGGAGCTGGTTCATCCGGCAAAGTTTCCTGGAGGAAGATTTGGACTGAAATGGGGAAAGAGATGCAAATGGGGAGGGAAAAGGAGGGGGCAATGGTGAAATGGGAAGGAAAGCTGGAACAGAAATTGAGGGAAGGGAAAGGGGGAATGGGTGGCTGAAGAAGTCGGAGGGGGCATGGGAGAAAGCAGGGAGTGGAGCGGCTGGTGGGGTGTTGGGTGGCAGGAACAGATGCTCTGGCTACAACATGCAGGAGGGATTCAAGGGAGAGAAGCTGAAAGAAATCATCTTCTGGGTCTTGGGCTCAGACTCTGCTTGGCTGTCATGCCCTGCGCTCCAGATGGTTATGGAGGTGGAGCCCGAACCCCAACCTCACCCCTGCCCTGCCCCCAAACCAAGGCTTACTAGCTGGACACTGCACAGGGCATCCGAGGGGCACTCCGTCTCCGGGAACATCCTCCGCTTCCGCCCCAGCCCCCGGCGCCGGCGCCGCTGCTCCCAAGGTGACACGGTGACCCGGATGCGAGGGGTCTGCACCACATCCAGATTCTGCCCGTGAACACGGATCTCCCGGCCCCCACTGCAAAATAGACCTCTTATTTGCAGTCCGAAGAGTCCCTCCACGGCTCTTCCAAAGCCACTCTCCGCCCTCACCCCGTGGCCCGCCCCCAACAGGGTAGGCTCTTTCCTGCTCTGAGGCAGAGCCCCTGACCCTATCTCCCCATGACAACTCCTGGATATCTTCTCCCTCGCTCCGCTTCATCTCCACTGTGAAATGCAGCCCCATCAATCACAATTCTCAAAGGCATGGCCCCTCAGTCCCCCACCCCACCCATGGAAGGCACGGGTCCCCCTACCTGAAGAAACTCTTGGCTGGGCCAGCAGAGGTGAGGTTGGGGTTAGGGGTGTATTGGAACAGGTGGTGGACTCGCCGCTCAGCATCTCCAAACTGCACAGTGACCTGCAGGGCCCTGGACCCATTGCTGGGGCTGGTCTGACACTGGAGCTCCTTCTCTTGCAACTCCGAGGAGGAGCTGAGTCCACCGGGGCCGGACAAGAGGGGAAGGGAAGAAGGGCTAGGTAAGGGCCGGGCAGACCTCGGGTGACCTTCCTCCGGCCCAAGGGCTACGGGAGGAAAGGTGCTACCGCAGTCCCCTTCCCTCCCTCGTCGGCCAATCCCAGATGAGGAGTTCGGGGCTGGTAGTGGTTGCCGAGCTGCTTCCCCAAGGTGAGGAGACTGTCACTCTCACAATGCCTACCGCGCTCTAGAGATCCAAAGTCTGAGCAAGTAGGAAAGAGGATGGGGAGCGGGTAGGAAACAGGGAGGAGGGCAAGGAAACAGAAACAGGGATAAGGAAAGTGAGAGAGGGACAGGAAATAAGGGAGAGGGAAGGAAGGGGACAAAGAGAAAGGGAAGCGAAAGGAAGAGAGATGGGAAAAGCTCCACAGCTGCCCCTCATCCTTGGCTCATCACCCTCTGTGCCCCACTGCACACCCACCCATGCCCCCCGCCCCAACAATTCCCAATCAAACAGGAGCCATATCCTCCCTCATGCTTGCCTACCATGGCACCCTGAGTCTTTCCTGTTGCCCCCTTGCCCCTGTTCCCCCCCCCCGCCCTTCAGGTTCCTAAGATGGGGCAGGAAGGCAGAGGAAGGAAGAACAGATGATAGGAAGAATACAGGAAGATGGGAAAGAGGAAGCCCTGACGGTTGCCCTTACAGGTGACAGGGAAGGTCTCCCACCATCACACGGATGTCAGTCAGCCGACCGGTCAGCAGCTTGGAGCCTGTCAGGGTCAGACATGTGCCCCCGGCCTTGGGACCTCGAGTGGGGAAGATGGACGTCAGCTCTGGGTTCTGAAGGCACAAGAGAGAGAAAGAGAGAGAAGGAAGCAAAAGACAGGAACGCCACCCTGTCCCCCCAACCCCCTTCTTTCTTTCTCTCTCTCTCACACACACACACACACAGAGCACCAACACACACACACAGAGCACCAATGGATAAGAGGGGCTTAAGCTTCTGGACCCAAGTCTTCTAGGGACCAGACAGGAAGCTCCTGGAGGTTCCAAGGCTAAGGGTGGGCAGGAAATGGAAAGGAAGGGCTTGGAGGAAAGCGGAAGAGAAACAGAGGATGTGGAGGAGGCAGGGGGCCCGGGCATCAGGGCGCTAGCCCAGTCAACCTACCTGGTAGGTGAATTTTTGGACAGAGATGCCATGCCCGCCCCCGGGGACTTCCACAACGACGTAACCCTCCTTTTCTTCCTTGCTCTCACCAGTGACGCACACAATACTGCAGGAGAAAGAGACATCACAGTCCAAGTCACTGTTCACAATTTCCTCTGCACCCGCCCACACATTAGCCCTCCTACCCTGGATCTTTGTGGGGGGCCCAGCCACTCCTCCCTCCACTATATCCCCTTCCCCAGCTTCAGGCCCACCTGGACCCAGCCTCCCCGAGTCTCAGCTGGTCAGCAATTTTCCCCTATCCTCAAGGGCTGAACTGAGAGACAAGAAGAGCCCCAGCTATAGGGTGGCAGAAGTGGTGACACTGTTTTAATAATAATAACAATTATTATGGTATTTGCTAAGCACTCGCTATGTGCCAAGCACTGTTCTAAGCGCTGGGATAGATACAAGGTAATGAGGTTGCCCCACGTGGGGCTCACAGTCTCAATCCCCATTTTATAGATGAGGTAACTGAGGCACAGAGAACTTAAGTGACTTGCCCAAGGTCACACAACAGACAAGTGGCAGAGCCGGGATTAGAACCCAAGCCCGTGCTCTTGCCACTGGGCCGTGTTTTCATCGGCCCCTCTCCCCTCTTCCCCACGCTGGATAGCCGAGGGCTAAAACTCCTACGCATGACCCAAAGGACAAGGTCTTCTGTCAGCTGCCACCCTCTACCAATCCGCTCTCTTCCATTACACTTCTCTGATCCTCCCAAGCAAACCTTCTAAGCAATTCTCCAGCCTCTCACCATTTCTCACAACCTTCCTCCTGGTCTGGAGAAACCTTCCCTCCCCCAGCAACTTGGGCAAATCAAGATCTGTCCCTTCTTGAGAGCCTTCCTTAAATTAAAAAAAAAAACCCACCCAAAATACCTCCTCCTGGAGGCCTTCCCTGATTAACCCCACCTTCCTAGTCCTGCCATCCTGCAGCCCCCCTCAGCATCCATGGGTTTATCTGATGATTTATTGTAGATTTCTTTATCGACTTGGGCTTGTTAGCCGTATCTACCCTCCCACTCTTTCAATGATTTTAGCTGCATCAGCGTCTGCGTGCTGTCTTTTCCATTTGCCTGGCAGCTCCTCGAAGGCAGGGCTTGCATCTTTCAACTTGTGTGCCCATCCACCCCCCTCCCCCCGCCCGAAGCAACTAGAACCCAGGCCATGCTATTGAAGAAAATAAAGGTCCCTCCCCAAGCAGCAGGGCGGCCTCCAACCGCAAAGAGAATCTGGCCCGCAGTACCTGCTCGAGACCTCGTATTCCTGAGCATCCACGGCACAAGGG